>NC_136529.1:28334158-28559158 GCF_910591455.1 Pholis gunnellus
AATTTAATTTGATCACATTCGTTCAGTATTCCGTATGTCGAGGTTTGAAACACATTGATTCCAAAGATCAGTTTATCATTTAGAAACAGAACCTTATAATGTTACACTATAAAATGTTCTGCTCAGTACATATCTTGGTTGCAGTTCAACACATTTTTTAAAATCCTTTTCAAAAACTACGGTTATCGACTTGAAAGTTACGGAATTCTCCGGCTTTCTGAATGAAGATGTGATTTCAACCTGTTGAACACAGATGTGAGACCATATTAACCATCCATGTCTGCTGCTGTCTCCCTCTCCTCCTCACAGCGAAGAACTTCTTCCGGGTTTCGGACCGGACGGGCGGTCAGCTGCAGAGCCACTGCTTCCAGGCCAGCGACGCCTTCAACAAACAACAGTGGATCAACTGCATCAGACAAGCCAAAGAGGCCGCGGCGCTGACCGGAGACCAGCCGCCGCAGACGGGACAACGTCTGGAGACGGGGCTGGGCGGACAGATAGGGTCGCTCGGTGAGACGGGCCTGAGCTTGCGCGGCGATTCGGGGCCCGAGGATGAAAAGGGGGAGATGGAAACGGGGCTGGGTTCAAAAGGAGAGGCGGGAGACAAGGATCCCGGTTTGGTTAAAGACGCCGGGGTGAGTTTGACGGGTGGGGAGATGGAGACGGGTTTGGGTGCGGATGGTGAGACGGGTTTGGAGTTAGGCGGGGAAACGGGGATGGACGGTGAGACGAGGCAGACGGTCGGAGAGACAGAGACGGGTGAGATGGAGACGGGACAGGACGGGGAGATTTGTGCAGAGCCTGGATCCAGAGAAGGATGGAAGATGGATAATGGAGGAGGAGGAGGAGGAGGAGGAGGAGGAGGAGGGACTCTGAGCGGAGTTGCCGATGAAGTTCCCGCCTCCCCTCCATCCTCTGCCTCCCCCTGTCGAGAGGAGCAGGAGAGGGAGGTGATGGAGGAGGTGGAAGAGGTCGTCATGGACACCGGCGAGGTCGACTCCCTGCGGTGCTGATGATGCTAGAACCGAACAAAACTCACCGAGGGACCCGGCGGCCAATTCAAATCGGGGACTTGATGACGACGACGTCACGTCGACGGGACGTCGGACAAACACTGGCCGACGTGATCCAGGACTCTGTACTTGCTGTATCCTCACTGCTGGGGACGAAGGTCACCACGGCGCCTCGGGAACACGGCCCGTGTGATTTTTTCCTCCTTGAGACTTATCGACCTCATTGCTCAAATACCAATAATGCAAAAGACTTGAGTGTTTCTGATGCTCAGAAAAATGATATTATGGTTTGAAGTATTTTCACTGCAGTTGTAACTGTGGTCAACGTGCCAGAAATCACCTCACAGCCCAACTTTGTTCACTTGAGGTTTTCACCTTTTGAAAGAAAGTATTTCTCGCTTGTTTGATCCCAGTTTTCTTTATCCTGTTTTCGTTTCTTCAGAACATTAGCTCACGTATATGTTTTGCACTTGACCTGCCTTTGCACGAGGCTGTCAACACTTTATGAATGGAGCGACTGTTTGGTCTGTTAAAGTTACCAAGTTTGTTAACAAGTAGGCTCCACAGGGAACCTTTGTAAACTGCTTCACCCATAGTTTTGAATTGACAAGCAGAAAAGACACTTAATGAGTTTTAACACAGTTCTGTTGTGAACAATAGCAGCAGCATTCTCAGGTATGAGTTGATGATGGTGAATCATGCTTGCAGCTATAACTACGACTCAACATTCATTTTATATTTAAAAATATGAAACTGAAATTCCAGTATTGGCCGCTTCTGTTGTAGACATTTAATGAATTAGGCAAAAAAACAACATGTCAGTCAAAGTCCAAAGCGTGAGTCTTCTACATCTTTCCAAAAACCAATCAAACAGTAATCATCTCAAACTTGTGTATTTGTATCTATAATTTAAGGGATTTTCATTCTTGGAGTTCAGTTGCAGGATTCTTTGCTCTTCAGCGGTTCTCTTAACTTGTTCTGTTTCTGAAGGTCTTTAAATAAAGTCTTCAAATCACCTCTAATGTCTGAAAACACTGGAGAAGAGACAGAGCTGTGAACACTGTTCTGATGGATTCTAAAGTTTCAACTAACTTATGAGCCCATCCGTCTGCATTCACAACCATTTGTTAATGAACGAACGAACATTTATTGTAATTCATGGAAGACACGGTTACCGATACAGCAATGTATTTTTAGCATGATGTCTACTTAAAGCATTCCAAATGCATTAAACGCATATATATATATATATATATATGTATATATATATATATATATATATGGCGGTCAGAGAAGCCCTGAAGGAGGAGGAGCCTGCTGTGTATGTACTGTATGTATGTAAAGAATGTATATTAAGTTTATTTGAATATGAATGTAGGAACAAAGCCAAGCATGTCTGTTTGTTATACATGTGCTGACACATGAAACATGACTTACATTGTCGAGACAATCGGTTCGACATGAGAAGTTCCCATCGTCAGGACAGCGTTGATGCTGTTGATGCTGTTTAGTCTCAAAACGTCAATAAATTGTTAGAAAGGAAGCCGGTTGGTGAACGGGTGGTTACTGGTTGCCGCGTTATAATGAAGACTAAAAGAAGATTTAGTCTTTAAGTCTCTGCATTTATGGAGAAAACAGCAGAACAACATCATGTTGAGAACAAAGTGTGAATTCTTGTTTTTTAAACACATTCCCTTTGGACCGGCTCTGCGTAAGAAAGACTTCACTGAATCTCAATAGAAGAAAAAAAACACTTTTCAATTTCACAAAATACAATTATTCACCTGAAGATTAAATCTCAGTCTTAAGAATGTGGTCGTTGGGTAGATCTCATCAGGATCTAGACGTTCACCTGTTTTTACCCGAGCAGGAGGTGGAGATTAAATATACATAAATATATATATTATAAATATTTTCTCAATCTCTTTAAGGACATAGTTTCTTCTTGCTGGGTTAAGCTAAATTTCCTTTAATAAGAAGTTTCTAATATCTCCGTTTCTACATTTATCGTCACAAAAGTAAATTCGTTCGATCTTCTTTTACTTGTATTTCTACACTTAGGACTACTACACTACACACAGGAAGATACAAACAAGAGACATAGTAACAAAAACAAGAACAAAACAAGTAAATACAGAATAAAACAGTAAGGAATATTAAATAAGTAAAAAATCCACAATAACAGAAATACTTTACTATATCGGAATTTACTTTCATTTATTTGGATTATGATTTTATAATATTTTTAATTTCTATCATTCTTGAGTAGGCCTACAGCCAAATCACATGTACCTACACACAGCATGCTGAGGTGACTCAAACACAAAGAGATCTGCACCCCCCCCCCCCCCCCCCCCCCCCCCCCCCAATACACACACGAGGAACAGAAAATGGCCGTCATTTGATTTAAATTACATAATGTGTGTTTTATATCTTCAAACAATTGTTTAAAATCGTGCTCCCCATGCTTATGAAGCGATTAAGGAATCTCAAGAACTTCAATCTACTTTCAGTTCTGCTTATTGATCATATTTATAATTTGTTCTCAGAGGGCTGACAGAGCTCCGCCCCTTACATGACATCATCTGAGACGAACAGGAAACAGTTTGTTCCTGTTCAGTTCTCAGAGAGAAGAGACTCACCGACAGACAGACGGTAAGATTTACCTTCATTACAAAGCTGTGACTTCAACTGAGGACAGTTACAGGTAGAAGTACTAGAGTACTGCAGTACTGATGTAGTTCTACCTGCTGCTGACTGAGAAAATACTTAGAACACAAAGTGAAAGTAACTGAGGCAACTTTACGCAGCAGGGAAACTGACTTCCTGTTTTAACGTGCTGTCTGCTGTGTTTTCAGCTTCACTCAGAGACTAAATGGCTTCCAGATCAGAGGAGGATCTCTGCTGTCCGGTCTGTCATGAAGTCTTTAGAGATCCTGTTGTTCTGTCATGTAGCCACAGCTTCTGTAAAGACTGTCTGAAGAGCTGGTGGAGAGAGAAACCAACTCAGGAGTGTCCAGTTTGTAAGAGAAGATCTTCAAAGGATCATCCACCTTGTAACCTGGTGTTAAAGAACCTGTGTGAGTCCTTCTCACTGGAGAGAGATCAGAGAGCTTCAGAGCCTCTCTGCAGTCTGCACTCTGAGAAACTCAAACTCTTCTGTCTGGACCATCAGCAGCCAGTGTGTGTCGTCTGTAGAGATTCAGAGAAACACAGCGACCACAGATTCAGACCCATCGATGAAGCTGCTCCACAACACAAGAAGATCCTTCAGGAAGCTCTGAAGCCCTTAAAGGAGAAGTTAAAGGTTTATGAAGAAGTTAAAGTGGAGTCTGATCAAACAGCAGAACACATGAAGGTCCAGGCCCGACGCACAGAGAGGAAGATTAAGGAGCAGTTTAAGAAGCTTCACCAGTTTCTAGAGGAGGAAGAGGAGGCCAGGATGGCTGCACTGAGGGAGGAAGAGGAGCAGAAGAGTCAGATGATGAAGGAGAAGATGGAGGCTCTGAGCAGAGAGATAGCAGCTCTTTCAGACACAGTCAGAGCCACAGAGGACGAGCTGAGAGCTGAAGACGTCTCATTCCTGAACAACTACAAGGCTGCAGTGGAAAGAGTCCAGCAGCGCCCCCTGCTGGAGGATCCACAGCTGCTCTCAGGAGCTCTGATAGACGAGGCCAAACACCTGGGCAACCTGGCCTTCAACATCTGGAACAAGATGAAGGACATGGTCTCCTACACTCCTGTGATTCTGGACCCAAACACTGCTCATCCAGACCTCATCCTGTCTGAAGATCTGACCAGTGTGAGACGAGGAAAGAAACAGAAGCTTCCTGATAATCCAGAGAGGTTTGATGAACGCTGGTCTGTTCTGGGCTCTGAGGGATTTAACTCAGGGACTCACAGCTGGGATGTCCAGGTTGGAGACAATACATACTGGTTACTGGGTGTGTTAGCAGAGTCTGTCCAGAGGAAGGGACGCATACAATCTGGATTATGGACAATATGGTTCTATGAAGATAAATACTCAGCATGGTCACCACCAGGTCCATCCACTGTTCTCAAAGTGCAGAAGAAGCTCCAGAGGATCAGAGTGAATCTGGACTGGAACAGAGGAAAGCTGTCGTTCTCTGATCCTGATACTAACACACACATACACACCTTCACACACACTTTCACTGAGAGGATGTTTCCAATCATTAACACTGGTGATAAACTGAATATGTTACCAATGAAGGTGTGTGTGACAGTGGAACAGAGCAGTTAGAGATATAGATCATAAATATATTCATGATGTTTGTTTTAAAGCCTTAAAGCTGCACCTGTCCTCCTGATGTCTCATTCTTCTAAATATATCTTTATTATTTCAGTTATTGTTTTATTATTGTTTTCATTCTTTTGTTGTTATTTAGTTTGACAATCAGCTGTTTGTTTCTATTCTCTACCTTTTCATATATAAATGTATCACTTAGTTGCTCATGTTCTGCTTTGTTGAGCCGTTCTAGTCCTCGACAGCCGAGACCAGAGGCTTCATGTTGTCCTCTTGTTTTCATGATGTTCGTCCGCTCCATTCTCATCAATGTGATGTATCAGGAACGTCTGGAGGGAACTTCTTCAACTTTCACACAAACGTCCACTTGGACTCAAGGATGAACTGATTCTAATGTGAAGTCAAAAGTCACTTTGACTTCACAAAACAAGTCAAGAATTCATCTAATTATTCATTATAACTTCACAGGAATGATGAAGTGATGACGTTTTGAACAGACATGTTTGTAAAGTGTGAATGTTACCGTCTGTATAATTCAAGTTCATTAAAGATTGTCATGAAAATACCCTTTTTAATTTTATTTCATAATTCCTCCGAATGACACTTTCAGTCATAATTCAGAATCATATATGTCATGGTTGACGCCCGTTGGTGGCTGCCTGTTACCTGCCTGCAGTATTTGAACTGTGGAAAATGCGTTCGATGTGCGGATCCGCCCGGTGTCCGCAGCGAATCCACTGTTGATTTACGCGATTTGTATTATTTTCGCGTCATTCGCGCTGCCGGTATCGCCGGGAACTATTTGTGTTCATTCGCGTGCATCGCGCTGGACGCGCCGGAGAGGGGGCGTGGCTTATCGGCCTGAAAGCCGTTGACCTGTCCGTGATATCTGTGACTTCCACAACACGTACTGAGCAGAAATAGAGGTGTTTTTTTCCACGGTTAATGGCGGACAGTGTGTGTTCACACCATGATGCGGCTCATTTGGCCCGGGTCAGGTTTGGACCCGTTCATGAAGTGGATCCCTTACTCAAAAACTACAGAAATATCTAAAATCAAGCTGACCAACATCTAGATTGCTCTATCAAAGTGTGAATACTCTAATAAAATCTTGAATTTATTCCAGACATAAAATCTACAATTACACTGGAGAACATGAACGCATTCTTTGTGTAAATGGAAAGTGTCGTGGAAAATAATCTTTTTAACCTCCCGGTGAGAAATAATCGAGATGAGAAAACTCTTAAAATATAAAAACATATTTATTTAACAGACACTAATGATAATCCAGCTGAATGGATAGAGCTCTTTCCCCACAGATGGTTCGGAGGTCTAACAACAAGGAATAGACAAAAACAGAGTATCTGCACGTTATCTCGTCTCCTCCCTTCACAGACGTCGTCCTCCTCTGTCTGCCGCTGCACACACCAAGGCCGGTTCCAGCCTTTTCGTGGGAAGAGGGTTAGGTGGTGAAATAACACTACAGCAAGTCAGAAATGCTAAAATACCGATGAACTCATTTATCGTTAGGTTTTAAATGAGCCTGGTTGGCCTCATCTACATATATGCAGGTTTAAGTGATACAAGTTATACCTAAAAGAACGATATGATACATTTCCACAACAGAAAGAAAGAAATGTAACCATATATATCAGAAACAGTTTTTTTATTAAAAGACATCCATTTACAAGGATTTTTATGTACACTAACACACACACTTAGGTTTGTTCAGTGGGGGGGATGTTGAGAGTGGCACGCCGCCTGGAGCTTCCCCGGTCTGCTGCCAGGTTCAACCACCTCATTGAGTGTTTCAGAATGTCATCGTCTGTGGCTTCGCAGGTAAAATGATTCTTTCTGACGGCATCTGTAATCACAAGCAGATACCAAATCTCATGAACCCTCAGTGCAACATATAGCAGACATGCAGTCTAAAAGCTAGTGGCATTGAAAAGGTTTGCTATGCTACATTCAGAGCTAATGCATCATAGAACTACAATCTATGTAAAGATACAGTCGAGTAATATCTACCTGAGTAGAGAATGAAGTTGCTGTTCAAATATTGAATTTAGCACCGTTAAAAAAAAAAAGGAGAAGATCTGGGAAACATGCCAATTTGTAAGTTTGAACACGACCTACGACCTCTGGGTGACTTAAAATTGTTTTCATTCAATTATACAGTTACTTACGCAGGAGCAAAGTCTTTGACGTCATCTGGCGGAAGGCGTCTGTTGCCTCCTTTCAGCGAAGTTAAAGCTCTGAGGATGACATTGCAAACGTGTAAATTGCCAAATAAACCCACAATAGACCCAAAATAAACTGGAAATAGAGACTGCTACAGAAAACATACATTTAATTGACAATGCATGTCTTAAAAGACTGCATGAATCAAAACAACCGAACAGCAGAAGAAACTAAACTGCACCATCAGGGAAGTCAGTGTGGAGTTAGGCGGAAATAGAGGAATTTGTCACAGAATATGGAGGCAAATAATGACTAAACTACTGCCAAATCACATGTACCTACGCACAGCATGCTGAGGTGACTCAAACACAAAAAGATCTGCATGCAGCTTTACCATCACCCCCCCCCCCCCCCCAATACACACACGAGGAACAGAAAATGGCCGTCATTTGATTTAAATTACATAGTGTGTGTTTTATTTTTTCAAACAATTGTTTAAAACCGTGCTCCCCATGCTTATCTATGGGTTTGATTTTACGAGACAGTGCCATGCTGGTGTGTCCAACATGCAACATGCTGGTAGTCTGTTGCAACCTGAGGGGTCACGAGACCGGCAACATGGCAGCAAAGAGGAAAAGAGAACCAAGTCATCTAGTTTTGCTCTTGTTTTGTGAGATTAGGAAAATAAATTGTAAATATTCAAACTTTTCCATCTTTCTGTATCTCAATGGAAATAAAACTGAAGTCATTTAATTTGGACCACAGCATTTGACCAACATTATATCTTCTCATCTTGACCTTTGACCTCTTCTGTTCAACCATTTAATTCAGGATTTAAGTGTAACAAATAAATCAATGAGGTGCTTAAATTATATATAATGTTTAATAAGAATAAAACAAACATCTCTTTTTCATTATTTATTGCCTCGTGATCAACACATGCTCACTCTTCCATGAAGGAATGTTTAGTTCTTAAATGACACAAACATAACAAGTAAATACATGATGTATACAACTAATGCACATTAACCATAAACACCAAATATCAGATGAAATAATCAGCATTAAATACATCTGTATCAATAACCTAGATAAATATAATGTTTAAATACACGTATACTGCCGTCTAGTGGTAGAAAGGGTGAACTCGTGGTTTCTCTCCTTCACACCTCGAGTGAAGCAGCTTCTCACAGAAGAAGCTTTTTATAAAGTCTGCATACAAACATGCTGTCACGTGATACATTCCATCAAACCATCGTCTGCGCTCTCCGAGCAGAGGGAGTCCTTCTAGTTCTCTCTGGATCTCTTCTTACTCGTTCCCGTGTCGGTGTGTTTGTGTTCAGCACAAATCTGCAGGTTGTGTTTTTTTTTTGTTGCTTTCTTTCCAAACTGTTCAGTTGGCCGAATGACGTCACACGTCAGCTTCTGCTGCAGCCGAGGGGGGGGGGGGCTTGAAGCGATTAAGGAATCTTCAAGAACTTCAATCTACTTTCAGTTCTGCTTATTGATCATATTTATAATTTGTTCTCAGAGGGCTGACAGAGCTCCGCCCCTTACATGACAGCTTCTGAGACGAACAGGAAACAGTTTGTTCCTGTTCAGTTCTCAGAGAGAAGAGACTCACCGACAGACAGACGGTAAGATTTACCTTCATTACAAAGCTGTGACTTCAACTGAGGACAGTTACAGGTAGAAGTACTAGAGTACTGCAGTACTGATGTAGTTCTACCTGCTGCTGACTGAGAAAATACTTAGAACACAAAGTGAAAGTAACTGAGGCAACTTTACGCAGCAGGGAAACTGACTTCCTGTTTTAACGTGCTGTCTGCTGTGTTTTCAGCTTCACTCAGAGACTAGATGGCTTCCAGATCAGAGGAGGATCTCTGCTGTCCGGTCTGTCATGAAGTCTTTAGAGATCCTGTTCTTCTGTCATGTAGCCACAGCTTCTGTAAAGACTGTCTGAAGAGCTGGTGGAGAGAGAAACCAACTCAGGAGTGTCCAGTTTGTAAGAGAAGATCTTCAAAAGAACCACCTTGTAACCTGGTGTTAAAGAACCTGTGTGAGTCCTTCTCACTGGAGAGAGATCAGAGAGCTTCAGAGCCTCTCTGCAGTCTGCACTCTGAGAAACTCAAACTCTTCTGTCTGGACCATCAGCAGCCGGTGTGTGTCGTCTGCAGAGATTCAGAGAAACACAGCGACCACAGATTCAGACCCATCGATGAAGCTGCTCGACAACACAAGAAGAACCTTCAGAAAGCTCTGAAGCCCTTAAAGGAGAAGTTAAAGGTTCATGAAGAAGTTAAAGTGAAGTCTGATCAAACAGCAGAACACATGAAGGTCCAGGCCCGACGCACAGAGAGGAAGATTAAGGAGCAGTTTAAGAAGCTTCACCAGTTTCTAGAGGAGGAAGAGGAGGCCAGGATGGCTGCACTGAGGGAGGAAGAGGAGCAGAAGAGTCAGATGATGAAGGAGAAGATGGAGGCTCTGAGCAGAGAGATAGCAGCTCTTTCAGACACAGTCAGAGCCACAGAGGACCAGCTGAGAGCTGAAGACGTCTCATTCCTGAACAACTACAAGGCTGCAGTGGAAAGAGTCCAGCAGCGCCCCCTGCTGGAGGATCCACAGCTGCTCTCAGGAGCTCTGATAGACGAGGCCAAACACCTGGGCAACCTGGCCTTCAACATCTGGAACAAGATGAAGGACATGGTCTCCTACACTCCTGTGATTCTGGACCCAAACACTGCTGGTCTAGAACTCATCCTGTCTGAAGATCTGACCAGAGTGAGACGAGGAGAGAGACAGAAGCTTCCTGATAATCCAGAGAGGTTTGATGTACACGGGTCTGTTCTGGGCTCTGAGGGATTTAACTCAGGGACTCACAGCTGGGATGTCCAGGTTGGAGACAGTACATTCTGGTATCTGGGTGTGTCAGCAGAGTCTGTCCAGAGGAAGGGAGTCATAGTGTCTGGATTATGGATAATATGGTTCTATAAAGATGAATACTCAGCACGGTCACCATCAGCTCCAGACACTGTTCTCAAAGTGCAGAAGAAGCTCCAGAGGATCAGAGTGAATCTGGACTGGAACAGAGGAAAGCTGTCGTTCTCTGATCCTGATACTAACACACACATACACACCTTCACACACACTTTCACTGAGAGGATGTTTCCAATCATTTACACTGTTGGTAAACTGAATATATTACCAATGAAGGTGTGTGTGACAGTGGAACAGAGCAGTTAGAGATAAAGATCATAAATATATTCATGATGTTTGTTTTAAAGCCTTAAAGCTGCACCTGTCCTCCTGATGTCTCATTCTTCTAAATATATCTTTATTATTTCAGTTATTGTTTTATTATTGTTTTCATTCTTTTGTTGTTATTTAGTTTGACAATCAGCTGTTTGTTTCTATTCTCTACCTTTTCATATATAAATGTATCACTTAGTTGCTCATGTTCTGCTTTGTTGAGCCGTTCTAGTCCTCGACAGCCGAGACCAGAGGCTTCATGTTGTCCTCTTGTTTTCATGATGTTCGTCCGCTCCATTCTCATCAATGTGATGTATCAGGAACGTCTGGAGGGAACTTCTTCAACTTTCACACAAGCGTCCACTTGGACTCAAGGATGAACTGATTCTAATGTGAAGTCAAAAGTCACTTTGACTTCACAAGACAAGTCAAGAATTCATCTAATTATTCATTATAACTTCACAGGAATGATGAAGTGATGACGTTTTGAACAGACATGTTTGTAAAGTGTAACTTGAGCGGTTGGTGGAGGAATACAGCCGTGAGTCGGTCATTCTAGTTCTTGTTGTGGATACTGTGTCATTTTAAACTTGAGTTTCTTTGATTGTTCTGACTTGTGTGTGTGGAGTCATGAAGACCAGCGAGCACTTTGTGGAAGCTGATGGATCCAAATGAAGAATAAAGAATCAATTCATCATGAACTGAATGTTTGAGCTTCAATCATTGTTCAGATCTAACACACTTTATTTACTGTTCTACATCAGATTATAATGTTTCTAAACTTTAAAATCAAGGTTTCATTACATGAAATGTTCACAATTTACACAATATATAAATATGAAATCATACAAAATATATGAACACGTTTCTATTTGATGTAATGAAGACAAGATGATTCTGAGTTCTGATTCACTTTCCATCAGTTGAAGTCTGCTGTTCAGAGGAGACGTTGGATTTAAGGTGGACGTCTCTGTTTTAAGGTGGACGTCTCTGTTTAAAGGTGGACGTCTCTGTTTAAAGGTGGACGTCTCTGTTTAAAGGTGGACGTCTCTGTTTTAAGGTGGACGTCTCTGCTTTAAGGTGGACGTCTCTGTTTAAAGGTGGACGTCTCTGTTTAAAGGTGGACGTCTCTGTTTAAAGGTGGACGTCTCTGTTTAAAGGTGGACGTCTCTGTTTTAAGGTGGACGTCTCTGTTTTAAGGTGGACGTCTCTGTTTTAAGGTGGACGTCTCAGACTAAATGTAATTTTAGTGATTTGATAACTGAATCTTTCTCTCTTCATAAAACAAATATAAATATCAGAGAATTAGTGAAATGACTTTCGATATTAAAAGGTCGACAACATAAACTTGAAAAGTCTCAAATTAAATTGTCACAAATAAATAGCAAACAAAAAAGAAAGAAAAACAATCTTAAATATTTCAAAACATCACAAACTGAAAGTAACTTCTGTGTTTCATAACTTTTGGATCTCTTTTATTAAAGTTATATTTCTTTATTCTCCAGAATGAATCATATCAAACGTTTGACTCACAAAACTGGAGCTTATTGTCACTTTACTGCATAACTGTGTTAATCTTTAAAACCTTAAACTTCAGCAGGTGAACTTTAGTCTGGAGGTCTTTTTAATGTGATGTATTATGAGGAGAGGACTTTTCCTCTGGTGCTGTAGCGCCCTCTGCTGATCAAAGTGTGTTCAACTGAACAGGATTTAAATATCTGAGTCATGAATGTTACCATCTGAAAATACCCTTTTTAACTTTATGTCATAATTCCTCCGAATGACTCTTTTATTCATAATGTTTATTGTCACAACAGAGGAGCCCCCCCCATCCTCAGCCAATAGAGGAAACAATGCCATCATGAAACAAAAACAGACTTTAGAAAAGTGCTTTTTTAAATAAATAATCATGTCATGAAATACAACTGAGCTCCAATAAAACTTAATGAGATAACACTGCATAACAGTGAGTTTAGTCTGAATATGATATCACATGATTTCCTTTAACTCCAAAGCATGTTCAGCGACATGTTCTCCTCTGACGTGAGCTTTCCAGTCATCTCTTCACAGAGTTGATCACAGAGTTTCTTTGTCTTCGTGTTGGAGGTTTTGTCACGATACTGACTCACCAACAGTTACAGGTTTTGGTGATAGACTGGTCTTTGGCTCCCCTCTCATGAAGCGGTTCATGTCGGGGGTCAGGAGACAACGCCGCATGGCGCGATGCCTTTTTCAGTGCATCTGCCAATCCTAACCACAGGATGGAAGAGACCCTCCCACTGCGGTCCGGCACACTCTACACGCAGTGAGGTGGTGAGTGTCGAGGACATGTGTGTGTATGTGTGTGTGTGCAGTGGTGGGCCGTCAGGGCCTGCAAAGCCTTCTCTGCTGGCCTAAACAGAATCACAAAGTTATAGCTATTTTATAATTTAATATTTTTTCTTAAATACATTTAATTTTTTCTTATATGTATTATAATTTATTAAAATATTTTTCCCATTATCTTATGTTCTCATTGCACAGCTACTGTGCTCCTCAGCTGCTCTGCTTCAGTGCAGCTTGTTTTAAGTAGAGCTTTGATCCAATCAGAGTTCACCTCTGTGTCTCTAGGTAGAAGAGAGGCCCCAGGCCTGCAGACTCACCAGTGAATCCATGTGCAGGTTAAGTGAATGGGGACGATGTTGTTGATTGTCATAGTGTTCAACCAATCAGATCTTTAGTTTGACATGTTGGGCGTATTCTTTGACGCGCCAGAGCGGCTTGCAGGCCTACAACTACGTCAGCATTACTGCAGCTCGGAGTCCAGGTGCAGCTCTGCCTCAAGGTGCAGAGTGTGCTGTGATTGGTCAGTGGGCGAGCACGTGACTAAAGTGAAACTTATGCTTGCTAGCAGAACTTAGGTTGTAGCAGTGAAGTGGAACGATATGGAAGAAATTATGGCATTTTTAGTTTTTTTTACCTAGCTTTGTTTTTTTAACATAAAATGGCGGAAGGAGGAGGAGAAACTGATTTAGTGGCGGAGTTACTGGGGACGCCTTTCTCAAGAAGGACATTTCCGGACAAACTGGACATCGTAAGAAACGGCCGGCCAACCCCACAGCTAGCAGCCCTGACCAGCCAGGAAAAGGATTTGTGCACCACTTTCAGTCCGCAAGCTATGAACGGTATTCCTGGCTGACAGGGTCGGAGAAGAGTTGTAAATTGTATTGTATTGCTGGGAATGCCTGTTATTTGTGACTGAACGTCTCGACGTATGGAGCCATGCTGGATGTCGTAACCTGAGCTGCCTGAGCAAGGCCGCTTCACGACACCAAAGAACGGCGGGACACGTACACGCTATGGTGCTCTTGAACACGTTTGGAGGGACCCGAGTGGATCTCCAGATCAACGAACAAGTTCGCAGAGATGTTCTGCACAGCCGCGTTATTGAACTCTGTGTAAACAAAGACAGGAGGATGGACTTTGTATTTAAATAGAACAGCATTTGGTAAGTGAAACTGCTTTTATTTTCTTTACATCTTCAATGTGTTAATTTTGCCTATCGTGTCGTTTATGGATATTGTTCCCTGATGTAAGTACTGTTTGAATGGCCCTCGCTCTTTAGTGTGAGTGCTGCTGGATTGATTTGTTGCTTTGTTGTAAATAAATGTGACCATATGCATTGTCTGTTAATTATGAAGCATACCGTCCTTCGTGGGTTTAGGGTCCGGATAATTGAATCTGGACCAGGAACAGGAAGTGAATCACAAGGGTTGAGGTTCATCGGAGTAAAAGTTCATGACTCAATGAAAAGATAAGAGAGCGTTTTTATCAGGTAGCTGAATCACAGAGAGCTGAACAACGAGGTCTCAGGTGAGTCTCTCGTGTGATCTGAGAGCTCAGAGTGAAACGTTAACAAGCAGAACTTTTCACGTGTGTTAATCTGAAATGTTATCAGACGTAAATAAGTCTGCAGTCATGCTAGCAGCTCTGTGAGGCTGCACTTGCTAATAATTACAACAGCCTGCTGCACTCTATCAGTCCACATATCCAGCAATGAGTCAGAACTTTGGACTGAGACACACCTCACCTGACTCACCTGAGACAAAGCAGGAAACAGTTTGTCGTTCTTCCTCACTAAAGAGAGACACGCAGACTGAAAACAGACGATCAGATTCACCTTCAGAACAAACTAACAACTTCCTCTGAGTGAGTTCATCTACAGGAGAGAAAAGAGGAAAACTACAACACTGCTGCTTCAAGCTGCTGACGCTCCACACACTGAATGTGAGTTTGACTAAAAACAGTGAAGTTAGTAGAGGAGGGAGGGGAGCCATGACTGATGTACTTTCTGTGTTTTCAGCTTCACTCAGAGACTAAATGGCTTCCAGATCAGAGGAGGATCTCTGCTGTCCGGTCTGTCATGAAGTCTTTAGAGATCCTGTTGTTCTGTCATGTAGCCACAGCTTCTGTAAAGACTGTCTGAAGAGCTGGTGGAGAGAGAAACCAACTCGGGAGTGTCCAGTTTGTAAGAGAAGATCTTCAAAGGAACGTCCACCTTGTAACCTGGCGTTAAAGAACCTGTGTGAGTCCTTCTCACTGGAGAGAGATCAGAGAGCTTCAGAGCCTCTCTGCAGTCTGCACTCTGAGAAACTCAAACTCTTCTGTCTGGACCATCAGCAGCCAGTGTGTGTCGTCTGCAGAGATTCAGAGAAACACAGCGACCACAGATTCAGACCCATCGATGAAGCTGCTCGACAACACAAGAAGAACCTTCAGGAAGCTCTGGAGCCCTTAAAGGAGAAGTTAAAGGTTTATGAAGAAGTTAAAGTGAAGTCTGATCAAACAGCAGAACACATGAAGGTCCAGGCCCGACGCACAGAGAGGAAGATTAAGGAGCAGTTTAAGAAGCTTCACCAGTTTCTAGAGGAGGAAGAGGAGGCCAGGATGGCTGCACTGAGGGAGGAAGAGGAGCAGAAGAGTCAGATGATGAAGGAGAAGATGGAGGCTCTGAGCAGAGAGATAGCAGCTCTTTCAGACACAGTCAGAGCCACAGAGGACGAGCTGAGAGCTGAAGACGTCTCATTCCTGAACAACTACAAGGCTGCAGTGGAAAGAGTCCAGCAGCGCCCCCTGCTGGAGGATCCACAGCTGCTCTCAGGAGCTCTGATAGACGAGGCCAAACACCTGGGCAACCTGGCCTTCAACATCTGGAACAAGATGAAGGACATGGTCTCCTACACTCCTGTGATTCTGGACCCAAACACTGCTCAACCAAACCTCATCCTGTCTGAAGATCTGACCAGTGTGAGAGTAGGAGAGAAACAGAAGCTTCCTGATAATCCAGAGAGGATTGATGGAGAATGGTCTGTTCTGGGCTCTGAGGGATTTAACTCAGGGACTCACAGCTGGGATGTCCAGGTTGGAGACAGTACACTCTGGTCACTGGGTGTGTTAGCAGAGTCTGTCCAGAGGAAGGGAGACATACGATCTGGATTATGGATAATATGGTTCTTTAATGATAAATACTCAGCATGGTCACCATCAGCTCCACTCACTGATCTCTTAGTGCAGAAGAAGTTCCAGAGGATCAGAGTGAATCTGGACTGGAACAGAGGAAAGCTGTCGTTCTCTGATCCTGATACTAACACACACATACACACCTTCACACACACTTTCACTGAGAGGATGTTTCCATTCATTATCACTGTTGGTAAACTGAATATGTTACCAATGAAGGTGTGTGTGACAGTGGAACAGAGTAGTTAGAGATAAAGATCATAAATATATTCATGATGTTTGTTTTAAAGCCTTAAAGCTGCACCTGTCCTCCTGATGTCTCATTCTTCTAAATATATCTTTATTATTTCAGTTATTGTTTTATTATTGTTTTCATTCTTTTGTTGTTATTTAGTTTGACAATCAGCTGTTTGTTTCTATTCTCTACCTTTTCATATATAAATGTATCACTTAGTTGCTCATGTTCTGCTTTGTTGAGCCGTTCTAGTCCTCGACAGCCGAGACCAGAGGCTTCATGTTGTCCTCTTGTTTTCATGATGTTCGTCCGCTCCATTCTCATCAATGTGATGTATCAGGAACGTCTGGAGGGAACTTCTTCAACTTTCACACAAACGTCCACTTGGACTCAAGGATGAACTGATTCTAATGTGAAGTCAAAAGTCACTTTGACTTCACAAGACAAGTCAAGAATTCATCTAATTATTCATTATAACTTCACAGGAATGATGAAGTGATGACGTTTTGAACAGACATGTTTGTAAAGTGTAACTTGAGCGGTTGGTGGAGGAATACAGCCGTGAGTCGGTCATTCTAGTTCTTGTTGTGGATACTGTGTCATTTTAAACTTGAGTTTCTTTGATTGTTCTGACTTGTGTGTGTGGAGTCATGAAGACCAGCGAGCACTTTGTGGAAGCTGATGGATCCAAATGAAGAATAAAGAATCAATTCATCATGAACTGAATGTTTGAGCTTCAATCATTGTTCAGATCTAACACACTTTATTTACTGTTCTACATCAGATTATAATGTTTCTAAACTTGAAAATCAAGGTTTCATTACATGAAATGTTCACAATTTACACAATATATAAATATGAAATCATACAAAATATATGAACACGTTTCTATTTGATGTAATGAAGACAAGATGATTCTGAGTTCTGATTCACTTTCCATCAGTTGAAGTCTGCTGTTCAGAGGAGACGTTGGATTAAAGGTGGACGTCTCTGTTTTAAGGTGGACGTCTCTATTTTAAGGTGGACTTCTCTGTTTTAAGGTGGACGTCTCTGTTTAAAGGTGGACGTCTCTGTTTTAAGGTGGACGTCTCTGCTTTAAGGTGGACGTCTCTGCTTTAAGGTGTTATTACCAGTTGTATCCTTGAGTTTCAACTGAGATATCGCTTCTCTTTTCTGCATTTCAGGATTAAAAACGAGAATCTTAAACATTTCAAAACACCAAAAACTGAAAGTAACATCTACGTGTGTTTCATCACTTTTGGATGGCTGATGGTAAAGTTAGGTTCTGACTAAATGTTTATTGGGTCTCTTATTTGAGGCTGTTGTTGATTGTTTCATTGAGGATTGGTGGATTGATTTTTACGTTGTCCTTATTAATTGTGTGTTTTGCATTGTTGGTTAATTTACCTCCAGATCAAAGATTTTCACTGTATTGGTTTTCAAGAAACATTTGTGTCACTAAAACTCCAATCTGTGACGAATCACGTGATCTCATCAAAGCTACATAATTCTGGCTTCATATCAGAGACTGTATATAAATGGACAATAATCACTGTGACGTCACTCATTGCTTTGTGGACTACCGTTCTGAGGCCTCAAGTTGGACATTTTGGCCGTCGCCATCTTGTTTTTTTGCAACCAGAAGAGACAAGAGAGGGTGGAGCTAAATACAAGTCGCTGAATAATATGTTTTGGACCAAAATATTAAATTAAAGAAACAGTGTGTTACAGCCTTAAGGGCATCTGTTGGGAATATAACACCATTAAGTATGTTTTCTTTAGTGTGTAATCACCTGAAGATAAGAGTCATTTTGTCTTTGTTACCTCAGAATGAGCCAGACTTTTGAAAAGGGCTTTTTAAAATAAATAATTACAGTACGTCATAAAATACAACTGAGCTCCAATAAAACTTGCATCAATGAATCAGTACTTTGGAATGAGACACACCTCAGTGTTACATGTGAAGCATCAACATTCAGTAGAGGTGTGACTAAGCTCCACCCCTCACCTGACTCACCTGAGACAAAGCAGGAAACAGTTTGTCTTTCTTCCTCACTAAAGAGAGACACGCAAAGGAGTTGTCACCATTCCCCCCCCCAGCCAACAATAAAGGAAAAAATGACATGAAACAAAAACAGACTTTTGAAAAGTTCTTTTTAAAATAAATAATCATGTCATAAAATACAACTGAGCTCCAATGAAACTTGATAACACTGCATAACAAAGAGTTTAGTTTGAATATTATATCACATTATTTCCTTTAACTCCAAAGCATGTTCAGCGACATGTTCTCCTCTGACGTGAGCTTTCCAGTCATCTCTTCACAGAGTTGATCACAGAGTTTCTTTGTCTTCGTGTTGGAGGTTTTGTCACGATACTGACTCACCAACAGTTACAGGTGTATCAATACCACAATCACCCTCCACCAACCACAGGTGATCTCCATCTAACTAATGAAGTGGTTTCTAGAAACCACCCGGCTGCACCGGTGATGGTTCAGGGTGTAGTTCGGTACGAAGAAAATCGTTCCTATGAAACTATAATCACTATAATGTCTGTGGCTTATCTTCAGTAACCGGCTCATGATTTCTGGAGAGAGACAGCACTGTTGACTTTTTCAAATGTTGTGGAGCTCTGAGCACCACAAGCCGAGTGCCATTCAGTCCCATTATATTTCAGAGGAGGCAGACATCTGTAGGGCCGATACCTCCAACACTCAGCAAGTCACACAACAATCTACACTGATGAATATCACTGCACGGGTAAAAGTATGTACTTTTGATTTTGGGGTGAATTGATCCTTCAGAAAAAGTAGTAATACCACAGAGTAGAAATACTCTGCTACAAGATAACATCCTGCATTCAGAATTACACTTAAGTACAAAACTGTTGGAATCAAAATATACTGAAAGTCCCAAAAGTCTACTCATTATGTAGAATATATTTCACAATCATATACGTCAGGGTTAACGCCCGTTGAGGTGTCCATTGTCTCTGCTAAGTCGATTTAATTGCTAATATTATACACCTTAAAGGACATTATCCCACTTATAACGTGTTCATTTGCTAAAGAAAAAAAACAAACTCATTACCATCTGATAAGGTTCTTATGCAATAGAAACGTTGTTTACTGCTCCAGTATATAAGACGGACCTTAGATAGGACGAACTCTTTGGCTCAGCTACGAGCCACAAAGTCAACTTCATGCTGTTAAGATTCAATGTCAGGAACATTGCGTACGGTTGACAAGCAGCCAATGTTAGTCAGTGACTGTTTAACATCAAGACAAACTATCCAGCCACGCCAATGACCCCAAATCAACTTCAAGATTAGCATAACACTAGCATAATAATTAATGTAGGACAGTTAACTACCCAGTAGGTGTCCAATAACAGGAAGTAATGGACACCCTGCAGCCAATCAGAATCGAGTATTCATCCAGACCATGGTACACATTCTTGTTTTGTAATATAATTATTGATACATTAATGTTGCAGCTGGTGAAGCTCATTTGAATTACTTTATATATTGATGGGCAGCTTGTGTAAGAAAAATGTCTACAACTTACACTAAATGTTGTTGAAAGAGAAAGCTTGTGTTTGAAGAAGATCAGTTTATGGATAAGATGGGTTCTCAGTTTGTATCTTGCATCTTGTATTTTTGCATCCTCAGACAGGCTCCTGATACGTGGGAAGCGTGATGTGGTGAGGACCGACAACCGCACCACGGTGGCTTATATCAACAGGCAGGGTGGAGTTCAGTCCGCTGCCCTGTAGGGGACAGTGGAGAGCCTGTGGTTGTGTGTCAAAGGCACCTGTTGTCTCTGAAGGCTCTCCACATTGGAGACTGGAGAACAGGGGTGACGACCTCCATTTGAGAGGCGGACCCCTACCAGACGAGTGGAGGCTTCCCCCTGAGGTGGTGAAGCAGAATTTGGACCCACGTCAGGAAAGCGGAAGTGGATCAGTTCACCAACCGCCGCAACACCCACGACCCGCTATGATTCACACAGCAGGATGATTCAACCCTTGGAGTTGTTGGACACATTTGCACACGTACCATGACCAAGAAAGCTGCTGGAGAGAATAAGTCAGGAGCTGTTGTTGGGCATTCTGGTAGCTCCAGTTCACCGCTTTGCACCGTGTTTGTGTGCAGAAATGACTCAGGTGATGGCGGCCCAGCCCTGGGCCATCCTCTCCAGGCTTGGCTCCTGAGAGGAACATGCCGAGGAGGGCTGGACTGTTTGTACTGGTGGTGCTGACCATTCAGGCGACAAGAGCAGGATCCACCATCGCCTGTTACAATGCAAAGTGGTCAAGGTTCCAATGCTGGTGTGAGGAAAGGAGGCTAGATCCCCTGTCTTGTGTGGTTGGGGTCTATTCTCTCCTTTTTGGAGGGTTTGGTGGATACATGACTCTCTCATGCCACTGTTAAAGTGTATGCAAAAGCCATTTCTTTTTGCGACGAGAGAGAAGTGAAATCCAGCTACATCTCGCCGTGACTATGAGGAAGACAAAGTCACATTCAAAAGTAAATCTTCAGTCAGTCGGGATTTTACTGACTAAACTTAACATGCTTCAAGAGCTCAGAGTGAAACGTAATGTTATCAGACATAAATAAGTCTGCAGTCATGCTAGCAGCTCTGTGAGGATGCACTTGCTAATAATTACAACAGCCTGCTGCACTCTATCAGTCCACATATCCAGCAATGAGTCAGCACTTTGGAATGAGACACACCTCAGTGTTACATGTGAACCAACAACATTCATCAGAGGAGGTGTGACAAAGCTCCACCCCTCACCTGACTCACCTGAGACAAAGCAGGAAACAGTTTGTCTTTCTTCCTCACTAAAGAGAGACACGCAGACTGAAAACAGACGATCAGATTCACCTTCAGAACAAACTAACAACTTCCTCTGAGTGAGTTCATCTACAGGAGAGAAAAGAGGAAAACTACAACACTGCTGCTTCAAGCTGCTGACGCTCCACACACTGAATGTGAGTTTGACTAAAAACAGTGAAGTTAGTAGAGGAGGGAGGGGAGCCATGACTGATGTACTTTCTGTGTTTTCAGCTTCACTCAGAGACTAAATGGCTTCCAGACCAGAGGAGGATCTCTGCTGTCCGGTCTGTCATGAAGTCTTTAGAGATCCTGTTGTTCTGTCATGTAGCCACAGCTTCTGTAAAGACTGTCTGAAGAGCTGGTGGAGAGAGAAACCAACTCAGGAGTGTCCAGTTTGTAAGAGAAGATCTTCAAGGTCAAATCCACCTCGTAACCTGGTGTTAAAGAACCTGTGTGAGTCCTTCTCACTGGACAGAGATCAGAGAGCTTCAGAGCCTCTCTGCAGTCTGCACTCTGAGAAACTCAAACTCTTCTGTCTGGACCATCAGCAGCCAGTGTGTGTCGTCTGCAGAGATTCAGAGAAACACAGCGACCACAGATTCAGACCCATCGATGAAGCTGCTCGACAACACAAGAAGAACCTTCAGGAAGCTCTGGAGCCCTTAAAGGAGAAGTTAAAGGTTTATGAAGAAGTTAAAGTGGAGTCTGATCAAACAGCAGAACACATGAAGGTCCAGGCCCGACGCACAGAGAGGAAGATTAAGGAGCAGTTTAAGAAGCTTCACCAGTTTCTAGAGGAGGAAGAGGAGGCCAGGATGGCTGCACTGAGGGAGGAAGAGGAGCAGAAGAGTCAGATGATGAAGGAGAAGATGGAGGCTCTGAGCAGAGAGATAGCAGCTCTTTCAGACACAGTCAGAGCCACAGAGGACGAGCTGAGAGCTGAAGACGTCTCATTCCTGAACAACTACAAGGCTGCAGTGGAAAGAGTCCAGCAGCGCCCCCTGCTGGAGGATCCACAGCTGCTCTCAGGAGCTCTGATAGACGAGGCCAAACACCTGGGCAACCTGACCTTCAACATCTGGAACAAGATGAAGGACATGGTCTCCTACACTCCTGTGATTCTGGACCCAAACACTGCTGATCCAAACCTCATCCTGTCTGAAGATCTGACCAGAGTGAGACGAGGAGAGAGACAGCAGCTTCCTGATAATCCAGAGAGGATTAATGGTTACAGGTCTGTTCTGGGCTCTGAGGGATTTAACTCAGGGACTCACAGCTGGGATGTCCAGGTTGGAGACAGTACACTCTGGTATCTGGGTGTGTTAGCAGAGTCTGTCCAGAGGAAGGGAGACATACTGTCTGGATTATGGACAATACGGTTCTATGAAGATAAATACTCAGCACGGTCACCATCAGCTCCACCCACTGTTCTCAAAGTGCAGAAGAAGCTCCAGAGGATCAGAGTGAATCTGGACTGGAACAGAGGAAAGCTGTCGTTCTCTGATCCTGATACTAACACACACATACACACCTTCACACACACTTTCACTGAGAGGATGTTTCCAATCATTATCACTGTTGGTAAACTGAATATGTTACCAATGAAGGTGTGTGTGACAGTGGAACAGAGCAGTTAGAGATAAAGATCATAAATATATTCATGATGTTTGTTTTAAAGCCTTAAAGCTGCACCTGTCCTCCTGATGTCTCATTCTTCTAAATATATCTTTATTATTTCAGTTATTGTTTTATTATTGTTTTCATTCTTTTGTTGTTATTTAGTTTGACAATCAGCTGTTTGTTTCTATTCTCTACCTTTTCATATATAAATGTATCACTTAGTTGCTCATGTTCTGCTTTGTTGAGCCGTTCTAGTCCTCGACAGCCGAGACCAGAGGCTTCATGTTGTCCTCTTGTTTTCATGATGTTCGTCCGCTCCATTCTCATCAATGTGATGTATCAGGAACGTCTGGAGGGAACTTCTTCAACTTTCACACAAGCGTCCACTTGGACTCAAGGATGAACTGATTCTAATGTGAAGTCAAAAGTCACTTTGACTTCACAAGACAAGTCAAGAATTCATCTAATTATTCATTATAACTTCACAGGAATGATGAAGTGATGACGTTTTGAACAGACATGTTTGTAAAGTGTAACTTGAGCGGTTGGTGGAGGAATACAGCCGTGAGTCGGTCATTCTAGTTCTTGTTGTGGATACTGTGTCATTTTAAACTTGAGTTTCTTTGATTGTTCTGACTTGTGTGTGTGGAGTCATGAAGACCAGCGAGCACTTTGTGGAAGCTGATGGATCCAAATGAAGAATAAAGAATCAATTCATCATCAACTGAATGTTTGAGCTTCAATCATTGTTCAGATCTAACACACTTTATTTACTGTTCTACATCAGATTATAATGTTTCTAAACTTTAAAATCAAGGTTTCATTACATGAAATGTTCACAATTTACACAATATATAAATATGAAATCATTCAAAATATATGAACACGTTTCTATTTGATGTAATGAAGACAAGATGATTCTGAGTTCTGATTCACTTTCCATCAGTTGAAGTCTGCTGTTCAGAGGAGACGTTGGATTAAAGGTGGACGTCTCTGTTTTAAGGTGGACGTCTCTATTTTAAGGTGGACTTCTCTGTTTTAAGGTGGACGTCTCTGTTTAAAGGTGGACGTCTCTGTTTTAAGGTGGACGTCTCTGCTTTAAGGTGGACGTCTCTGTTTAAAGGTGGACGTCTCTGTTTTAAGGTGGACGTCTCTGTTTAAAGGTGGACGTCTCTGTTTAAAGGTGGACGTCTCTGTTTTAAGGTGGACGTCTCTGTTTAAAGGTGGACGTCTCTGTTTTAAGGTGGACGTCTCTGTTTAAAGGTGGACGTCTCTGTTTTAAGGTGGACGTCTCTGTTTTAAGGTGGACGTCTCTGTTTTAAGGTGGACGTCTCTGTTTTAAGGTGGACGTCTCTGTTTTAAGGTGGACGTCTCTGTTTTAAGGTGGACGTCTCAGACTAAATGTCATTTTAGTGTTTTGATAACTGAATCTTTCTCTCTTCATAAAACAAATATAAAGATAAGAAAATAAGTGAAATGACTCTAGATATTAAAAGGTTTACAACATAAACTTGAAAGTAAATTTGTCATTGTCATTCGTCATTTGTCACTTAAACTCCAATCTGTGACGAATCACGTGTTCTCATCAAAGCTACATAATTCTGGCTTCATATCAGAGACTGTATATAAATGGACAATAATCACTGTGACGTCACTCATTGCTTTGTGGACTACCGTTCTGAGGCTTCAAGTTGGACATTTTGGCCGTCGCCATCTTGCTTTTTTGCAACCAGAAGAGACAAGAGAGGGTGGAGCTAAATACAAGTCACTGAATTATATTTTTTGGACCAAAATATTAAATTAAAGAAACAGTGTGTTACAGCCTTAAGGGCATCTGTTGGGAATATAACACCATTAAGTATGTTTTCTTTAGTGTGTAATCACCTGAAGATAAGAATCATTGTGTCTTTGTTACCTCAGAATGAGCCAGACTTTTGAAAAGGGCTTTTTAAAATAAATAATTACAGTACGTCATAAAATACAACTGAGCTCCAATAAAACTTGCATCAATGAATCAGTACTTTGGAATGAGACACACCTCAGTGTTACATGTGAAGCATCAACATTCAGTAGAGGTGTGACTAAGCTCCACCCCTCACCTGACTCACCTGAGACAAAGCAGGAAACAGTTTGTCTTCCTCACTAAAGAGAGACACGCAAAGGAGTTGTCACCATTCCCCCCCCAGCCAACAATAAAGGAAAAAATGACATGAAACAAAAACAGACTTTTGAAAAGAGCTTTTTAAAATAAATAATTACGTCATAAAATACAACCGAGCTCCAATGAAACTTGATAACACTGCATAACAAAGAGTTTAGTTTGAATATGATATCAAATGATTTCCTTTAACTCCAAAGCATGTTCAGCGACATGTTCTCCTCTGACGTGAGCTTTCCAGTCATCTCTTCACAGAGTTGATCACAGAGTTTCTTTGTCTTCGTGTTGGAGGTTTTGTCACGATACTGACTCACCAACAGTTACAGGTGTATCAATACCACAATCAGCCTCCACCAACCACAGGTGATCTCCATCTAACTAATGAAGTGGTTTCTAGAAACCACCCGGCTGCACCGGTGATGATTCAGGGTGTAGTTCGGTACGAAGAAAATCGTTCCTATGAAACTATAATCACTATAATGTCTGTGGCTTATCTTCAGTAACCGGCTCATGATTTCTGGAGAGAGACAGCACTGTTGACTTTTTCAAATGTTGTGGAGCTCTGAGCACCACAAGCCGAGTGCCATACAGTCCCATTATATTTCAGAGGAGGCAGACATCTGTAGGGCCGATACCTCCAACACTCAGCAAGTCACACAACAATCTACACTGATGAATATCACTGCACGGGTAAAAGTATGTACTTTTGATTTTGGGGTGAATTGATCCTTCAGAAAAAGTAGTAATACCACAGAGTAGAAATACTCTGCTACAAGATAACATCCTGCATTCAGAATTACACTTAAGTACAAAACTGTTGGAATCAAAATATACTGAAAGTCCCAAAAGTCTACTCATTATGTAGAATATATTTCACAATCATATACGTCAGGGTTAACGCCCGTTGAGGTGTCCATTGTCTCTGCTAAGTCAATTTAATTGCTAATATTATACACCTTAAAGGACATTATCCCACTTATAACGTGTTCATTTGCTAAAGAAAAAAAACAAACTCATTACCATCTGATAAGGTTCTTATGCAATAGAAACGTTGTTTACTGCTCCAGTATATGACACGGACCTTAGATAGGACGAACTCTTTGGCTCAGCTACGAGCCACAAAGTCAACTTCATGCTGTTAAGATTCAATGTCAGGAACATTGCGTACGGTTGACAAGCAGCCAATGTTAGTCAGTGACTGTTTAACATCAAGACAAACTATCCAGCCACGCCAATGACCCCAAATCAACTTCAAGATTAGCATAACACTAGCATAATAATTAATGTAGGACAGTTAACTACCCAGTAGGTGTCCAATAACAGGAAGTAATGGACACCCTGCAGCCAATCAGAATCGAGTATTCATCCAGACCATGGTACACATTCTTGTTTTGTAATATAATTATTGATACATTAATGTTGCAGCTGGTGAAGCTCATTTGAATTACTTTATATATTGATGGGCAGCTTGTGTAAGAAAA
This sequence comes from Pholis gunnellus, assembly GCF_910591455.1. Classification (NCBI taxonomy): domain Eukaryota; kingdom Metazoa; phylum Chordata; class Actinopteri; order Perciformes; family Pholidae; genus Pholis; species Pholis gunnellus. Next base: position 28,360,705 of record NC_136529.1, read on the forward strand.
ATGTCTACAACTTACACTAAATGTTGTTGAAAGAGAAAGCTTGTGTTTGAAGAAGATCAGTTTATGGATAAGATGGGTTCTCAGTTTGTATCTTGCATCTTGTATTTTTGCATCCTCAGACAGGCTCCTGATACGTGGGAAGCGTGATGTGGTGAGGACCGACAACCACACCACGGTGGCTTATATCAACAGGCAGGGTGGAGTTCAGTCCGCTGCCCTGTAGGGGACAGTAGAGAGCCTGTGGTTGTGTGTCAAAGGCACCTGTTGTCTCTGAAGGCTCTCCACATTGGAGACTGGAGAACAGGGGTGACGACCTCCATTTGAGAGGCGGACCCCTACCAGACGAGTGGAGGCTTCCCCCTGAGGTGGTGAAGCAGAATTTGGACCCACGTCAGGAAAGCGGAAGTGGATCAGTTCACCAACCGCCGCAACACCCACGACCCGCTATGATTCACACAGCAGGATGATTCAACCCTTGGAGTTGTTGGACACATTTGCACACGTACCATGACCAAGAAAGCTGCTGGAGAGAATAAGTCAGGAGCTGTTGTTGGTCATTCTGGTAGCTCCAGTTCACCGCTTTGCACCGTGTTTGTGTGCAGAAATGACTCAGGTGATGGCGGCCCAGCCCTGGGCCATCCTCTCCAGGCTTGGCTCCTGAGAGGAACATGCCGAGGAGGGCTGGACTGTTTGTACTGGTGGTGCTGACCATTCAGGTGACAAGAGCAGGATCCACCATCGCCTGTTACAAGGCAAAGTGGTCAAGGTTCCAATGCTGGTGTGAGGAAAGGAGGCTAGATCCCCTGTCTTGTGTGGTTGGGGTCTATTCTCTCCTTTTTGGAGGGTTTGGTGGATACATGACTCTCTCATGCCACTGTTAAAGTGTATGCAAAAGCCATTTCTTTTTGCGACGAGAGAGAAGTGAAATCCAGCTACATCTCGCCGTGACTATGAGGAAGACAAAGTCACATTCAAAAGTAAACCTTCAGTCAGTCGGGATTTTACTGTCTAAACTTAACATGCTTCAAAATAAAATGTGTGAGATATGAGACGGAGAACAAGAGAGGTTTTGATACGTCTGCAGTCATGCTAGCAGCTCTGTGAGGCTGCACTTGCTAATAATTACAACAGCCTGCTGCACTCTATCAGTCCACGTATCCAGCAATGAGTCAATACTTTGGAATGAGACACACCTCAGTGTTACATGTGAACCAACAACATTCTTCAGAGGAGGTGTGACAAAGCTCCACCCCTCACCTGACTCACCTGAGACAAAGCAGGAAACAGTTTGTCTTTCTTCCTCACTAAAGAGAGACACGCAGACTGAAAACAGACGATCAGATTCACCTTCAGAACAAACTAACAACTTCCTCTGAGTGAGTTCATCTACAGGAGAGAAAAGAGGAAAACTACAACACTGCTGCTTCAAGCTGCTGACGCTCCACACACTGAATGTGAGTTTGACTAAAAACAGTGAAGTTAGTAGAGGAGGGAGGGGAGCCATGACTGATGTACTTTCTGTGTTTTCAGCTTCACTCAGAGACTAAATGGCTTCCAGATCAGAGGAGGATCTCTGCTGTCCGGTCTGTCATGAAGTCTTTAGAGATCCTGTTGTTCTGTCATGTAGCCACAGCTTCTGTAAAGACTGTCTGAAGAGCTGGTGGAGAGAGAAACCAACTCAGGAGTGTCCAGTTTGTAAGAGAAGATCTTCAAGGTCAAATCCACCTGTTAGTCTGGTTATAAAGAACCTGTGTGAGTCCTTCTTACTGGAGAGAGATCAGAGAGCTTCAGAGCCTCTCTGCAGTCTGCACTCTGAGAAACTCAAACTCTTCTGTCTGGACCATCAGCAGCCAGTGTGTGTCGTCTGCAGAGATTCAGAGAAACACAGCGACCACAGATTCAGACCCATCGATGAAGCTGCTCGACAACACAAGAAGAACCTTCAGGAAGCTCTGGAGCCCTTAAAGGAGAAGTTAAAGGTTTATGAAGAAGTTAAAGTGAAGTCTGATCAAACAGCAGAACACATGAAGGTCCAGGCCCGACGCACAGAGAGGCAGATTAAGGAGCAGTTTAAGAAGCTTCACCAGTTTCTAGAGGAGGAAGAGGAGGCCAGGATGGCTGCACTGAGGGAGGAAGAGGAGCAGAAGAGTCAGATGATGAAGGAGAAGATGGAGGCTCTGAGCAGAGAGATAGCAGCTCTTTCAGACACAGTCAGAGCCACAGAGGACGAGCTGAGAGCTGAAGACGTCTCATTCCTGAACAACTACAAGGCTGCAGTGGAAAGAGTCCAGCAGCGCCCCCTGCTGGAGGATCCACAGCTGCTCTCAGGAGCTCTGATAGACGAGGCCAAACACCTGGGCAACCTGGCCTTCAACATCTGGAACAAGATGAAGGACATGGTCTCCTACACTCCTGTGATTCTGGACCCAAACACTGCTTATCCAAGACTCATCCTGTCTGAAGATCTGACCAGTGTGAGACGAGGAAAGAAACAGAAGCTTCCTGATAATCCAGAGAGGATATACTGGTCTGTTCTGGGCTCTGAGGGATTTAACTCAGGGACTCACAGCTGGGATGTCCAGGTTGGAGACAGTAAACTCTGGTTACTGGGTGTGTTAGCAGAGTCTGTCCAGAGGAAGGGAGACATAGTGTCTGGATTATGGACAATATGGTTCTATGAAGATGAATACTCAGCATGGTCACCATCAGCTCCACCCACTGATCTCTTAGTGCAGAAGAAGCTCCAGAGGATCAGAGTGAATCTGGACTGGAACAGAGGAAAGCTGTCGTTCTCTGATCCTGATACTAACACACACATACACACCTTCACACACACTTTCACTGAGAGGATGTTTCCAATCATTGGCACTGTTGGTAAACTGAATATGTTACCAATGAAGGTGTATGTGACAGTGGAACAGAGCAGTTAGAGATAAAGATCATAAATATATTCATGATGTTTGTTTTAAAGCCTTAAAGCTGCACCTGTCCTCCTGATGTCTCATTCTTCTAAATATATCTTTATTATTTCAGTTATTGTTTTATTATTGTTTTCATTCTTTTGTTGTTATTTAGTTTGACAATCAGCTGTTTGTTTCTGTTCTCTACCTTTTCATATATAAATGTATCACTTAGTTGCTCATGTTCTGCTTTGTTGAGCCGTTCTAGTCCTCGACAGCCGAGACCAGAGGCTTCATGTTGTCCTCTTGTTTTCATGATGTTCGTCCGCTCCATTCTCATCAATGTGATGTATCAGGAACGTCTGGAGGGAACTTCTTCAACTTTCACACAAGCGTCCACTTGGACTCAAGGATGAACTGATTCTAATGTGAAGTCAAAAGTCACTTTGACTTCACAAGACAAGTCAAGAATTCATCTAATTATTCATTATAACTTCACAGGAATGATGAAGTGATGACGTTTTGAACAGACATGTTTGTAAAGTGTAACTTGAGCGGTTGGTGGAGGAATACAGCCGTGAGTCGGTCATTCTAGTTCTTGTTGTGGATACTGTGTCATTTTAAACTTGAGTTTCTTTGATTGTTCTGACTTGTGTGTGTGGAGTCATGAAGACCAGCGAGCACTTTGTGGAAGCTGATGGATCCAAATGAAGAATAAAGAATCAATTCATCATGAACTGAATGTTTGAGCTTCAATCATTGTTCAGATCTAACACACTTTATTTACTGTTCTACATCAGATTATAATGTTTCTAAACTTGAAAATCAAGGTTTCATTACATGAAATGTTCACAATTTACACAATATATAAATATGAAATCATACAAAATATATGAACACGTTTCTATTTGATGTAATGAAGACAAGATGATTCTGAGTTCTGATTCACTTTCCATCAGTTGAAGTCTGCTGTTCAGAGGAGACGTTGGATTAAAGGTGGACGTCTCTGTTTTAAGGTGGACGTCTCTATTTTAAGGTGGACTTCTCTGTTTTAAGGTGGACGTCTCTGTTTTAAGGCGGACGTCTCTGTGTTAAGGTGGACGTCTCTGTTTTAAGGTGGACGTCTCTGTTTTAAGGTGGACGTCTCTGTTTTAAGGTGGACGTCTGTGTTTTAAGGTGGACGTCTCTGTTTTAAGGTGGACGTCTGTTTTAAGGTGGACGTCTCTGTTTTAAGGTGGACGTCTCTGTTTAAAGGTGGACGTCTCTGTTTTAAGGTGGACGTCTCTGTTTTAAGGTGGACGTCTCAGACTAAATGTAATTTTAGTGTTTTGATAACTGAATCTTTCTCTCTTCATAAAACAAATATAAAGATAAGAAAATAAGTGAAATGACTTTAGATATTAAAAGGTTTACAACATAAACTTGAAAGTAAATTTGTCATTCCTCATTTGTCACTAAAACTCCAATCTGTGACGAATCACGTGATCTCATCAAAGCTACATAATTCTGGCTTCATATCAGAGACTGTATATAAATGGACAATAATCACTGTGACGTCACTCATTGCTTTGTGGACTACCGTTCTGAGGCTTCAAGTTGGACATTTTGGCCGTCGCCATCTTGCTTTTTTGCAACCAGAAGAGACAAGAGAGGGTGGAGCTAAATACAACCGTCGCTGAATAATATGTTTTTGACCAAAATATTAAATTAAAGAAACAGTGTGTTACAGCCTTAAGGGCATCTGTTGGGAATATAACACCATTAAGTATGTTTTCTTTAGTGTGTAATCACATGAAGATAAGAATAATTGTGTCTTTGTTACCTCAGAATGAGCCAGACTTTTGAAAAGTTCTTTTTAAAATAAATAATTACAGTACGTCACAAAATACAACTGAGCTCCAATGAAACTTGATAACACTGCATAACAAAGAGTTTAGTTTGAATATGATATCAAATGATTTCCTTTAACTCCAAAGCATGTTCAGCGACATGTTCTCCTCTGACGTGAGCTTTCCAGTCATCTCTTCACAGAGTTGATCACAGAGTTTCTTTGTCTTCGTGTTGGAGGTTTTGTCACGATACTGACTCACCAACAGTTACAGGTGTATCAATACCACAATCAGCCTCCACCAACCACAGGTGATCTCCATCTAACTAATGAAGTGGTTTCTAGAAACCACCCGGCTGCACCGGTGATGATTCAGGGTGTAGTTCGGTACGAAGAAAATCGTTCCTATGAAACTATAATCACTATAATGTCTGTGGCTTATCTTCAGTAACCGGCTCATGATTTCTGGAGAGAGACAGCACTGTTGACTTTTTCAAATGTTGTGGAGCTCTGAGCACCACAAGCCGAGTGCCATTCAGTCCCATTATATTTCAGAGAAGGCAGACATCTGTAGGGCCATACCTCCAATTTAACTGCCATAAGGTTATTTATGTCATTGTTTAGTATGTTTGTTTACATGTCGTTATTTGTAAGGTTTGTTTTTAATGCGAATGGGTTTTTGTTTGTATAAAAGGGGGGGAACTATTGTTGCTTGCTGTGTTGTACCGGGACGTGTTTGACCGTGGCACAGTGACAGCAGAAGGGCGCGAAGCGTCTTAAGTCAGTCAGTCAGTAAGTCAGTCAGTAAACAAAGTAAAGTAAGTCAACTAAGTTTTCAGTTCAAGTTTCAAGGGATCATCTTTCGTGTTTCAAGTGGACTCATTTCCCTCTCAGTTGTGTGCAGCCAGTGAGGTACGTTATTTATGTACATTCGCCATTGCGCACATTCGCGCGCAAACTGTGTTTTTATGTAATGTAAACGTCTGATTGTTTTGTATGTCTAAATGTGATTTAAACAGTTCGACGGTGGACGGAGAAGTAGGAGGAAGAATAAATCCATCAGTTGAGAGAACCAAGGCGTCGTGTATTTACTGGAGGGAGTGATAGTCGAACTCAGATCTGCGTGAATTTCCCGGACCTGCTCGTGCCCGACAGCTCGTCAAGACGGAATCACAGATAAGACACTGTTGAGCGTTAAAGGACACACAAGTTCATCTGTTTTTTCATGAAGACGTCCATAAGTCAGACACTTAAGTTCGTGTTCTGAAAGGTGACATAAGGATTGAAAAAATAAAATAAAAGTACTATAAGGGGCTGTGTGTAGCCTATTAACATAACAGTGTTCCATAAGATATTAAGAGGCATTAATGTAAGTGATTTATTGTTACTGCTGATCATTTAAAAAAGAGGTAATTAATTTACTTAAGAAAAAGAAGGGTTTGTGTATGTGAATATAAGAAACCTAGCATTAGGAGAGAAGTTTTCTGTTAATGGTTTAATATCTTTCAATGCAAACTCATTTAAGTGTTTCACTAAGGACCTTTACAATTTCTACTTTACTTTAAGGGGTCTATTTAAGAGAAAGTGACTTAATATCTTGAGTGCCTTTTGTAAAATGTTTTTTGTGAACTACATTACTTATTTGGGACAACTTGATCTGTGTACAGTTCACGTTAAATAATTTAAAATGTCACAAACAAGTAAAGGGAGTCAGTATGTAGGTGCACTCATAGAACAAGTGTCAGAAACAGAGCAGGTAGATGGGTCTAGTGCTGTAGAACAGACAGCACAGTCTGAAGAGCCTCGACGAAGTGAGAGAGTCCGCACGTTAACAGAAAAAGGAAAAGAATTTCAGAAGACGATGCAGATAGGAATCAAAAGCAGCTCACTTGACAGTGATGAGGACCTGGACAACGCTACAAAAGACCTGCTCAAGACAAAAGAGCTAATACTTCGCTTTGACAGCATCTACGAACGCTGGAAAGCTTTAACTAAAGTGGTTAAAAAATCTGTAACTAAACGGGATCCCAGTAACATCCTACAAGAATACACGAGTATTATTCAAAGAGAGTTATCTGAACTGAATAGTGTTTATGATGAACATCGAAGGATTGCCAGCCCAGCTCACGAAATGCGCCGCAAGCTGGACAAATGCATATCAGTCACCAAGATTGTTGTACATAACGCTCAGTCTCAAATTCAAGGAACAGAGGAGGAGCTGATTTGGCCAGATGCAAGTTCTGTATTTGCATCTACAATTTCCAGTGTTTCATTTCCAGACTCCAAGTGTTCCAAGGTTATTTCCACTCGCTCTTATGTATCCTCAGTTAAAAGACAAGAAGCTGCTGCCGAGTATGCAGCCACCAAAGCTGTGTTGAAGATTATGGCTGAGCAAGAGTGCCACCAAGAGAACCTGCAAAGACTTGAAGTTGAGAACAAGCGGATAGTTGCTGACCAAGAAGCAGCTGCATTAACTCGCCGTCTTCAAGGAGAAAGGGAAGAGACTGAGCGTAGGATGGAAGAGACTGAGCGTAGGATAGAAAAGGAGAGACAAGAAGCTACTCTCTTAAGGAAACAGCAAGAAGAAAATGCTGCAAGAAAAGAGTCTGAAGAGGACTTGAAAAGAGAGCTTGTGCGTTTGGAAGAGCTAAAAAGACTGAATGCAGCCAGAGCAAGGCTTCACGTCTATGATGAAGAGGACTTCTATCCAGACCAAAGGCTTACACCACATAAGTCTGAGCTGCCTCCGCTTGAGAAAGCAAGTAATCAGGTGAACCCTGTGTATCAGTACCCACAACCACTAAGAGATGTGGCTCCAAGAGGTGTGCTTCAAAACGACATGGGAGAGCTTGTGAAAGTACTGGCTGAGGCTATATCAGCAAATAGGCTGCCCATTCCAGAGCCTACGATCTTCAGTGGGGATCCACTCAAGTTTAATCATTGGAAGTCTTCCTTCCAGACACTAATTGAAAGGAAAAACATTCCAACGTCAGAGAAAATCTTCTTCCTTCAGAAGTACGTGGGAGGAGCAGCTAAAAAGGCTATAGAAGGTCATTTTCTGATTGATTCAGAAGATTCATATCGCACAGCATGGGACGTGCTCAACGAACGATATGGCGAGCCTTTCGTCATTGCCAAAGCCTTCCGAGACAAATTGCATGCTTGGCCAAAGATAGCCTCTAGGGAGAGTGCTGAGTTAAGAGAATTTGTGGACTATTTACGTAGTTGTGAATCTGCTATTGCTCACAATGAGAGTTTAAAGGTTCTTAATGACGATATGGAGAATCAAAGGCTGACTGCAAAACTACCCGATTGGTTAAGTATCAGATGGAACCGAAGGGCCACACAATACCAACTGGAACACAGAAGGTTCCCTAGCTTTAGTTATTTTGTAACATTCCTATCAATGGAAGCTAGTATTGTTTGCAACCCTATAACATCTTACAATGCATTACGACAAGGTGAATCTGATAAAGCAAAGTTCAAGAACCAAACCACAGTGGTCTTCAAGAACCAAACTGTAGGTGCCAAGATCTTCACAACGAACACCAGTGAAAGAAACATAGTCACATGTGTGTTCTGTCAGAAATTTGGACACAGTGTTCACAAGTGTCGCAAACTCATTGAAAGACCAGTCGCTGACCGTGTCAAGTTTATTCTGAGTGAGAGACTGTGCTTTGGATGTTTGAGTCCTGGCCATCAATCCAAGAGCTGCAGTAGCCGGATGGTCTGTGACATCTGCTCAAAACGCCATCCCACATGCCTACACGAAGATCGTTCAAACCAAGATCAAGAAACAAGGAGAGAAAATCCTAAGCAACCAAGTTCTGTCAAAGAAAGAAAGCCACAGTCAACACAACGACAAGAAGTCATCAAGGAAACCACATCTAACAGAGTTGTGCAAGAAGGCAATAGTACACAGACTTCAGCGATAGTACCTGTCTACGTGTCAACACAAGGTGATTCAAGCAAAGAAGTTCTTGTCTATGCTCTGCTAGATTCACAAAGTGACTCTTCATTCATTCTTGAGGAAGTGGCTAACGTTCTAGATACGAACACAGAACAAGTGAAGCTAAAACTATCTACAATGTCGTCAAAAGCAACCATTGTAACCTGTAAAAGACTAAACAACCTGCAAATAAGAGGGCTATTCTCCTCTAAGAAGATCACAGTGCCAACAACTTACACTCGTGAATTTATCCCTGCTAATCGGACACATATTCCAACTCCAGAGACCGCTAAGGCATGGCCTCATTTGGAGCATCTTGCAGAACACATTGCGCAGCCAAAAGAGTGTGAAATTGGTCTGCTGATTGGGTACAATTGCCCACAAGCACTAATGCCACGAGAAGTTGTGTGTGGGGAAGAAAACCAACCCTTTGCTCAGAAAACAGATCTAGGTTGGAGCATCGTGAGTTATGGCGAACCACAAGATCACTACAGCGATGCAATTGGAGTAAGTCACCGCATCATTGTAAGGCAAGTAACGCCTGAACCCAAACCAACAGTCAAGCTTAAAAGTGAAGTTCACTATGTTTACAAGACCCAGATCAAAGAAATGATCAGTCCTGATGATGTAATTAAGGTGTTAGAATCTGATTTCAGTGAAAAGGTTGAAGAAGAGGCAACCGTCTCTCAGGAAGATCTCCACTTCATGACTAAGCTGAGAGATGGAATCAAACACAAACAAGATGGTCATTTTGAAATGCCCTTACCGTTCAAACAAGACAGACCAAATCTACCAAATAATAAGTCATGTGCTGTTCAGCGTCTAATATGCTTGGAACGGAAGCTCAAGAGAGACCAGAAATACTGCTCAGACTACATGAACTTCATGAAAGATATCATTGCTCGTGGTGATGCAGAGAGGGTTCCAGAAGAAGAACTCAACAATCAACCAGTCTGGTATATTCCCCACCACGGGGTGTACCACCCTCAAAAGCCGGGGAAGATACGTGTCGTCTTTGATTGTTCAGCAAGGTTCCGAGACACATCACTGAACGACCACCTTCTTACTGGGCCAGAGCTCACCAACACCTTGGTGGGAGTTCTTTGTAGGTTTCGCAAGGGCCCGATTGCTATTATGTGTGATGTGGAGCGAATGTTCCATCAGTTCCATGTAAGGCCTGAAGACCAAGACTACCTGAGGTTCTTATGGTGGGAGAACGGTGTACCCTAGCGCTGATGGAAGAGTCAGAAAGGTGAAACCTTTTATGAGTGACTCAACCTTAGATAACCAGGGTAAACGCACCACTAAGCCAGTCTATCTTGATAGACCTGTACAAAAGATAGTTGTACTGCTTGAAGCAGAATAGATTTGATAGTTATTTTGTGAGGTTAAATCCCAAAAATTGTGATTTGGTGGGAGTTTAACTGCCATAAGGTTATTTATGTCATTGTTTAGTATGTTTGTTTACATGTCGTTATTTGTAAGGTTTGTTTTTAATGCGAATGGGTTTTTGTTTGTATAAAAGGGGGGGAACTATTGTTGCTTGCTGTGTTGTACCGGGACGTGTTTGACCGTGGCACAGTGACAGCAGAAGGGCGCGAAGCGTCTTCAGTCAGTCAGTCAGTAAGTCAGTCAGTAAACAAAGTAAAGTAAGTCAACTAAGTTTTCAGTTCAAGTTTCAAGGGATCATCTTTCGTGTTTCAAGTGGACTCATTTCCCTCTCAGTTGTGTGCAGCCAGTGAGGTACGTTATTTATGTACATTCGCCATTGCGCACATTCGCCATTGCGCACATTCGCGCGCAAACTGTGTTTTTATGTAATGTAAACGTCTGATTGTTTTGTATGTCTAAATGTGATTTAAACAGTTCGACGGTGGACGGAGAAGTAGGAGGAAGAATAAATCCATCAGTTGAGAGAACCAAGGCGTCGTGTATTTACTGGAGGGAGTGATATCCAACACTCAGCAAGTCACACAACAATCTACACTGATGAATATCACTGCACGGGTAAAAGTATGTACTTTTGATTTTGGGGTGAATTGATCCTTCAGAAAAAGTAGTAATACCACAGAGTAGAAATACTCTGCTACAATTAACATCCTGCATTCAGAATTACACTTAAGTACAAAACTGTTGGAATCAAAATATACTGAAAGTCCCAAAAGTCTACTCATTATGTAGAATATATTTCACAATCATATACGTCAGGGTTAACGCCCGTTGAGGTGTCCATTGTCTCTGCTAAGTCAATTTAATTGCTATTATTATACACCTTAAAGGACATTATCCCACTCATACCGTGTTCATTTGCTAAAGAAAAAAAACAAACTCATTACCATCTGATAAGGTTCTTATGCAATAGAAACGTTGTTTACTGCTCCAGTATATGACACGGACCTTAGATAGGACGAACTCTTTGGCTCAGCTACGAGCCACAAAGTCAACTTCATGCTGTTAAGATTCAATGTCAGGAACATTGCGTACGGTTGACAAGCAGCCAATGTTAGTCAGTGACTGTTTAACATCAAGACAAACTATCCAGCCACGCCAATGACCCCAAATCAACTTCAAGATTAGCATAACACTAGCATAATAATTAATGTAGGACAGTTAACTACCCAGTAGGTGTCCAATAACAGGAAGTAATGGACACCCTGCAGCCAATCAGAATCGAGTATTCATCCAGACCGTGGTACACATTCTTGTTTTGTAATATAATTATTGATACATTAATGTTGCAGCTGGTGAAGCTCATTTGAATTACTTTATATATTGATGGGCAGCTTGTGTAAGAAAAATGTCTACAACTTACACTAAATGTTGTTGAAAGAGAAAGCTTGTGTTTGAAGAAGATCAGTTTATGGATAAGATGGGTTCTCAGTTTGTATCTTGCATCTTGTATTTTTGCATCCTCAGACAGGCTCCTGATACGTGGGAAGCGTGATGTGGTGAGGACCGACAACCGCACCACGGTGGCTTATATCAACAGGCAGGGTGGAGTTCAGTCCGCTGCCCTGTAGGGGACAGTAGAGAGCCTGTGGTTGTGTGTCAAAGGCACCTGTTGTCTCTGAAGGCTCTCCACATTGGAGACTGGAGAACAGGGGTGCCGACCTCCATTTGAGAGGCGGACCCCTACCAGACGAGTGGAGGCTTCCCCCTGAGGTGGTGAAGCAGAATTTGGACCCACGTCAGGAAAGCGGAAGTGGATCAGTTCACCAACCGCCGCAACACCCACGACCCGCTATGATTCACACAGCAGGATGATTCAACCCTTGGAGTTGTTGGACACATTTGCACACGTACCATGACCAAGAAAGCTGCTGGAGAGAATAAGTCAGGAGCTGTTGTTGGTCATTCTGGTAGCTCCAGTTCACCGCTTTGCACCGTGTTTGTGTGCAGAAATGACTCAGATGATGGCGGCCCAGCCCTGGGCCATCCTCTCCAGGCTTGGCTCCTGAGAGGAACATGCCGAGGAGGGCTGGACTGTTTGTACTGGTGGTGCTGACCATTCAGGTGACAAGAGCAGGATCCACCATCGCCTGTTACAAGGCAAAGTGGTCAAGGTTCCAACGCTGGTGTGAGGAAAGGAGGCTAGATCCCCTGTCTTGTGTGGTTGGGGTCTATTCTCTCCTTTTTGGAGGGTTTGGTGGATACATGACTCTCTCATGCCACTGTTAAAGTGTATGCAAAAGCCATTTCTTTTTGCGACGAGAGAGAAGTGAAATCCAGCTACATCTCGCCGTGACTATGAGGAAGACAAAGTCACATTCAAAAGTAAATCTTCAGTCAGTCGGGATTTTACTGACTAAACTTAACATGCTTCAAGAGCTCAGAGTGAAACGTAATGTTATCAGACGTAAATAAGTCTGCAGTCATGCTAGCAGCTCTGTGAGGCTGCACTTGCTAATAATTACAACAGCCTGCTGCACTCTATCAGTCCACGTATCCAGCAATGAGTCAGTACTTTGGACTGAGACACACCTCAGTGTTACATGTGAACCAACAACATTCATCAGAGGAGGTGTGACAAAGCTCCACCCCTCACCTGACTCACCTGAGACAAAGCAGGAAACAGTTTGTCTTTCTTCCTCACTAAAGAGAGACACGCAGACTGAAAACAGACGATCAGATTCACCTTCAGAACAAACTAACAACTTCCTCTGAGTGAGTTCATCTACAGGAGAGAAAAGAGGAAAACTACAACACTGCTGCTTCAAGCTGCTGACGCTCCACACACTGAATGTGAGTTTGACTAAAAACAGTGAAGTTAGTAGAGGAGGGAGGGGAGCCATGACTGATGTACTTTCTGTGTTTTCAGCTTCACTCAGAGACTAAATGGCTTCCAGATCAGAGGAGGATCTCTGCTGTCCGGTCTGTCGTGAAGTCTTTAGAGATCCTGTTGTTCTGTCATGTAGCCACAGCTTCTGTAAAGACTGTCTGAAGAGCTGGTGGAGAGAGAAACCAACTCAGGAGTGTCCAGTTTGTAAGAGAAGATCTTCAAGGTCAAATCCACCTTGTAACCTGGTGTTAAAGAACCTGTGTGAGTCCTTCTCACTGGAGAGAGATCAGAGAGCTTCAGAGCCTCTCTGCAGTCTGCACTCTGAGAAACTCAAACTCTTCTGTCTGGACCATCAGCAGCCAGTGTGTGTCATCTGCAGAGATTCAGAGAAACACAGCGACCACAGATTCAGACCCATCAATGAAGCTGCTCGACAACACAAGAAGAACCTTCAGGAAGCTCTGGAGCCCTTAAAGGAGAAGTTAAAGGTTTATGAAGAAGTTAAAGTGAAGTCTGATCAAACAGCAGAACACATGAAGGTCCAGGCCCGACGCACAGAGAGGCAGATTAAGGAGCAGTTTAAGAAGCTTCACCAGTTTCTAGAGGAGGAAGAGGAGGCCAGGATGGCTGCACTGAGGGAGGAAGAGGAGCAGAAGAGTCAGATGATGAAGGAGAAGATGGAGGCTCTGAGCAGAGAGATAGCAGCTCTTTCAGACACAGTCAGAGCCACAGAGGACGAGCTGAGAGCTGAAGACGTCTCATTCCTGAACAACTACAAGGCTGCAGTGGAAAGAGTCCAGCAGCGCCCCCTGCTGGAGGATCCACAGCTGCTCTCAGGAGCTCTGATAGACGAGGCCAAACACCTGGGCAACCTGGCCTTCAACATCTGGAACAAGATGAAGGACATGGTCTCCTACACTCCTGTGGTTCTGGACCCAAACACTGCTCATCCAAACCTCATCCTGTCTGAAGATCTGACCAGTATGAGACGAGGAGAGAAACAGAAGCTTCCTGATAATCCAGAGAGGTTTGATGGTTACAGGTCTGTTCTGGGCTCTGAGGGATTTAACTCAGGGACTCACAGCTGGGATGTCCAGGTTGGAGACAGTACATTCTGGTATCTGGGTGTGTTAGCAGAGTCTGCCCAGAGGAAGGGACACATACGATCTGGATTATGGACAATACGGTTCTATGAAGATAAATACTCAGCACGGTCACCATCAGCTCCATCCACTGTTCTCAAAGTGCAGAAGAAGCTCCAGAGGATCAGAGTGAATCTGGACTGGAACAGAGGAAAGCTGTCGTTCTCTGATCCTGATACTAACACACACATACACACCTTCACACACACTTTCACTGAGAGGATGTTTCCATTCATTAACACTGATGGTAAACTGAATATGTTACCAATGAAGGTGTGTGTGACAGTGGAACAGAGCAGTTAGAGATAAAGATCATAAATATATTCATGATGTTTGTTTTAAAGCCTTAAAGCTGCACCTGTCCTCCTGATGTCTCATTCTTCTAAATATATCTTTATTATTTCAGTTATTGTTTTATTATTGTTTTCATTCTTTTGTTGTTATTTAGTTTGACAATCAGCTGTTTGTTTCTGTTCTCTACCTTTTCATATATAAATGTATCACTTAGTTGCTCATGTTCTGCTTTGTTGAGCCGTTCTAGTCCTCGACAGCCGAGACCAGAGGCTTCATGTTGTCCTCTTGTTTTCATGATGTTCGTCCGCTCCATTCTCATCAATGTGATGTATCAGGAACGTCTGGAGGGAACTTCTTCAACTTTCACACAAACGTCCACTTGGACTCAAGGATGAACTGATTCTAATGTGAAGTCAAAAGTCACTTTGACTTCACAAGACAAGTCAAGAATTCATCTAATTATTCATTATAACTTCACAGGAATGATGAAGTGATGACGTTTTGAACAGACATGTTTGTAAAGTGTAACTTGAGCGGTTGGTGGAGGAATACAGCCGTGAGTCGGTCATTCTAGTTCTTGTTGTGGATACTGTGTCATTTTAAACTTGAGTTTCTTTGATTGTTCTGACTTGTGTGTGTGGAGTCATGAAGACCAGCGAGCACTTTGTGGAAGCTGATGGATCCAAATGAAGAATAAAGAATCAATTCATCATGAACTGAATGTTTGAGCTTCAATCATTGTTCAGATCTAACACACTTTATTTACTGTTCTACATCAGATTATAATGTTTCTAAACTTGAAAATCAAGGTTTCATTACATGAAATGTTCACAATTTACACAATATATAAATATGAAATCATACAAAATATATGAACACGTTTCTATTTGATGTAATGAAGACAAGATGATTCTGAGTTCTGATTCACTTTCCATCAGTTGAAGTCTGCTGTTCAGAGGAGACGTTGGATTAAAGGTGGACGTCTCTGTTTTAAGGTGGACGTCTCTATTTTAAGGTGGACTTCTCTGTTTTAAGGTGGACGTCTCTGTTTTAAGGCGGACGTCTCTGTGTTAAGGTGGACGTCTCTGTTTTAAGGTGGACGTCTCTGTTTTAAGGTGGACGTCTCTGTTTTAAGGTGGACGTCTGTGTTTTAAGGTGGACGTCTCTGTTTTAAGGTGGACGTCTCTGTTTTAAGGTGGACGTCTGTTTTAAGGTGGACGTCTCTGTTTTAAGGTGGACGTCTCTGTTTAAAGGTGGACGTCTCTGTTTTAAGGTGGACGTCTCTGTTTTAAGGTGGACGTCTCAGACTAAATGTAATTTTAGTGTTTTGATAACTGAATCTTTCTCTCTTCATAAAACAAATATAAAGATAAGAAAATAAGTGAAATGACTTTAGATATTAAAAGGTTTACAACATAAACTTGAAAGTAAATTTGTCATTCGTCATTTGTCACTAAAACTCCAATCTGTGACGAATCACGTGTTCTCATCAAAGCTACATAATTCTGGCTTCATATCAGAGACTGTATATAAATGGACAATAATCACTGTGACGTCACTCATTGCTTTGTGGACTACCGTTCTGAGGCCTCAAGTTGGACATTTTGGCCGTCGCCATCTTGTTTTTTTGCAACCAGAAGAGACAAGAGAGGGTGGAGCTAAATACAAGTCACTGAATTATATTTTTAGGACCAAAATATTAAATTAAAGAAACAGTGTGTTACAGCCTTAAGGGCATCTGTTGGGAATATTACACCATTAAGTATGTTTTCTTTAGTGTGTAATCACCTGAAGATAAGAGTCATTTTGTCTTTGTTACCTCAGAATGAGCCAGACTTTTGAAAAGGGCTTTTTAAAATGAATAATTACAGTACGTCACAAAATACAACTGAGCTCCAATAAAACTTGCATCAATGAATCAGTACTTTGGAATGAGACACACCTCAGTGTTACATGTGAAGCATCAACATTCACTAGAGGTGTGACTATGCTCCACCCCTCACCTGACTCACCTGAGACAAAGCAGGAAACAGTTTGTCTTCCTCACTAAAGAGAGACACGCAAAGGAGTTGTCACCATTCCCCCCCCCAGCCAACAATAAAGGAAAAAATGACATGAAACAAAAACAGACTTTTGAAAAGTTCTTTTTAAAATAAATAATCATGTCATAAAATACAACTGAGCTCCAATAAAACTTGATAACACTGCATAACAAAGAGTTTAGTTTGAATATTATATCAAATGATTTCCTTTAACTCCAAAGCATGTTCAGCGACATGTTCTCCTCTGACGTGAGCTTTCCAGTCATCTCTTCACAGAGTTGATCACAGAGTTTCTTTGTCTTCGTGTTGGAGGTTTTGTCACGATACTGACTCACCAACAGTTACAGGTGTATCAATACCACAATCAGCCTCCACCAACCACAGGTGATCTCCATCTAACTAATGAAGTGGTTTCTAGAAACCACCCGGCTGCACCGGTGATGATTCAGGGTGTAGTTCGGTACGAAGAAAATCGTTCCTATGAAACTATAATCACTATAATGTCTGTGGCTTATCTTCAGTAACCGGCTCATGATTTCTGGAGAGAGACAGCACTGTTGACTTTTTCAAATGTTGTGGAGCTCTGAGCACCACAAGCCGAGTGCCATTCAGTCCCATTATATTTCAGAGGAGGCAGACATCTGTAGGGCCGATACCTCCAACACTCAGCAAGTCACACAACAATCTACACTGATGAATATCACTGCACGGGTAAAAGTATGTACTTTTGATTTTGGGGTGAATTGATCCTTCAGAAAAAGTAGTAATACCACAGAGTAGAAATACTCTGCTACAAGATAACATCCTGCATTCAGAATTACACTTAAGTACAAAACTGTTGGAATCAAAATATACTGAAAGTCCCAAAAGTCTACTCATTATGTAGAATATATTTCACAATCATATACGTCAGGGTTAACGCCCGTTGAGGTGTCCATTGTCTCTGCTAAGTCAATTTAATTGCTATTATTATACACCTTAAAGGACATTATCCCACTCATACCGTGTTCATTTGCTTAAGATAAAAAACAAACTCATTACCATCTGATAAGGTTCTTATGCAATAGAAACGTTGTTTACTGCTCCAGTATATGACACGGACCTTAGATAGGACGAACTCTTTGGCTCAGCTACGAGCCACAAAGTCAACTTCATGCTGTTAAGATTCAATGTCAGGAACATTGCGTACGGTTGACAAGCAGCCAATGTTAGTCAGTGACTGTTTAACATCAAGACAAACTATCCAGCCACGCCAATGACCCCAAATCAACTTCAAGATTATTACAAACTCTTGATTAGCATAACACTAGCATAATAATTAATGTAGGACAGTTAACTACCCAGTAGGTGTCCAATAACAGGAAGTAATGGACACCCTGCAGCCAATCAGAATCGAGTATTCATCCAGACCATGGTACACATTCTTGTTTTGTAATATAATTATTGAGTGATGGCTTTTTCTGTGCATCAGCCAAGCCTAAAGGCAGGATGGAAGAGACCCTCCCACTGTGGTCCGTGCACACTCTACACGCAGCGTGGCGGTGAGTGTCGAGTACATGTGTATATATATATGTGTATGTATGGCTCTACCCAGTTCAGTTTCCTACTACCTGGGTTGACTGGGGCCCCTCCTTCTCCACTGTGGCGGCCCAGGTTGTAAAGAAGTAGGTGGGCTGTGGCGACTCATCTGTAACCGGTCAGGATCAGTGTGGTTGGGTCGATGTTATGTCACTGCAGGATGTGCATTCATCAGGCTCCACCCACTGTAACCACAGAGTCCAGAAGAGGGAGGAGCCTGTGTGACTTATTGTAACCCTAGTTCTATGAGCACAGGAGGAGCTCTCTACCGAGGGGTCCCTGCTGCTCCAACGCCGCTCCCTGAAGAGGGTCAGAACATAATGCGCCGTACATCGTAGATATCCCACCAAACTATGTTTATGTTCTCTACGTAATCATGAACGATGAAACATGAAGGCTGCTAAAGCACTCACAGGGTGGGAGTGAGTGGAGGTGGATGGGTCCAACAAACGGAGAACCTTCAGCCAGGAGACGGCTGTTCGTTCCCCGTGAGAAACGAGAAGTCAGCGTTGATGTTTTGGTCACTTCGGTAACGACACTTCTGTGGTTCTTTTAACCCAAACGACGATCTTTTCCTAAACCGAACTCAGTGGTTTTGTTGCCTGAACTGAGTTTCCTGTGAAGTCGGAGGTTTGTTTTGAAAAATGTTTTTTTTGGAAAGTGACACCTGCTGCTAAACTTTTGTTGGAAAACCTCCAAAAAATAGAGGAATAACTTTTCGTAGGATATCATACGAACCGTTGTTTGAGGATACGTTGCAGCCAGAGGGGCTCAGCATTAATCAATTCACCAACAATCACGTTCTGGTCCAACTGTCACGGTTTTGTTTAGTTGGTTTCCTGTTTTATTTTGAATTTCCCTGAATCTTGTCTCCTGTGTTCACATCACTTCCTGCCTTTGAATGTTTTCCCATCTGTGTGATTGTCTGCCACTGACATCAACAAAACCAAGAAATGTTCTTCATTCCATTCATTATTACATGTGACCCGTTCCTTGTGATCCTTACTGCACACACTACCCTTCTCCAACAATATTCCACGTTACTCCTTTCCCTTGATGTTCCATGGTTCCTCATTCAAAGAATACTCTCAGGACTTTACTAAATTATATTGAACTCCTCCACTACATTCTACCGACGTTCAGACCTTTGAACACAAAGATAACTGGAGGAGAAGCATAAATAACACAAAATGGAAATACTCAAGTATTAGTACAAGTATAGTATACGTTCGGCACCACTGCTACTGTGTGTGTGTGTGTGTGTGTGTGTGTGTGTGTGTGTGTGCCTGTTGGTTATATATGAAGCATTAAATCCAGCACACCTTGTAAAACCCGTTTAATGAGCTCACTTCATAAAGACAATTATTTTAGTTGTGTTGTTTGTACTTCAAAGAGGAAGTAGGAGTTTCCAGCTTCTTTGTTTTCCTCACCTGCTGGTCACACCTGCTCAACTCAGATGGACAGAAGCAAAGGATTCCCAGTCACACTGTGTTATATAAGAAACATTTACAAAGGACATCAGTGTTGTGGATGTGCTTTAGATTTCAGCTCGTAGCAGTCGGCTAAAAACGTCTCCAGAAGATGTTTGAATGTTCTCAACTGACGCGTTTTAAAACATGAACAGTGTAGAAATGGTCTTCAATATACACCTGATGGCTACTCACATGATTTCATGCTGACAGGCCGAGGCTGAAGCTAACAGGTCGCACACAAAGCTGCTTTCAAAATCAACCTGTCCTCGTCTCTAACAGCGCTATCCAGAGTTTGTGTCGGCCATCTCCTCCTTCCAGAAAGTTACAGAGAGGCGGCAGCTTCAACCGCCTTCACTCTGCTGTCCGATCAGATCAGCAGCTGCCTGAACGAGACGATGCAGGTACATTCCCTGTTCAGGTGAAGGAGGGGAAACCAGGAACCTGTGTGTGTGTTTCTGTGTGTGTGAGAGTGTGTGTGTGTGTGAGAGAGAGATGTTTGGATTGTGAAATATTCCCAGGGGAGACAGGAAGTCCCTGCTCAGGTGAGAATAAACAGTCAGGTGTGTGTTGTTGTGCACAATGGGAAACCAACGGGGGCAATGACAAAAGTTTTACAGCTGATAACAAAGAACAAACATAGTTTTTATGAACACGGTCAATGAAATAATAGTGAAGGAAACAACAATTCATCACACCCTCCAGAGCCGAATTCATTTCCTAAAAACAACCTCAGAGGGTGAAAGATTACGTCAATGAAGAGCCTTTCAAAGACCTGCACACCTTCACAGTGTTTTAATTCCTCCCATTAGACCTCTCGTTCATGCTCGAGCTCCGAGCACGAACATGAATGAATTCACTGAGCGCTGAATCACAAAAAACAAAATGAAGAATCTAAAAGAGAACGAGCGTAACGCAGAGATACGCTCTATAGACTGTAAGAGTAACCGGGAAAAAAACCGACCTCACCGATGACGAGGAGGGATTATAATTATCTGTAAACTCATATCTCATATTCATGAACTACTTTATCTCCTTTATACAAACCCTGTAAAGAAACAAGTCCAGTCTTAAATGTGTTATTTTCCAGAGGAGAAGTCACCTGAATGGAAGTCTGTAAATGACAAAACTTGCATTACAGTTAGCAGATTGATCAACGGGATAGACATTGTCTAGAAAAATGTCCTTGGAGGTTTTAGTTGTGATGAAATTAGGGCGATGTACACAGTGTAAATAAGTAAGGATTTATTTATGAGGAAAGCTACAAGGTGCGTCACAATAAAATAATTAAACTTGCTATATACAGATATGTGGAGTAATATCTAACCTGAGCAGAGAATGAACAACATCTGGTTCTGAAAAGTGAAGTCACAGCTTCATGTGTTAAAGCTGCATTCTCTCTAGTGTCCACCAGGGGGCGACTCCTCTGGTTGTATAGAAGTCTATGAGAAAATGACTCTACTTCTCTCTTGATTTATTACCTCAGTAAACATTGTAAACATGAGTTTATGGTCTCAATCTCTAGTTTCAAGTCTTCTTCAATACAGCATGATGTTCATTTAGTGAATTATGGTCCATTTAGAGTCAAACGGACCATAAATAGACCGTAACACTTCTGTTCACCGGATGCAAATATCAAAGTAATCAAGCTGTTTTCTTTGTGGTTTCTTTGTTTTTCGGGGGGAAGTTATTTTATAAAACACAGCGACTACCATCTAAAAGCTGACGAGGGAAAACCAAATGTATGAATAGAGAATACTATAAAGTGAAGTATCACTCAACCCTGACACGGAAAGACATAAAGGCAAGGTGGCAATGTGTGGGTTTGGGCCTGTATGCACACACACGCACACACACACACACACACACACACACACACACACACACACACACACACACACACACACACACACACACACACACACACACACACACACACACATATATCTTAAATGACATTTAGAAAGGTCCCATGATACCAGAACGATGAGAAACAGAGAAGTGAAATCCAGCTACATCTCGCCGTGACTATGAGGAAGACAAAGTCACATTCAAAAGTAAATCTTCAGTCAGTCGGGATTTTACTGACTAAACTTAACATGCTTCAAAATAAAATGTGTGAGATATGAGACGGAGAACAAGAGAGGTTTTGATAAGTCTGCAGTCATGCTAGCAGCTCTGTGAGGCTGCACTTGCTAATAATTACAACAGCCTGCTGCACTCTATCAGTCCACGTATCCAGCAATGAGTCAATACTTTGGAATGAGACACACCTCAGTGTTACATGTGAACCAACAACATTCATCAGAGGAGGAGTGACAAAGCTCCACCCCTCACCTGACTCACCTGAGACAAAGCAGGAAACAGTTTGTCTTTCTTCCTCACTAAAGAGAGACACGCAGACTGAAAACAGACGATCAGATTCACCTTCAGAACAAACTAACAACTTCCTCTGAGTGAGTTCATCTACAGGAGAGAAAAGAGGAAAACTACAACACTGCTGCTTCAAGCTGCTGACGCTCCACACACTGAATGTGAGTTTGACTAAAAACAGTGAAGTTAGTAGAGGAGGGAGGGGAGCCATGACTGATGTACTTTCTGTGTTTTCAGCTTCACTCAGAGACTAAATGGCTTCCAGATCAGAGGAGGATCTCTGCTGTCCGGTCTGTCATGAAGTCTTTAGAGATCCTGTTGTTCTGTCATGTAGCCACAGCTTCTGTAAAGACTGTCTGAAGAGCTGGTGGAGAGAGAAACCAACTCAGGAGTGTCCAGTTTGTAAGAGAAGATCTTCAAAGGAACGTCCACCTTGTAACCTGGCGTTAAAGAACCTGTGTGAGTCCTTCTTACTGGAGAGAGATCAGAGAGCTTCAGAGCCTCTCTGCAGTCTGCACTCTGAGAAACTCAAACTCTTCTGTCTGGACCATCAGCAGCCAGTGTGTGTCATCTGCAGCGTTTCAGAGAAACACAGCGACCACAGATTCAGACCCATCGATGAAGCTGCTCGACAACACAAGAAGAACCTTCAGGAAACTCTGGAGCCCTTAAAGGAGAAGTTAAAGGTTTATGAAGAAGTTAAAGTGGAGTCTGATCAAACAGCAGAACACATGAAGGTCCAGGCCCGACGCACAGAGAGGCAGATTAAGGAGCAGTTTAAGAAGCTTCACCAGTTTCTAGAGGAGGAAGAGGAGGCCAGGATGGCTGCACTGAGGGAGGAAGAGGAGCAGAAGAGTCAGATGATGAAGGAGAAGATGGAGGCTCTGAGCAGAGAGATAGCAGCTCTTTCAGACACAGTCAGAGCCACAGAGGACGAGCTGAGAGCTGAAGACGTCTCATTCCTGAACAACTACAAGGCTGCAGTGGAAAGAGTCCAGCAGCGCCCCCTGCTGGAGGATCCACAGCTGCTCTCAGGAGCTCTGATAGACGAGGCCAAACACCTGGGCAACCTGGCCTTCAACATCTGGAACAAGATGAAGGACATGGTCTCCTACACTCCTGTGATTCTGGACCCAAACACTGCTTATCCAAGACTCATCCTGTCTAAAGATCTGACCAGTGTGAGACAAGGAGAGAAACAGAAGCTTCCTGATAATCCAGAGAGGATTGATGGTTACAGGTCTGTTCTGGGCTCTGAGGGATTTAACTCAGGGACTCACAGCTGGGATGTCCAGGTTGGAGACAGTACACTCTGGTATCTGGGTGTGTTAGCAGAGTCTGTCCCGAGGAAGGGAGTCATACGATCTGGATTATGGAGAATAGGGTTCTATGAAGATAAATACACAGCATGGTCACCATCAGCTCCAGCCACTGTTCTCAAAGTGCAGAAGAAGCTCCAGAGGATCAGAGTGAATCTGGACTGGAACAGAGGAAAGCTGTCGTTCTCTGATCCTGATACTAACACACACATACACACCTTCACACACACTTTCACTGAGAGGATGTTTCCATACATTAACACTGCTGATAAACTGAATATGTTACCAATGAAGGTGTGTGTGACAGTGGAACAGAGCAGTTAGAGATAAAGATCATAAATATATTCATGATGTTTGTTTTAAAGCCTTAAAGCTGCACCTGTCCTCCTGATGTCTCATTCTTCTAAATATATCTTTATTATTTCAGTTATTGTTTTATTATTGTTTTCATTCTTTTGTTGTTATTTAGTTTGACAATCAGCTGTTTGTTTCTATTCTCTACCTTTTCATATATAAATGTATCACTTAGTTGCTCATGTTCTGCTTTGTTTAGCCGTTCTAGTCCTCGACAGCCGAGACCAGAGGCTTCATGTTGTCCTCTTGTTTTCATGATGTTCGTCCGCTCCATTCTCATCAATGTGATGTATCAGGAACGTCTGGAGGGAACTTCTTCAACTTTCACACAAACGTCCACTTGGACTCAAGGATGAACTGATTCTAATGTGAAGTCAAAAGTCACTTTGACTTCACAAAACAAGTCAAGAATTCATCTAATTATTCATTATAACTTCACAGGAATGATGAAGTGATGACGTTTTGAACAGACATGTTTGTAAAGTGTGAATGTTACCGTCTGTATAATTCAAGTTCATTAAAGATTGTCATGAAAATACCCTTTTTAATTTTATTTCATAATTCCTCCGAATGACACTTTCAGTCATAATTCAGAATCATATATGTCATGGTTGACGCCCGTTGGTGGCTGCCTGTTACCTGCCTGCAGTATTTGAACTGTGGAAAATGCGTTCGATGTGCGGATCCGCCCGGTGTCCGCAGCGAATCCACTGTTGATTTACGCGATTTGTATTATTTTCGCGTCATTCGCGCTGCCGGTATCGCCGGGAACTATTTGTGTTCATTCGCGTGCATCGCGCTGGACGCGCCGGAGAGGGGGCGTGGCTTATCGGCCTGAAAGCCGTTGACCTGTCCGTGATATCTGTGACTTCCACAACACGTACTGAGCAGAAATAGAGGTGTTTTTTTCCACGGTTAATGGCGGACAGTGTGTGTTCACACCATGATGCGGCTCATTTGGCCCGGGTCAGGTTTGGACCCGTTCATGAAGTGGATCCCTTACTCAAAAACTACAGAAATATCTAAAATCAAGCTGACCAACATCTAGATTGCTCTATCAAAGTGTGAATACTCTAATAAAATCTTGAATTTATTCCAGACATAAAATCTACAATTACACTGGAGAACATGAACGCATTCTTTGTGTAAATGGAAAGTGTCGTGGAAAATAATCTTTTTAACCTCCCGGTGAGAAATAATCGAGATGAGAAAACTCTTAAAATATAAAAACATATTTATTTAACAGACACTAATGATAATCCAGCTGAATGGATAGAGCTCTTTCCCCACAGATGGTTCGGAGGTCTAACAACAAGGAATAGACAAAAACAGAGTATCTGCACGTTATCTCGTCTCCTCCCTTCACAGACGTCGTCCTCCTCTGTCTGCCGCTGCACACACCAAGGCCGGTTCCAGCCTTTTCGTGGGAAGAGGGTTAGGTGGTGAAATAACACTACAGCAAGTCAGAAATGCTAAAATACCGATGAACTCATTTATCGTTAGGTTTTAAATGAGCCTGGTTGGCCTCATCTACATATATGCAGGTTTAAGTGATACAAGTTATACCTAAAAGAACGATATGATACATTTCCACAACAGAAAGAAAGAAATGTAACCATATATATCAGAAACAGTTTTTTTATTAAAAGACATCCATTTACAAGGATTTTTATGTACACTAACACACACACTTAGGTTTGTTCAGTGGGGGGGATGTTGAGAGTGGCACGCCGCCTGGAGCTTCCCCGGTCTGCTGCCAGGTTCAACCACCTCATTGAGTGTTTCAGAATGTCATCGTCTGTGGCTTCGCAGGTAAAATGATTCTTTCTGACGGCATCTGTAATCACAAGCAGATACCAAATCTCATGAACCCTCAGTGCAACATATAGCAGACATGCAGTCTAAAAGCTAGTGGCATTGAAAAGGTTTGCTATGCTACATTCAGAGCTAATGCATCATAGAACTACAATCTATGTAAAGATACAGTCGAGTAATATCTACCTGAGCAGAGAATGAAGTTGCTGTTCAAATATTGAATTTAGCACCGTTAAAAAAAAAAAGGAGAAGATCTGGGAAACATGCCAATTTGTAAGTTTGAACACGACCTACGACCTCTGGGTGACTTAAAATTGTTTTCATTCAATTATACAGTTACTTACGCAGGAGCAAAGTCTTTGACGTCATCTGGCGGAAGGCGTCTGTTGCCTCCTTTCAGCGAAGTTAAAGCTCTGAGGATGACATTGCAAACGTGTAAATTGCCAAATAAACCCACAATAGACCCAAAATAAACTGGAAATAGAGACTGCTACAGAAAACATACATTTAATTGACAATGCATGTCTTAAAAGACTGCATGAATCAAAACAACCGAACAGCAGAAGAAACTAAACTGCACCATCAGGGAAGTCAGTGTGGAGTTAGGCGGAAATAGAGGAATTTGTCACAGAATATGGAGGCAAATAATGACTAAACTACTGCCAAATCACATGTACCTACGCACAGCATGCTGAGGTGACTCAAACACAAAAAGATCTGCATGCAGCTTTACCATCACCCCCCCCCCCCCCCAATACACACACGAGGAACAGAAAATGGCCGTCATTTGATTTAAATTACATAGTGTGTGTTTTATTTTTTCAAACAATTGTTTAAAATCGTGCTCCCCATGCTTATCTATGGGTTTGATTTTACGAGACAGTGCCATGCTGGTGTGTCCAACATGCAACATGCTGGTAGTCTGTTGCAACCTGAGGGGTCACGAGACCGGCAACATGGCAGCAAAGAGGAAAAGAGAACCAAGTCATCTAGTTTTGCTCTTGTTTTGTGAGATTAGGAAAATAAATTGTAAATATTCAAACTTTTCCATCTTTCTGTATCTCAATGGAAATAAAACTGAAGTCATTTAATTTGGACCACAGCATTTGACCAACATTATATCTTCTCATCTTGACCTTTGACCTCTTCTGTTCAACCATTTAATTCAGGATTTAAGTGTAACAAATAAATCAATGAGGTGCTTAAATTATATATAATGTTTAATAAGAATAAAACAAACATCTCTTTTTCATTATTTATTGCCTCGTGATCAACACATGCTCACTCTTCCATGAAGGAATGTTTAGTTCTTAAATGACACAAACATATGAAGTAAATACATGATGTATACAACTAATGCACATTAACCATAAACACCAAATATCAGATGAAATAATCAGCATTCAATACATCTGTATCAATAACCTAGATAAATATAATGTTTAAATACACGTATACTGCCGTCTAGTGGTAGAAAGGGTGAACTCGTGGTTTCTCTCCTTCACACCTCGAGTGAAGCAGCTTCTCACAGAAGAAGCTTTTTATAAAGTCTGCATACAAACATGCTGTCACGTGACACATTCCATCAAACCATCGTCTGCGCTCTCCGAGCAGAGGGAGTCCTTCTAGTTCTCTCTGGATCTCTTCTTACTCGTTCCCGTGTCGGTGTGTTTGTGTTCAGCACTAATCTGCAGGTTGTGTGTTTTTTTTGTTGCTTTCTTTCCAAAACTGTTCAGTTGGCCGACTGACGTCACACGTCAGCTTCTGCTGCAGCCGAGGGGGGGGGGGGCTTGAAGCGATGAAGGAATCTTCAAGAACTTCAATCTACTTTCAGTTCTGCTTATTGATCATATTTATAATTTGTTCTCAGAGGGCTGACAGAGCTCCGCCCCTTACATGACATCATCTGAGACGAACAGGAAACAGTTTGTTCCTGTTCAGTTCTCAATGAGAAGAGACTCACCGACAGACAGACGGTAAGATTTACCTTCATTACAAAGCTGTGACTTCAACTGAGGACAGTTACAGGTAGAAGTACTAGAGTACTGCAGTACTGATGTAGTTCTACCTGCTGCTGACTGAGAAAATACTTAGAACACAAAGTGAAAGTAACTGAGGCAACTTTACGCAGCAGGGAAACTGACTTCCTGTTTTAACGTGCTGTCTGCTGTGTTTTCAGCTTCACTCAGAGACTAAATGGCTTCCAGACCAGAGGAGGATCTCTGCTGTCCGGTCTGTCATGAAGTCTTTAGAGATCCTGTTCTTCTGTCATGTAGCCACAGCTTCTGTAAAGACTGTCTGAAGAGCTGGTGGAGAGAGAAACCAACTCAGGAGTGTCCAGTTTGTCAGAGAAGATCTTCAAGGTCAAATCCACCTTGTAACCTGGTGTTAAAGAACCTGTGTGAGTCCTTCAAACTGGACAGAGATCAGAGAGCTTCAGAGCCTCTCTGCAGTCTGCACTCTGAGAAACTCAAACTCTTCTGTCTGGACCATCAGCAGCCAGTGTGTGTCATCTGCAGCGTTTCAGAGAAACACAGCGACCACAGATTCAGACCCATCGATGAAGCTGCTCCACAACACAAGAAGATCCTTCAGGAAGCTCTGGAGCCCTTAAAGGAGAAGTTAAAGGTTTATGAAGAAGTTAAAGTGAAGTCTGATCAAACAGCAGAACACATGAAGGTCCAGGCCCGACGCACAGAGAGGCAGATTAAGGAGCAGTTTAAGAAGCTTCACCAGTTTCTAGAGGAGGAAGAGGAGGCCAGGATGGCTGCACTGAGGGAGGAAGAGGAGCAGAAGAGTCAGGTGATGAAGGAGAAGATGGAGGCTCTGAGCAGAGAGATAGCAGCTCTTTCAGACACAGTCAGAGCC
This sequence comes from Pholis gunnellus, assembly GCF_910591455.1. Lineage (NCBI taxonomy): Eukaryota > Metazoa > Chordata > Actinopteri > Perciformes > Pholidae > Pholis > Pholis gunnellus. The sequence goes on from NC_136529.1 coordinate 28,388,915, forward strand.
ACAGAGGACGAGCTGAGAGCTGAAGACGTCTCATTCCTGAACAACTACAAGGCTGCAGTGGAAAGAGTCCAGCAGCGCCCCCTGCTGGAGGATCCACAGCTGCTCTCAGGAGCTCTGATAGACGAGGCCAAACACCTGGGCAACCTGGCCTTCAACATCTGGAACAAGATGAAGGACATGGTCTCCTACACTCCTGTGATTCTGGACCCAAACACTGCTTCTCCAGAACTCATCCTGTCTGAAGATCTGACCAGTGTGAGACGAGGAGAGAGACAGAAGCTTCCTGATAATCCAGAGAGGATTGATGAACGCTGGTCTGTTCTGGGCTCTGAGGGATTTAACTCAGGGACTCACAGCTGGGATGTCCAGGTTGGAGACAGTACATTCTGGGCACTGGGTGTGTCAGCAGAGTCTGTCCAGAGGAAGGGAGACATACGATCTGGATTATGGAGAATATTGTTCTATAATGATAAATACTCAGCATGGTCACCATCAGCTCCATCCACTGTTCTCTTAGTGCAGAAGAAGCTCCAGAGGATCAGAGTGAATCTGGACTGGAACAGAGGAAAGCTGTCGTTCTCTGATCCTGATACTAACACACACATACACACCTTCACACACACTTTCACTGAGAGGATGTTTCCATACATTAGCACTCGTGATAAACTGAATATGTTACCAATGAAGGTGTGTGTGACAGTGGAACAGAGCAGTTAGAGATAAAGATCATAAATATATTCATGATGTTTGTTTTAAAGCCTTAAAGCTGCACCTGTCCTCCTGATGTCTCATTCTTCTAAATATATCTTTATTATTTCAGTTATTGTTTTATTATTGTTTTCATTCTTTTGTTGTTATTTAGTTTGACAATCAGCTGTTTGTTTCTGTTCTCTACCTTTTCATATATAAATGTATCACTTAGTTGCTCATGTTCTGCTTTGTTTAGCCGTTCTAGTCCTCGACAGCCGAGACCAGAGGCTTCATGTTGTCCTCTTGTTTTCATGATGTTCGTCCGCTGATTTAAGGTGGACGTCTCTGTTTTAAGGTGGACGTCTCAGACTAAATGTAATTTACTGCATCACTGTGTTAATCTTTAAAACCTTAAACTTCAGCAGGTGAACTTTAGTCTGGAGGTCTTTCTAATGTGATGTATTATGAGGAGAGGACTTTTCCTCTGGTGCTGTAGCGCCCTCTGCTGATCAAAGTGTGTTCAACTGAACATGATTTAAATATCTGAGTCATGAATGTTACCATCTGTATAATTCAAGTTCATTAAAGATTCTCCTGAAAATACCATTTTTAATAACTTTATGTCATAATTCCTCCGAATGACACTTTTATTCATAATGTTTATTGTCACAACAGAGGAGTCGTCACCAGTCACCACAGCTGATCTCCATTTAACTCCGATCCTAAAGGCAGGATGGAAGAGACCCACCGTGCTCCGTGTATGTGTATATATAAGCAGGGGCGGCTGGTGGAGAATGTTCTCGGGAGGGCTTTGCCACATCCAATCAATTTCAGCAAACATCCCAGAATGATTTAATGCAAAAAAAAGAGGTCGTGCAGGAAAATCATATATTTACCGCAGATATCATATTTTACACATTTAGGGTGATTCCATATTTCAAAAACACAAATATTGACTATTTGTACAGTTTATTTTTTTATTTTGTATTATTATTCGTAGCTCGGGGGGGGGGGGGGTGCGGCGCCCTCTATTGACCAGCCGCCACTGATTGGACACCATGCAGCCAATCAGAATCGAGTATTCACCCAGACCATGATATGAATTATTTTATTGTAATATGATTATTGATACAATAATGTTGCAGCTGGTGAAGCTCATTTGAATTACTTTATATATTGATGGGCAGCTTGTGTTTGAAGATCAGTTAATGGATGAGATGTGTTCTCAGTTTGTATTTAAGTAGCAGGAGAACTGTGGCAGTGATGACCAGCAGTCATGAGACACAAACTCATTTTAATGACACATCTCTGCCTGTAGATGGCGCTCCGCTCTTACATTCACAGCTGCATGTGCGTATATATATATATATATATAAATATATATATATATTTTGACAAATGATACCAGCATTTATTAAATGTATTTGATGTGATGAAGAAGCAGATAGACTCACGTGGTGCCACATCAGTAGAGTTGGATTTGTAGATAATCTAATGTTATAAAACATGTAAGTGTTTGCATTTAATTAAGTTGTGTACTTCATCATATACAGGCATTGAACTCGTACTCAATACCACAGTGTATATGTATTCTGTTGCAAGTACAACTCGTGCATTCACAAAGTACAAAAGTTTTGCCTCCAAAACTTCCAAGTACCAACAGTGAAAGTGCTCATTATTGAGTAAAGTTGTAACGGTTCTTATTATTAATTCATATTTTATAAAATATTGTGCGTAAACAAATTGTACTTATAAATCAGGTTTGCAGGCTGCATGCTTGTATACTTGTGATCCACACAGCAGTATTCATTGTAGTACTTTCAGAAGTAGAAGTATTCATGACAGAAATATGAACTCAAGCAGCATCATTGCAGTAGCCATAATATGAGCTGTACCACTAGTAGTAGTTGTAGTAGTAGTAGTAGTACTACAATGGCATTCAAGCAGTAGTACTGGTGGTGTGCTTCACTATACGTACATGTAAAGGTTTAAATGAATAGTTTACTTTAGATAAGATAAAACTTTATTCGAAAAAAAACATCCATCCATCCATTTTCCTCCGCTTATCCGGGGTCGGGTCGCGGTGGCAGCAGCCAAGCAGGCTGACCCAGACTTCCCTCTCGCCCGCAACATGTTCCAGCTCATACTGGGGGATCCCGAGGCGTTCCCAGGCCAGCTGGGAGATATAATCCCTCCAGCGTGTTCTGGGTCTTCCCCGGGGTCTCTTCCCAGTTGGACGTGCCCGGAAAACCTCCAGTGGGAGGCGTCCAGGAGGCATCCTAATCAGATGCCCGAACCACCTCAGCTGACTCCTTTCGATGCGAAGGAGTAGCGGCTCGACTCCAAGTTCCCTCCTGATGTCCGAGCTCCTTACCCTATCTCTAAGGCTGAGCCCGGCCACCCTACGGAGGAAACTCATTTCGGCCGCTTGTACCCGCGACCTTGTCCTTTCGGTCACGACCCAGAGTTCGTGACCATAGGTGAGGGTAGGAACGTAGACCGACCAGTAAATTGAGAGCTTTGCCTTCCGGCTCAGCTATCTCTTCACCAAGACGGTCCGGTGCAGCGCCTGCTTTACTGCTGCAGCCGCACCGATCCGCCTGTCGATCTCCCGCTCCATCTTACCCTCACTCGTGAACAAGACCCCGAGATACTTAAACTCCTTCACTTGAGGTCGGCACTCCGTCCCCACCTGGAGGGAGCAATCCACCGGTTTCCGGCAGAGCCCCATGGCCTCGGATTTGGAGGTGCTAACTCTCATCCCCGCCGCTTCACACTCGGCTGCAAACCGCCCCAATGAATGCTGGAGGTCAAGATCCGAGGAGGCCAACAGGACCACATCGTCTGCATATAGCAGAGAGGTGATCCCGAGACCCCCGAACCTGACGTTCTCCACCGCCCGGCTGCGCCTAGAAATCCTGTCCATGAAAGTCACGAACAGGACCGGTGACAAAGGGCAGCCCTGGCGGAGGCCAACACCCACCGGGAACGTGTCTGACTTATTGCCGAGAATGCGGACACAGCTCCTACTGCAGTCGTACAGAGACCGGATCGCCCGTTGTAACGGGTCCGGCACCCCATACTCCCGCAGCACCCCCCACAAGAACCCCCGAGGGACCCGGTCGAAAGCCTTCTCCAAGTCCACAAAACACATGTAGACCGGTTGGGCAAACTCCCAGAACCCCTCCAGTAGTCTTGCGAGGGTGAAGAGCTGGTCCACTGTTCCACGGCCGGGACGGAATCCGCACTGCTCCTCTTGAATCCGAGGTTCGACAAACGGTCGGAGCCTCCTTTCCAGCACCCTGGCATAAGCTTTCCCCGGGAGGCTGAGTAGTGTGATGCCCCGATAATTCGAGCACACTCTCCGGTCCCCCTTTTTGAAAATGGGAACCACCACCCCGGTCTGCCAGTCCATGGGCACTGATCCCGACCCCCATGCGACACTGAAGAGGCGTGTCAGCCAAGACAGCCCAACAGTGTCCAGCGCCTTCAGCATCTCAGGGCGGATCTCATCCAAAAAAAACAATAGAATACAAATATAAACATGTATGAACAATAGAATGACAATTATGAAGTGTAAAAAAAATACACAAGAGCAATAACAGTGAGGTAAAAAAGTAAAATAAAATAGAAAAAGTAAAATACAACAACAACGATTAAAGAGTAAAACTGTAAAGTGTGTAAGAAGTGATACTAAAACCAAGGTAGTAATGACCTCTTAATTAACAGCCCGACACTTAAACCCCGTCTCACTGCTGAACCCCCGGAGACTCATTCAGCAGCAGCAGCTCTGCAGTCAGACCCCGAGAGCCGACACACGCAGCCGGGACGTCGACCGCAGCCGGTCCTGCGTAACTCAACCCCCGAAGTTCAGCCAGAACAGATCCATCATCATTTACGCCCCTGCTGAGCGCCGTTCACCCCCCCCCCCCCCCCCCCCCCCCCAGCCTGCTAAAGGTCAGAGCATAAGAGACTGTTTAGTGGCGTATGAAAGGCCGGCCTTCACGGCCTCGGCAGCAGCGGAGCGAGAGGCTGAGAGGAAATGAGCGTGAACTGAACGTCACGTTGAAATCAAAGGCAGGAAGATGAATGAGAGAGGTGGCTGGAAATCACCTGGACCGGGAGCGAGAAAGACATGAATGGATGGATGGATGGATGGAGGGATGGAGGGATGGAGGGAGGAGTAATTATTAGTGATTGAGCAGCGCCCCCCCCCCCCCCCCCCCCCCCCCCCACCTTCGTGTGTTTCATTAGCAGTAAGGCATGTTCACACACAATCTCCTCTCTGTTGGGCTGTGCCAGAGGCCCCCCCCCCCCCCCACATCGGTTTATTTGACCATCTGAAACCTTAACAGTTAATACCTGTATATTTCCAGCATAATATTGTCTCTGGCAGAGATCGCCAGAAAATGTATCCCCGTGAAAATAAACGGGGCGCATTGGCATGCCAGGTAACAGAAAGGCCATGTGCTGAAGGGGCAGATATGGAGGGAGGGGGGGGGGGGACAGGTGAGGTGAAGAAGAGGGAGAGAGGATGAAAAAGACAGCTGAAGAAGAACAGAAACTGTTTATTAGCCGTGCTAGCGTTGTAGCTCTTTAGCCATGTTTACATTCAAATGTTGCACGGATTTGAGCAGAATTTCCAGAAAATTTGCAAATGAAAATGTTTATACGAGTTCACCGGTTGATGGAGATAAGCAGCTGGTGGAGGTAATTCTCCACCTGCAGAAGAGGAAGAAGACAAAAGGAGAGGAGGTAAAGAGCTCAAATGATGGAGATGTGACATTTCTGTTTGCTTCATGTGTTCATGTGAGGAAGGTTACAGTCTTCTCGTACGTCTGAACTTATTCATTAAGTCTGGTTCCATTGCACTTAATTGCATTTTATATTTTATCAATAGTTTTCTGCATTTTTTCGCGATATTTCCCGGAAATTTGGATTTTGTTAACTTTGGACAGCTTACAGTCTTTATGCTAAGCTAAGCTAACCCGCTGCAGGTGGTGTAGCCTCATATTTACTGTAAAGACTGAGTGCTCGTCATCTCCCTGAAAGAAAACGGTCAAACTGTTCCTTTAAATGACAACCTCAGCCTTTCTTTACTCAGGCAGAGAGCAGCCGTGTGCTTCACCTCACTTATCCTCTGAGAAAACACAGAAACACCTGCAACACGCTGCGGTTCCTCCTCATCACGTTACCGAGCTCCGCCTGCCTGCAGCCGTTTCCACATCCACACATTTCCACCGTGCGTCAAAGGAAAAGGAAGGGGGGAGGCTATGGAAGGTGATAGGCTACAATCATCACCACCGCCATCATCATCATCATCATCGTAAAACACACACACACACACACACACACAGGGACATGTTTACACACACCGTTTATCAGGAGCCAGAGTGGGTTTTTTCTCCCCCCCCCGGGCTGGCCGGCTTCAGGCAGGAGGAGAACTTAAAAGTCAACATTTCCAGGGTGAAGCTAAATGACTCGAGCTGCAGCCGCTCAAACCGCAGGCACGTTAAGCAAACACCTGTGGCTCAGGTGGAAAAGCGAGGCCTCTCCGGCCCGAGAGAAGGAGCTCTTTCTCTCGGGATCAAGCCTCTCAGCGTACCGGCCACTTGACACTCCCGGCGGCTTACGACTGAAAGCTGCAATTTTAATGCAGAATGTCGGGACAGTCTTTCAACCCTCTGATGTCTAAACAGGAACTGAAACAAAGTGGAAACAAATCGACTATATTCACAAAGAACGTGTTCAGCACCAATAAAGTACTTTTTTAAAGGAGTGTGCACTTTTGTTTCCGGCTTGAAACATGAATAATTAATCTGGAAACTGTAAAAAACCTGTGAAGTACATTTTAGGGGAATTTGTTCTTTGGTTACGTTTGTTTTTGACGGATCACACATGAGTCCACGGACGTCCACGTAGGGACGAGTTGCTTTAATTTCATTTTAAGCCAAACCATGACGTGTTTTACTAAAACTATCCGAGCAGGTTTGTTGCCTAAACCTAAAGAAGTATATTTGTACTTTCTATTTTTGTTTTTGTTTCGATTTACATTTTCAAAACTGTTTTAAATTGTAACCGGAGAAAATAACGTTTCCCCCTGAAATGTACTTGAGAATGCAGCTTGGGTGTCTGGGAGCGTCACTTTGTAGGAGACGGGGTTGGTCATGTGTTGACATTCATGGTCCCCAGAGGATGAATCAGAAGGTTTTTGTCGACCACCTGACCGCCCCTTTACTTGCGCTCTGCTAATGACTCAAACTTCATAGAGATCAACGGCGACCGCCCACCTTTTGAACGGTGAATTTCCCGTTTCATTCACTCCACGTTTCAGAAAATCCTTCTTTAAAGAGTTTGGAACCAAGCCGACCGACGGCGATGTCAGGATTCCTGTCTGAACCATTGTGTGTTAACCTCTGTTTTCCCCCAATATCCTCTCCTCATGTGTCTGTCATTCCCCTGTTTGTTATTGTACGTCATGTGCTCGGGGTTTGTTTTCTTGGACCTGCCTCCAGACAATTTCCATGGCCACACCCCTGATTGGCACCCAGCTGCGGACAATCTGGATCGTTACCAGCTGATCCTGATTCCACTGATCACCGCCTGGCTGCTTATCAACCCTGGCCCTGCAGGCCTGGGTTGTCAGTCCGTTTCGTCTTCTGCCTCGGTAGTCTCACCTCTGTTCCGTGATTTATCTGTTGATGTTTCCCTGGACTAACTTCCTTCCTCTCCACTACATTGTAGAATATTCGCTGTTCTGCCTGGCCTCCGGTGTCGAACCACGGGACACACATCGTCGATTTGGCTACCTGTGTCGGACCACGGGCTCCACACAGCCTCCTTTAAATACTGGTGAAATAAAATCTGTTTTGCCAGACTCTGTCTCCTGTGGTCTTGCTATTGGGTCCTCATCTTGACCTCCCGTGACAGGCGAGATGAATCGTGACCATAAAACCGTTGATTCAAAAGTACAAGACCGTTGTTTTGTGAAGGAACTGCTCATCCAATACACCATCAACACATATGAATACCTGGAAGCATCGAAACTACTTGTTGCCCTGATGATGGTCTTCATGCATCAACCTTTCGTCTTTAATCGTCACATTTTGTTCTTTTTTTAATAGTCTGCCTCCTTCAAAAGTGAAACAGGACCGAACTGAATTTGATCAATTACACTCGACACACGAGGCTTTTGTTTCGTCAGAGGAGGAAACAGGAAAGGACGAGGACACGAGTCTGTTCATAGCAGCGTCATCTCTGGTTTACAGTCACATCACAACGTTCCTGTGTATTCATAAGAGGACGGAACTCAACAGTAGAAGGTGACAAACTAAATATTCACTTCAGCCTTGTTGACATCATCGACTTGACAAATGTGTCTCCAAACATTATTAACATTACGTTCTTATTCTTAAAACTTCAAAAGACTTTCTGTCTTGTAGCACAAAGAAAATGAACAAAAATTATATTTATTTTAAAGGAAAAAGTCTTAATTTGGGTCCAAAATGACTGAATTTCAAGCGTTATGTCCAGCGTTTCCACAGTTCGATGAATATGTGCTTGTAGTTCCTGATATCGTTCTGGATATAAAATGTCATCAAACATATTCTCTCTCTCTTTTTCTGCTGGTTTGCGTTCGCTTTGAACTTCAGAATTTTTCTAAAATGTCTTAATATGAATCTATATAGTTTGTTTTATAATATCTTTTGCCATGTGAACAACTAAATAAAGTCGCTCTGACACACAACAACAACAACAACAACAACACAGACGTGTTCCAGGAAACCAGCCAATCACAACGTAGATACAACAACCGGCGTATTCCTTCATGACAACAACGCGCTGACGCTCGCGGCGAGGGTCACCACGCGGAGGTTTACAGCTCACCGAGCGTTTCCGAACTCGTCACAGTTTCCATGTTGGAGCCACAGTCTCAGCGGCTCTCTCTCTTTCTGTGTCAGAGGAGCCTTGGCCCCCGAACCGGCGTTGACTCATTCTCACAGCCACCTCCGATGAAGAAACCAATAAACAGGCTCTCGCTGTGATCCGTGTCACATTGTTTGGCCCCCACCTGCAACCTGTAAACTCCTCGCCGCGGACTGGATGTTCTCAATTTGTTCCACGAGGAGGCCCTGGCTTATATTAGCCTAAAGGGGGCACTGGAAGAGCATCTGGTGCGAGCAGTAAATAAAGCAGCACGCTCGCCGGCTCTGGGTTCGGTTTCAAGTCAATTACCAGAGTCCCAGAAAAAAAAAAGCCACAAGACGGGGAGCAGAACTTCTGTCAGAGAGCGGGGCAGAGCGGGGCACAATGAGGGGGTTCAAGAGCTCCGAACGGTTCGAGTGCTGCAGTGAGAAGAAAAACAAGTCGTTTCAAAGAAGCGGGGCGCTCAGTTTGTGTTAAATAACTGGTGAAAAACTGTGACAATAACAGAAATAAACAGTGAAAACAGAGAAAGAACGGACAACACAAGAAAGCAGCGGAGGAAGAAGTATTCAAGTCCTTTACTGAAGTCAAAGTACAGATACAGTTCTGTAAAAATACTGCATTTAAATATGTAAATGTCCAGAAGTATTATCAACAAAACTTAAGTACTTGTGCAGCAAAATGTCCGTGATATGTTGTTCCACGTGTCGTTAGAGCAGCGTGCTGCTCGAGTTTAGTCCAGTGGGTCCCAACATAGGGGTCGGGCCCTCCGAAAGGTCACCAGATTAATCTGAGGGGTCGTGAGATGATTAACAAGAGAGGAAAGTAAACTCTTATTTTTAAATAAATACTGCCCTCAGGACTTATTCATGTGAATTAACCTCAAATGTGTACTTGAGTAATTGTACTCGGTTACTTTCCACTGAGGACTCCAAAGAACAAACCTGAGAAGAGCTTCTCTGTGAGTATCGAACAGTAAAACCTGAACATGACTTAGAGATTCACTAGCCTTCCAGCACCTCTAAACTTTTGACTTTAACCAGCTGGCGACACACACACGGTCACGCAGTACCGTTCACACACAAGCCGACCTCCCGATGCACAAAATCCTCTTCTGGTTTGTTCAAAGCGCTGTTCAACAGTGAGACACCTGGTGAACAGGATTACATTCACACACACACAGTCTTAACTCAGAGCAGATGACGTGGAGCTGAAGTCAGGAGAAGAAACTGACGAGAAGCAACCCGGGGACAATTATTCTGCTCCGAAAGAGACAATTCACCAAAACAAGCTGTAAACGAGCTGCAAACAAAGAAATCCGCTCGTTTCTTCTTCTTTCAGCTGCTGTTCCAAATCGTCCTGAACTGTGCCGGGTCAAACCGACAGGAAACACACAAATAGCTTTATTTGACTCACTATTCATTTCAGGGTTGTTCTATGATTTTTAGTAATATCAAAGATTAGTAAACCTCAACACAGATTTTCATCCGTACGAGCAACGTTTCAACCCAGTCGGCACAAAGAAATGTTGTCACCGTACGTTTCTGCAAACAACGGTATACGTTGAATATCGACGTTTCTGAAACAAAATTATGTTTCATGAATATATTTAATCTCACTATCAAACTTGCAGAAACGCACAATGTCACAGGATTAGTGTCATGATTAGGCTTTGCCTCTGTGTTCTGTGTTTGTCTACCTTCCTCACTCTGTCAGTCACTCCCTCAGCCTAATTCCCTTCACCTGCCGCTGATCAGTAATCAAGCACTTCCCCCTCATCAGCACAACTCCTCTCACCTGTTCTTCCCCCTACATAAGCTCCTGCCCCTCAGTCACTCCTTGCCAGGTTCTTGTATTGTCTACCCGCCCGTTCGGCTTGTCCTGTTCCCGGGTTTCCCGTCTGTCTTCCCTGTCCTGCTGGAGTTTCCTCCCTCGTCTCTTGTCTGCTCTGTGGATCCCCTGCCGATTCCTGTATGGTCTGTTTTTGGATTATTTTGTTCATTAAAATTACTCTTTTCACACTACTCTGCCTGGTCTGCGCTTGAGTCCTCCACCATGCCCCACGACAATTAGTTCTTTTTAATTGTATTTGTATTGACCAATATCACAAATGTACCTTAGAAGACTTACAATCTGTACAGCATACGACGTCCTCTGTCCTTTGATAACGTTGTGAAACGATTGCTTTGGTTTAGGAAACAAAAGTACTTCAAAAGATCATATTTTGTGTTTGAGTAACGTCACGTTGTAACGTAATGCAATAACGTAGTACCGTCACGTAGTGACGTCACGTAGTATTATTGTAACGCACTAATGTAACGTAACGCAACATTGTAACGTAACATTTGAAAGGGACAGTTCACCCCAAAATCAAAAATACATGTTTAACTGCAGTCCTATTCATCAACTAGATTGTTTTGAGTTGCTGAGTGTTGGAGACATTGGCTCTAAGGTTCTTTCAGCTTAATGTAGGTCATGATTAATGTTGAATTCATTTATTTTTTGGCGCTTTGAGCATCACAAGCCGAGTGCTATAGAGTCACAACTCACACCACAACAATCTAGATTGAGAAATAGCACTCGGGGGGAGGAAACATACATATTTCTAATTTTGGGGTGAACTGTCTCTTTAAACAATATGCTTACTAAACATTAAACGTTAGCATTTAGCTCAAAGGAGCTCTGTGCCTGAGTTTAGCCTCTCAGTCTTGTTCAAGTGACGCCTTCCATTGAAACACATCACTGGGATAAAACATTTAGAACTGAATTAAAATACGTCAACATTGACTTTTTAACTGGACAGAAACAGGAAGTCGATGAAGATCCCAAACAGCTATTGGGAGGTTTTCTGTCGCGAAATGTCACAAAGGGATTCAAACACATGAACACTCATTCACCACAGCAACGTTTGCAACTTGAATTACAGTGGAACCATTCCATTAGTGGACTATGTGACTAATATTTCCAATCGTATAGTGAAAGACGGCCCACCAACACATCTGTCCAGCCAAACCATTAATATATTCTATATTTCCTGCCATCTAAACAAACCATTATAAACACAGCGGCACATTTCCGACAGGACGTGTCTCCAAGGCTCACGGTTATGGAAGCGGGGTGACTGGGAACAACTTGACTCTTTATTTTATTGGTCTAACCTCACGGCAGACGCTGTCTCGCTGTGCGGCTGTTTGCCAGCGTCACTCACCCCTGTCTGTCTAAACATCAGTGCAGCCTACACACCCGACTCGCTCACTGAGGTATTCTGGTCGTCGCGTGGTGAAGCCCGGGGGCGCATTCAAAGAAAGGCTGCAGAGAATCTGGAGTTTCACCCTTTATTGCATAGAACTGGCAAGATTTTCTAATCAGACAAAGTGAATGCTAATAATTATAAAGAGCAAACAGCAACCGACAGTACATCAGAGATGGGCAAAAATACATCAAAATGTATTTTGATACAAAATACAAAATACCCCCAAATAAATGTATTACAATAAAATACAAAATACAAAATACTGGTGCCAGAAAATGTAACAAAATACATGTATTTTGTATTTAAAATATAGGAAATACTTTTTTCTGGATTTTCTGTTTTCTCACAATTTGGTATAGCAGAGCATTCAGGTTTATATAATGTACACAAAGCTCTGGTGAACCCCACAAACAGGAAGAACAGTCACAGAATGTCAGTGTAACTAAGCAAAGCTATTGAAAGACAACAACTTGATTATATATATATATATATATATATATATATACATATTTATTAATGGGACTTTACAGCCCATAAACTTTGTTTTGTATCAACAAGAAAATATTCATCACATATGACATACAAGCTCCCAATCTCCCTCTTCCTATAGCTAGCTACTCCACTGATAAGCTAACTTGCTAAACACTGGCTATGCACTAGCCTAGACAGCATGCTAGCGTCATTAGCATGTTAGCATCGATGGCTAGCTTGATATTATAACCATCACCATGTATATACAATAGGCTATGTAGCCAGAACCAGACATAAGTTATACATCAAGCTAGTTGACATCTGTCACTCAGATACAATATTTAACTTGACAGACAATCTGTTGAACTTGAAGATCTGAAGACTGAACTCGTGAACTGTTTTTGGATTCGTGGAGAAAGTATTTTGAGTATTTTAAATACTAAATTACTCCACTCTAAAGTATTTTGTTACAAATTACGTTAGATTTTGTATCGGCCCTATCAAATACAAATTACAAAATACTCAAAAGTAATTGAAATACGTATTTCAAATACAAGTAATAGAAATACTGCCCATATCTGCAGTACATGAAGAAGTTCCCTCCAGACGTTCCTGATACATCACATTGATGAGAATGGAGCGGACGAACATCATGAAAACAAGAGGACAACATGAAGCCTCTGGTCTCGGCTGTCGAGGACTAGAACGGCTCAACAAAGCAGAACATGAGCAACTAAGTGATACATTTATATATGAAAAGGTAGAGAACAGAAACAAACAGCTGATTGTCAAACTAAATAACAACAAAAGAATGAAAACAATAATAAAACAATAACTGAAATAATAAAGATATATTTAGAAGAATGAGACATCAGGAGGACAGGTGCAGCTTTAAGGCTTTAAAACAAACATCATGAATATATTTATGATCTTTATCTCTAACTGCTCTGTTCCACTGTCACACACACCTTCATTGGTAACATATTCAGTTTATCACGAGTGCTAATGATTGGAAACATCCTCTCAGTGAAAGTGTGTGTGAAGGTGTGTATGTGTGTGTTAGTATCAGGATCAGAGAACGACAGCTTTCCTCTGTTCCAGTCCAGATTCACTCTGATCCTCTGGAGCTTCTTCTGCACTTTGAGAACAGTGGATGGAGCTGGTGGTGAACATGCTAAGTATTCATCTTCACAGAACCATATTGTCCATAATCCAGACTCTATGTTTCCCTTCCTCTGGACAGACTCTGCTAACACACCCAGAAACCAGAATGTACTGTCTCCAACCTGGACATCCCAGCTGTGAGTCCCTGAGTTAAATCCCTCAGAGCCCAGAACAGACCAGCGTTTATCAGACCTCTCTGGATTATCAGGAAGCTTCTGTCTCTCTCCTCCTCTCACACTGGTCAGATCTTCAGACAGGATGAGTTCTGGATCAGCAGTGTTTGGGTCCAGAACCACAGGAGTGTAGGAGACCATGTCCTTCATCTTGTTCCAGATGTTGAAGGCCAGGTTGCCCAGGTGTTTGGCCTCGTCTATCAGAGCTCCTGAGAGCAGCTGTGGATCCTCCAGCAGGGGGCGCTGCTGGACTCTTTCCACTGCAGCCTTGTAGTTGTTCAGGAATGAGACGTCTTCAGCTCTCAGCTCGTCCTCTGTGGCTCTGACTGTGTCTGAAAGAGCTGCTATCTCTCTGCTCAGAGCCTCCATCTTCTCCTTCATCATCTGACTCTTCTGCTCCTCTTCCTCCCTCAGTGCAGCCATCCTGGCCTCCTCTTCCTCCTCTAGAAACTGGTGAAGCTTCTTAAACTGCTCCTTAATCTGCCTCTCTGTGCGTCGGGCCTGGACCTTCATGTGTTCTGCTGTTTGATCAGACTTCACTTTAACTTCTTCATGAACCTTTAACTTCTCCTTTAAGGGCTCCAGAGCTTCCTGAAGGTTCTTCTTGTGTTGTCGAGCAGCTTCATCGATGGGTCTGAATCTGTGGTCGCTGTGTTTCTCTGAATCTCTGCAGACGACACACACTGGCTGCTGATGGTCCAGACAGAAGAGTTTGAGTTTCTCAGAGTGCAGACTGCAGAGAGTCTCTGAAGCTCTCTGATCTCTCTCCAGTGAGAAGGACTCACACAGGTTCTTTAATGCCAGGTTACAAGGTGGTTCTCCCTTTGAAGATCTTCTCTTACAAACTGGACACTCCTGAGTTGGTTTCTCTCTCCACCAGCTCTTCAGACAGTCTTTACAGAAGCTGTGGCTACATGACAGAAGAACAGGATCTCTAAAGACTTCATGACAGACCGGACAGCAGAGATCCTCCTCTGGTCTGGAAGCCATTTAGTCTCTGAGTGAAGCTGAAAACACAGAAAGTACATCAGTCATGGCTCCCCTCCCTCCTCTACTAACTTCACTGTTTTTAGTCAAACTCACATTCAGTGTGTGGAGCGTCAGCAGCTTGAAGCAGCAGTGTTGTAGTTTTCCTCTTTTCTCTCCTGTAGATGAACTCACTCAGAGGAAGTTGTTAGTTTGTTCTGAAGGTGAATCTGATCGTCTGTTTTCAGTCTGCGTGTCTCTCTTTAGTGAGGAAGAAAGACAAACTGTTTCCTGCTTTGTCTCAGGTGAGTCAGGTGAGGGGTGGAGCTTTGTCACACCTCCTCTGATGAATGTTGTTGGTTCACATGTAACACTGAGGTGTGTCTCATTCCAAAGCACTGATTCATTGATGCAAGTTTTATTGGAGCTCAGTTGTATTTTGTGACGTACTGTAATTATTTATTTTAAAAAGCCCTTTTCAAAAGTCTGGCTCATTCTGAGGTAACAAAGACACAATGATTCTTATCTTCACGTGATTACACACTAAAGAAAACATACTTAATGGTGTTATATTCCCAACAGATGCCCTTAAGGCTGTAACACACAGTTTTTTTTAATTTAATATTTTGGTCCTAAAAATATTATTCAGCGACGGTTGTATTTAGCTCCACCCTCTCTTGTCTCTTCTGGTTGCAAAAAAGCAAGATGGCGACGGCCAAAATGTCCAACTTGAGGCCTCAGAACGGTAGTCCACAAAGCAATGAGTGACATCACAGTGATTATTGTCCATTTATATACAGTCTCTGATATGAAGCCAGAATTATGTAGCTTTGATGAGATCACGTGATTCGTCACAGATTGGAGTTTTAGTGACACAAATGTTTCTTGAAAACCAATACAGTGAAAATCTTTGATCTGAAGGTAAATTAACCAACAATGCAAAAGGTGAATCTGATCGTCTGTTTTCAGTCTGCGTGTCTCTCTTTAGTGAGGAAGAAAGACAAACTGTTTCCTGCTTTGTCTCAGGTGAGTCAGGTGAGGGGTGGAGCTTTGTCACACCTCCTCTGATGAATGTTGTTGGTTCACATGTAACACTGAGGTGTGTCTCAGTCCAAAGTGCTGATTCATTGCTGGATATGTGGACTGATAGAGTGCAGCAGGCTGTTGTAACAGTTATGTACAAACCTAGTGTGTTATGTAAACCAGTAAAATTGTTAAAATACAATTTATTAAAATCCTTGAGAAACATCGATATTGTAGATAACGGGTAGCTTTGATTATTGTGGAGCATTGGACCCTTTATATTGTCGATCAAGGGTACTACGTCCACCTCTTATATCCAGTTTGTGGGCGTACCTTATCTATGCACGTAGCCACACCAAGATGTGTCTCTTTTGGTTTCGGTAACAACATGGCCTCTAGCGCCACTTTCAGGCCAAACCTTTTGTCCCTTTAAGTCACTCAAAATAGCTAAATTGTCTCTCGAGCTGTCAGAGTAAAGAGTTAGTTTTTTTTCTGCTGTGCAAAGAGCGACGCAGCGTCACAGAGCTGCAACTGAAATAAAGAAGAAGACAGTTGATGCTTTGACTTGGTCGTTGCTAATGTGTCTTATAGCCACAATTATCTGCGTATAAAGTCAGTCTGGCACAGTTTTGGCTGAAATTACAACTACAATTTGAAATGGCTGAGAGAAAAACAACAGTATACTCTGTTAATGCAGCAGAGATGTATTAGGCTGGGGGGGGGGGGGGGATATAAAGCTGTTACTGAGCCTCCTCTGAGCTATAGCTAGGCCAGTCGCCGTTACTCACATCCTTTAGCTGTTTAGTCGAATCGACTGCATCGGGTTGATTTTATGTGATCCATGACAGCCTCGTATTATCCAATCACTTCTGGTCATCCATCATGCCCTCATACGGAGCTGAGCGGCGAAGGACACAGATTGAGAGAAGAGGAAAGAGACTTGAGAGAGACAGAGAGGGAAAGAGAAACACTCTACCAGAACACCAGCTCTTGTTTCAAACCACCAGAGACCCTCCTCCACTGCCAGAAATCTCCAAATTTGAACCCGAGCTTTCTGGCTGCTAATTAAGAGCGTGGTCTAAAACTCAATTTATGACACCGAGCTGGCGCTCCTTGTGGCATCATAAATTAAACTGGCAAAGAGTTTTAGAATCAAAACCAAGGCCCCACTGTCCTCCGGCGAAAAGAAGAAAAAAGTGTAAACGTGTGTTTTCACGGGGTCGACTCTGTGACCCCGTCTCTGCATTTTCTGTCATTTCTTCTCTAAAGGCTGAGCAGAAGGTTGAGATAAACGACAGCATCCGCTCTTTAATCAGTCGCCCCAAAAACTTCTGTTTACGTTCAAGTGACAGCGCCCTCTAGTGGCCGTGTGCGTTATGACGGTAAGGTCGAGGTGGACGGATGATTCTACAAAAAAGAAAATTTGAATTTTTACTGCTGTTTGTACAATCATCATCGTAACCTCTCCACCAAGTGATTAAAAGTCCCCTAAACTTAACAAGTACATTTGAGAACATTTTTCATCTTACGTACAATTTTAGGAACTTAACGTGAGGATCTACGATACAAGTATTTAACTTGATCAATTACGATTTTACTTAAATAGTAGTTAGTTAGATATAATCTGTCAGGAATAATATAATATTTTAAACAAGTAACAATCTATAGATGTGTTCATCGTTGAGTTGAGGATTTGATGAATCAGCCGCAGTCGTCAGGAACAAATGTTGTTATTGTGCATTTTTGCAAACCATGGATCAGTTGAATGTGGACGTTTTTGCATTCAGTTAGATCGAGTAATGTAGTATTTATACTACTAGATATATGTAGAACCCTTTATTTAAAGCTATGAGGTATAACAACCAGTATAACAAGCAAGAAAGTCGGCTGAGAGCGGTTGTTGTTTATTCACGCTAGTTACGTTGTTACGTTATTATTTTATTATTTTTTCTCTCTTTAACAAAGTCGTTTTGTTTTCTTGACCAATCATTTCACAATGTTAACCTCGCGTCATTGTTTCCTGCTGATATTAAACACATTTATGAAACTTTGGTTAAATGTTGACGTTGAATGAATCTCGTGGTTTGTAGAGATGTAATGTCAACATTTCTTCTGGGGTTTGAAATAACTTAACGGTTCAACTTTAAAGATGTTCTGGTGGAGAAATGCTAAATCATTTATTTTTTTAATCATTGGTCTAAAAATGTAGAGTTTGGCATCAACACGGTAACTTAACCCAGTATCGATGGGTTGTTATGAGCCAGCGTTTGTGTTTTTTATTATAATTTAGCTATTTACCCAAATCAACATATTTCACCCATTAGATGGAACAACATTTAGTTTAATCAAATTAATTGTAAGTTACAATTGTGTGCATTAGAGATTTAAAACAGCAAAGGATACACAGATCAGTAACGAATAATGATGTGAGTTAAAGTAGATTTAACCATATTTCAGTTTGACAGTGACGGGAAACATAAAAAAACATTGTTTTGCATGTTTTCCTGACTTTACTGACACAATGTGTTTTTGGTAGCCAAGTTCAAAATGCTAAATATAAAAACACTATAGACAAAATAAAGAAGACGTGTGTCCTAAATGCTCACTACAGCCGCGATAACAACGAACGGTGAGACGGCTGATCTAAAGTACAACTGTCTCAGTGCAGGACCTGAACTGGAAACGGAGTATTTTTCAAGTGTGGTATTAATACTTTTACTTAAGTAAAGGATCTGAATGTGTGTGTGTGTGTGTGTGTGTGTGTGTGTGTGTGTGTGTGTGATAGTGAGCTACCCTGACATCACCTGACACCTCTCTCACCCTTTTGTTTGGACAAAGTGGAAGCCTAGAAAAACTGCTCACTTCAAATGACATAATGCAAAGTTTTTCTTTTCTTTTTTTCTAGATGATGATGATGATGATGATGATGATGATGATGATGATGATGGGGGGGGGGGGGGGGGGGGGGTATTGGTTTGTGTCATTTTGTGTTACAGCTCGAGTGAGTCATCGGTGGAAAGAGGGGAGGAAGATTTGAGAAGAAATATTGCTGTTAAATGAGTTTGGACAGCATGACATCACGCGGTAATTAAAACAGCTTTCTGGAATTCCGTTTCCAATTCCTGCGCTCAGGTTTGTTGGAGGATTTTCTCGCGCACCTGCAGGTTGGTGTGTGAGTGAAATATTTTCACTGGACGGACTTCAAACTTTGAAAGGAAAGGGGGGGGGGGGCAGCGGCATTACGCCATTCTTGCCTCTCTTGGAAAAAAAAAAGTGGGATTTAAAGAAGTTTCTTACAAGACATCCAGCAGAATCGCGGAGTGTTTAACAAGAGTCCACTTCTCCTCAGACGTTTCTCTTGGATTTCTGCTCTTCGCGCACAGACAGGATCTCTGCAGCACTATGGTTCTTACATATGACGGATGGGGGGATAAGGGTTTGCAGGATTTGTTTCTTCAACTTATAAAACCCAGTTATAGTCCACATCTTTGCTTTTACAACCTCGCATATGTCTACAGCAGTTTGCAGACGGGACAAGCACTTTTTATTCAGTTCACCTCTGGCAGAGCGCAGAGTACACTCAGAGGATGAAAGACTCGGACCGAACAGGACTTCTTTTTTTAACCACACAGGTCAGTTAATTCTGCGGTTTATTACGATGACGGCCAGGCAGGAGGCAAAAGGGCTTTAGGATGAAAGTTGTGAAGCGTCTCTCTCTTCTGCTGAGCTGCTGGACTCTTATTTACCTGCATCCCGTCCTCGGTTCCCTCAGCCGGACCAGACCGACCGAGCACCACCACCACCACCACCACCGGCTTACAGAGGCAGCGGAGCGCGCGGCAGGCGGTGGGGAAGGGGAGCAAGCCCACGGAAGAACCGGCAGAGGAATCGGTGGCTCATCACCAGCAGCCGCGAACAGGCAACCGGTGACCGCTCCGTGGAAACCGTCACCGGTGGGTCCGGCGAGGATTACGCGGATCCGCGCAGAGCCTCCGTTAATCAAGGGCGAGACGACTGTTATTAAAAGCAAACTTACTGCGTCTTCCGTGCCGGCGAACCGGGCACAGCTGCAGCAGCAACAGCGGGACCGACCAGTCATATTAGGGCGCAAAGAGGCCGTGCGCTCCTGGCTGCCCGGCGGGGACGCTCAAATTAAAGCGCACGCTCCCGCGGCTTTTAGCGCACATGCAGCAGGGAAGGGAGTCGGGACTGCGGCTGCTGGGGGTGGAGGTGGAGGTGTTGGCTCACAGGGGAAAAAATTGGGGAAAGTTGCTTCCAGAGCGAGTGCAGCTGCTCCAGTGCGCACGGGACCTCCCCAGAGAGCCACCCGTGCGCAAAAGCAGCAGCAACAGCAGCAGAACGCGGGTCCGCTGGCACAGCGGGGAGTCAGCAGCAAGGCCCACAAACTGAGCGACCGGGAAGCGCATCAGAGACAGCCGCTGGTTATTCCTCACGACTACATGCTGTCGCTTTACTGGTCTCTGTCCACCGGGGACCTGAACAGCAGCGCTCTGCACGAAGCGGGTCTGGCCAACACCATCACCAGCTTCGTGGATAAAGGACAAGGTAAACACACCACCGCTTCTCCTCTTGTGTTCTGACAGCAGGTTCTGAAGCTGTTAGTCTTTATTACACATTTTGTCACATAAGATAGTTCCATTCAACATTGTGTCGGGTTATTCCTCTTTATTGAGCAATGTGTGGCTCTAAAATCACTTAAAATGTCCACATAGAACAAATGTTTCTTACAAGGAACTGATTGAATGTTACACACTGTGACACAGATTTATTCTCTGGTATACATAAGGAAAACTCTCTCTACTTCTCATATATTATCTTTAAATATCTCTCATTTGGAATATTAGAGGTGAAAGTGCTTCCTTCATGCTCCAGTCTTACTTTACATTAACATGTGATGATCTGAGGGCTAAAAAAGCAACCGTGAAGCCGTACATCACCTAATGATTATTTTTCCTCGGGTTTGAAACATGTTGAAGGTTGTGAACGAGGAGGAGGGTTGTGGGTGTCTGATATCTGGGCTGTGTGGAGAGGAGACTGGAGGTCAAACACCCGTCTGGAGGTTACTAGAGGAGGCCGGCGCAGGAAGCAGGGCTGTAAATTGTCTGAATTGTAGACATGTCTGTGTTGTAGTCCATGAGTTAAGAGAGTTGGAGCATCTGGAAGTGGAGTCGAGAAAGGAATGATGGGAAAAGAGACGACTCTGTTACTCATAACTGCGCTGGAACTGACTTCAAAGTTGCAGGAAGCTGCTGCGAGCTGAGTGAGCCATCTCGCAGCTAAATGTCATTGATACCAATCTGTAGGCTAAGTATGTAGCCAGTTAGCTTAGCTTAGCATAATGACTGGAAACAAGGGCAAACAGCTAGCCTTGCTCTGTTCGAAGGCAATAAAACCCACCAATAACACTTATAACGTATCAATTAGTGAACTTTACGTCTCTTTGTTCATGCCAAAAACCAAAGTGTACAAACATCAGTTTTTGGTTATGTTCATGATTAGACTTAATGTTTTCACCTTTTGTAAACCAAACAATCGATATCTACCGTGTCAGTGAGCTGGAGAGAGGCTGTTAGGTGGATTTTGTGATCTCAGGCTAGCTGTTTCCCTCCGTTTCCAGTCTTTATGCTAAGCTAAGCTAAGAAGCTGCTTTCCACGGCTTCATCAATCTTGTCGTGCAATTTTCCAAATTTAATGAAGATTTGCTGAGTTTTTGACTCAATTCTTCCCCTGAACTTTAATCTTGTATGCTTCTTATTCAGTCACGAATATTTAATATTATGGATTGGGCCCACGGTCCCCTGAACATACATGTACATGTGTATTTATTTATACTTACATATTTATGTGTGTGTGTGTGTAGTTGCGTTATGGTTTCTGTGTGTTTCTAGCCATCTGGTCATTCACTGGCAGCACTGCTGCTGTCAGTGATATACGGCCTCAGGAGGGTAAATAAACACTCCTCGCAGCCACAAGTAGGGTGGCCCCCCTGTGTAATGTTGTCTTTACGGTGTAAAACTGTTTAAAACAATGTTTAAATGACCAGAGTTTAATATTTCTAGCCCAGCTAAAGGTTTACATTTCAAGCACTTAATGTACTTTTAATTTGGGCTTTATTTGTGTAGTGTGTCCTCAGCAAATCGCCGGTGACCTCCTCCGCATGGTGAGGGGGTGAGCGAAGGTGTAACTGATGGCCTGACACATCTCTTCCCCCTCACTTGTTCACACTTCCCCGTTTCTTTCTTTGCCTTTCTACCGCTCCTATATTTTGTCACATGTTTCTTGGATGGTTTTCATGCTTTCAGATCAGTTGAAGAAGGAAAGAAAGCAGAGACAAAATAAATAAGGGAGGGAAAGAAAAGGACAGGAAGAAAAAAACTATTTGATATTATTTTGTCCACATATCAATGAGGGCAGGCTGAATAACAGAAACACCTCAACGTAGCTAAGTTGTTTCCTGTGCAGCCGAGGTTTGCATTGAAAACACTGTCTGCACGTAACGAGCAGACATTCACACAAGTTGCTGGACTTTTGTATGAAAACGCACCAGAAATGAGGACTAACTTTTTTGTAAACCGTCGTATGAGGATACGTTGTCCAGTTCAACTGCTGCAAATTTTTACTATGAAGAGATCAGCTCAACCAGCCTAAACCTCTCGCGGCTCATGACTTTGCATCCTTCTTTACAAACAAGTGGCCAGTTAACAGAACCAACCGACTGCAATGCCCGTCCACCGACTGAGGGGGCATCAAGCAAGAAGGGATGTTTGAGTCCTACATCACTGAGCGTCATTCAAAGCGGTATGGCAAGGAAAACAGTCCAAGCGTCACTTTCTTTCCACTGGGGTACCACAAGGATCTGTGCCCGGTCCCCTACTCTTCTCAAAGTACACCACCTGCTTCGGCGTGATTATCCACTCACATGGGGTTTTTTCTGACCACTGCTACGCTGATGATACCCAGCTCTATCTGTCCAGACCAGGAGGCAACCTCCGGTCAAACACACGAGCCAAATGCAGCACCGTCAACCCCAATATTTAAAAACACAAAACTCTCACCTTCACTACGGGAACGTCCTTCTGTCAGGGCTGCCAGCATGCACAACTTCTGTAAATAGTTTTAAATGCAGCATCAACCAAGAAAAAAATAGCTCGTCACTCAACTTTTCATTGCCCTCCACTGGGTCCCTGTTGCTTCTTTGCATTCAGTTCCAAGTCACTAATGCGAGGTCCCTCGTTCAGGGTTATGAGCCTTCTCGTTCACTACGTTCTGCAGCGCTACCTCCACAGTGAGGAAGGTAAATCTAAACTTGTCTCCTGAACAAGTTACCAAAACTCGATTCAGTCTTACCTCAAAATCTAAGAAATACCACTTCCCAGAGTACTTCGTCACCTAATACGCTCGTTCTCTCTGCATCTCTTGACACTTGCTCTTTCTGAAAAAGTGATATGCTAGTTACTCCATGCAACTGCAAGTCTTGTGCCAAGTGCACAATTAACGGAGTTTTGAGACATTTCTACTCAAAGGCTTCTCCTTTATCTACTGTGGCTTGGATCTCATTTGCGTGCAGCTTTCGAGAAAAGCTTCTAAAAAAGGAATAAATCTAAATTACAATTCCTCATGAATGTAGGATTTATTGTAGGACTGTTGTATTAGATGATAAACTGGTAATTGAGTGCACATACTGATCACTTAATAATTCCAGTTTGACTTTAAAACGAACCCTGAACAGTTCATCTGAACTCACACTTTCATCCGTTGTTTTTAAACTACGTGACTCTCAGTTTGAGCTTTAATCAGATCTTCCACAGAGAAGTGCCAGGATGTGTGTGTGTGTGTGTGTTGTCGATGGTTTGTTTCCTCTACAGCAGATGCTGGTTAACCGTCTATCGGCAGTTAAATAGCTGCAGGTCCATAATAACAGGCCTGTTTACAGTCCGATGTGGTCTCCCTGTCTGGTTCTAATGTACTTTTCAATGCATGCTTAAGTCCTGGATGGGAAGGAGAGGGGGATAACGTGAGAAGAAGCGAGCAGAGTGGGAAGATCTGCTGCTGCTGTGTGTGTGTGTGTGTGTGTGTGTGTGTGTGTGTGTGTGTGTGTGTGTGTGTGTGTGTGTGTTTGTGAGAGTGTGTGTGTGAGTGTGAGTGTGTGTGTGTACTTTAGTGGATTTCATTGCTGGATTCCATTTAGACATGGAAGTTCACTGGCTTCCCTCACCGACAACAAATGAAAACATTACACACCATTCAGTTCATTCCTGCTGATGTTTTTGTGCTTATGTGTTTAAATATGTGTGTGTGTGTGTGTGTGTGTGTGTAAGCATTTACCTACAGAAGAGAGGACTATTAGCAAGCTGTAAGGAAATGTGTAAATATTTTCTGTTATTCTTGCCCGTGACCTTGTTTGCTTGTGGTATGTGTGTGTGTGTGTGTGTGTGTGCATTAGAGCTACAACCAACTACCACATTTACCACAGCCCAAGGTGAAGTTTTCAAACGTCCAAAACCAAAAGATATTCATCATGTATGACAAAGAAAAGCATGAAATCATCCTCATCTGAGGATCTGGAACCAGTAAATGTTTTGAAAACGTTTTGCTTGAGAAGGAATAAAAGGTTGCAGATACATTTTCTGTTGATTGACTAATCGATACAGTTGGCAAATCTTTGCAGTCTTTGTATGTCTTTGCAGCTATATGCGCATGCATGTGTGTATTTACATCTGTTTGCACCTTCACCCTTTATGTGTGTTCATGTAAATCGTCCACTTCCGTGTGTGTGTGTGTGGTTGCCTGTCCGTCAGTTGGAACTCTTATGTCTGTGTCTTTGTCCTCCCTCACAGACGAGCGTGGGCCACAGCTCAGACGGCAGAGGTATCACTTCAACGTCAGCTCTCTGGAACGAGACGGGCTCCTGGGGGCCGAGCTACGCATCCTGAGGAAGCGCCTGTCTGACCCCCGCAGGGCCTCAATGGGATCCACAGCCGCCGACGGAGGCGGCGGCGGAGGAATCTCGTCCCCGTGCCTGAAGCTGTACACCTGCGCTTCAGGTAAACAATCAGCTGTTCTGCTCCAGACGAAGACCACGGAGAATCTGCTCGGCGGAGGCGGTTTCGGCGGAAAATGGGAAGTGTTTGACGTATGGAAAATCTTCAAGGGCTTCAAAAACCAGCAGAACCAGCACTCCCAGCAGCTGTGCTTTGACCTCGAGGCCCTGGAGCACAGAGGCGGTCGCCCCGTGGACCTGCGCACTCTGGGGTTCGCCCGACCCGGCAGGGCCAACAAGGAAAAGGCATTCTTCCTGGCGTTTGGCAAGAGCAAGAAGCGCGACCTTTTCTATAACGAGATCAAAGCGCGGTCAGGCCACGACAACAAAACCGTCTACGAATACCTGTTCACCCAGCGTCGAATGCGCCGAGCTCCTGCTTCGAGGGCGTCTAAAAAACCTCTGAAGCAGCAGCCGCCGCCGCCGCTACTGACCCTCCCCCAACACCAGGTCGTGAAGATGCAGACGAGGGAGCGGTGTCAACAGAAAAGCCTCCACGTGAACTTCAAAGAGATGGGCTGGGACGACTGGATCATCGCGCCGCTGGACTACGAGGCCTCTCACTGCGACGGCGTCTGCGACTTCCCCATCCGCTCGCACCTGGAGCCGACCAACCACGCCATCATACAGACCCTGATGAACTCAATGGACCCGAAGTCGACGTCGCCCACCTGCTGCGTCCCGACTCGACTCAGCCCAATCAGCATACTCTACATCGACTCGGCCAATAACGTCGTCTACAAGCAGTACGAGGACATGGTGGTTGAATCGTGTGGCTGCAGGTAGCAAAGGAAGGTGGGACAAAGAGCGAGACGACAGAAAGAAAGACATTTCCTTTCCTCCACTTTGAGGGAAGATAGACATGTTTGATCAAAACGGCTCTTGTTTCAGCTGATTGTGACCGAACTCACTGCAATGCAACAGACATTACTCTTCACACTCAAGTGGACTATCAGACTGCATACCAAAAGACTGCTAGACACTGTTAAAGACCAAACAGAGAACGATGAACTGGTGGGGGTGATGCTCTTTAACAGACACTCTCTGAAACTTACGTGTGATGTTGACGGCGATGAGGAAGATGCAGCCGAGAGAAGCCAAAAAACAACCAGAGACACTTTTGGATTAAAGTTCTGATCTCATTTTAGACTAAAACAGATTGTAACTGCTTTTGTTTGCTCTCTTCAGATTTGTATCAGTGTTCTGATTGGTGTAAAAAGTTTGTGTGTAACAGAAATGCTATTGAAACATTAGAGAATTATACTCAAAAATGCCCTTTTTTCCAGCACTTATCTGCCATTGTGCCTTTGTCCATTCAGATGCATCAATGAAGAGTAATTTGTGAGTCTTATCCAAGACTGTTTTATGAAGCATGCAAAGAATTTCTGATGTATAAATACAGGCCAGTGATGAAGTGCAAATTTGACCTGTTCCAAATGTGGGAAAGTTGCATAAACTACTCTTCAATAAAAAATGTCTAATTGTCTGAGCTCCAAACTCCTATCAGTCCGAACCTCTGCCCCCCAGACTCCGTAGACTAAACTATCAAAGGAATTCACAAGACTCTCAGAAGCCAAATCACAATTTAAACCGAGAGTGTCTGTGTTTGGTTTGGTTTGAAGTGTTTTTGAGGTTGTGTTTTAAAAACGCTGCGAGTTTGGTGAACAGTTCCAAGAAGTTCCAAGAAGTTGGTTTTTGGTCTCAACTCTTATGCATAATCATATCAAGCTTGTTATTAGGCACGTAGATTAACTTGTTCTTTCATCAGTCAGAAGAAGTGGTTGCATCTTCGGTCAGGTGTCCTGTTTACTAGATACGCAACAGTCTGAGCGAATTCAGAAGGGACGCTGTCGCAATTCAGGCGTTACATCTCTCTTTCAGAACTACACTGTGGATGTAATTAATTGAAATGATGTACACAGTGTCATTCCAAGGTAGAGTCACCAACTCTTTCTTAAGAGAACAGGACCCTTTTTCCCTGAACACAGTCCATTTAAAACACACCAACAGAATCCTGACGTCCCATCAGACACAACCTCACGTCCTGTTTGTGGACCCTGACCTGCAGGTTGAGGCCCTGATCTGACTTTTTAGTAGCCTAGAGCGGCTTTTTCCAAATTTTTCAACGAGAGTGAAGCGTTTTGCGTGCTCGTGTTTTTCCACTCCATGCACCTCACGTTTTTTGCAGGAGTGCAATGAATCTCAGAGGGGGAAAAGCACCCGACGTCATCACCGTTTTTATTCTCATTGTGGTGACTTGATACCTGGAGCTACATGACTTTACCAACCGTGGTTACCATGATCTGAACAGAAAACAGCAGGAGGCAAATTAGTGCGGTACTTGAGTTTAAGTTGATAATGTAAATTGATTTAATTTAATTCCGATAGCGTAGATAGCGAACAGTTCATGGTGTTAAGCTAACGTTAGCACTTATACAGTGGTTGCCGATTAGCAATTAGAAAAAAAAGGTTCCAGCAAACTGCCAAAAAAATCGAGCTAAGAACTCTTGTCCCAACCTTTTATAAGCTCAGGGTTTTATATAAAAAACCTGACAATCTATAAAGCCGTACAGACAAATACAGCTTCTTTGTTGCTATGTAACATAAAAAAAGGCAGCAGCACTTCTCTGTCTGTGTTTCAGAGAGTCACCTGCCTGCCTGCCCCTCGTAAAGCTCCCCAACCATTGGACGAGCGAATGGCTTGTTTCTCTTGGAGCCGGAGTGATGTAAGCATTTCCTTTAATCAAAGCGAAGGCATGCCAGTGGTATTACCCCCCCCCCCTCGCTCTAAACCTGAACTGACAAGGCAAAGGTGGGGAGAGGCTGAGCGGACTGGACTTAAACAACTTTAAAGAATGCAGCTGCTAGCTCCAAACCAGGAATCTTGGATTAAAAAATGTCAACGTGCAGAGCATTTGAGGAAGTTTTTGATTGGATATATAAAGACAGACAGGAGCTTGGGGAAAACCAGCACTGTTCAGGTTGTGTTTTAATCCCAGAGCTACTCATTTGTCTTCAGGACACACGTTGAGTTTGGAAAGCATTTGTTGCAACCAGGAGGGGATGTGTCCTGCAGCAGCTATTAACAGATAATAAAAACATTGTTTTTTAAATTATACTGCTGCAGCAGTTTTCTTTATCCCTCCCAGAGATGTAAAACTTCACATTTATACTTTGTTTATGTTGGCTTTGAATCAAATGATAAATATGTTTGTTTAAAGCCGGTGATTTATAGCGCTTGTGATTTGTGTGTTGGTTAACAATCAGCCCATTCTTTTTAGGGAAGGAACCCATTCACTCACACTTGACAGACCCAAATTTAGCTGCGTACAACAAATGCCAGTTACAGATAAGAAGTACTCGCAGTGTTATCTTTTTCTCAGCCTGAGACCCACTTTAAAAAACCAAGGCCAAACCGATGTCCATGTGAACTTATCGCTTATTTAGTATATTTTAAAAAAATACTTTATTTAGAAAGATATGAGCTTTGCCATATAGATATAACATCACTGGTACATTTCAAGTCGTTTTACTTACTTTTGTCCAAAGTCATGCTTAAAGGTCCGTGAGACTTTGAGCTAAATGCAAATATTGGTAAGGTAACATGCTGATGAAAATGTCAGTAGTTGTGCACATATTTGGTCATAAACCAAATTATTTTGAGCTGATAATGGGATGAAATTAACTTCTTTATTTGTCATATGCACGATTACTGAGAGCAGCCGTTAGCAATGGAAATGTTAAATCTCAGGCACCCTCCACTAATGCAGATTAAATACGTATATAAAAAAATAAGATCATCAAGTAAAAACAAAATGATAATCTAAACATAAAATGAGCTGCAATCGTCTTTTATTTCCTATATTTGTCTGTATTAAGCAAACTAATAGATATCACCATGAAACTAACCCAGTTCATAATTTGCTTTATGTTTTTGTTTTCCAAGTTTTCTGAAATTATATGTTTCAATATACAAATTACGTTTTATCTAATGGTGAATTTGGGAGAAGTTGACAGACACAAAGAGACAAAGTAGTGAAATAAATAGCTAAATGTGTATTTTGGATGTTTTCTTTCATCTAGTGTGAAAGAACAAACGTTATTGAAGCAAAATAGACTACAATCTTAAAATTGAGTGCATGAAAAATACTTTTTGCCTTGAGTGTCGATCTTCCCCTTAAATTGTCACGTTTCAACAATCTTACTCAAAATCCTTCAAAGAGCTTCCAAAGTTGTAGTCATAGAAATTCCTGAAGTCACTATCAAGTCAAACTTCATGGCTGCTACCCTGTAAGTCCTAACAAGTTGAAGGAGGTATTGAGGTAGAGTGTTGTTAAATTAACATTGGGAAACAGTATTCCCCACAGAGACAGCGCCTGGCTTTAATTATCACACATTTCCACACATTAGCCCATCTGAGATACAGGCACTGGATTATACAAACAACTGATTTAAATCTCCACGTATGATTTATGGTGACTGATATTTCCTATGATTTATGACGGTGTAAGAGTGTGCTGGCTCGACAGGAAATTAAACATAATTGGGAAATTGACTTCACAGTATGCTTTCTGTTATGTTTTTTCCACTTATCATGGAATAGGATTGTTTAGAAGGAAGGGGAAACACAATGGCTTGGAAGCGAGGCTCTTGTTGGGTCTGTAAGAAAACCTTTTTGAAGACAGTTCTTGTTTTCTAAACTAACAATAAGCTCATTTTTTTGTAGCTATTATCTGTTATATCCTTCTAATAAAATCAAAACATGGCACAAGAGTTTACTGTGCTTTTTAAAGTTTTTACTAACTTAATGAAACAACTTGTCTTGACCTCTATCCTCCAGTCCTCCAAATTAAATACACATATAATCATTTTATTCTCCTTATGGTTAAGGTTTGGTTAGGTTGAGTCACAAAAACAACTTGGTAGGGGAACGATCACAAATCGACATTGTTGTAGTAATAATAATAATTTCAACATTTTAGGAAGTACACTTTTTTGCTGTATGTAAATATTAAACTACCACAATTAGGCAGTTAGCTTAGCTTAGCACAAAGACTAGAAACAGGGGGAAACAGCTAGCCTGGCTTTGTTCAAAGGTATTTCTCAGTCTGACTTCAGGAAGTCACTCTAAATAATTTCCCCATAAAACATCATTTATTAAATAATTTGTAATTTATACACTTTGGACTTGTACAGATTCAACAAACGAGTAATACTGTGTTAATTAGGGAGCTTTAAAGGTGTTGGGAGGTAGATTTTGTTAATTTAGGACCCAGCCAGGCTCGCTGTTTCCTCCCGTTTCCAGTTTTGTTGACCCATCCGTCCACCTTGACTTCCTTCCTGCGCGGACTTTGTGGCTCTATAACAACGTCACGCTATTTCCTTCTTTGCTCCGGACGGATTAAACTCACAATTCCTACAGCTGCTGGTTTCGGGGCATTTTGCTGAAACAATGATGACGTCATTCTTCTTGGGGAAACCAAGGTATCACAAACAAAAACAGATACCTTCCACAAAACAAGTAAACCGGCTTATTAGAGCAACGATCCAGTAGAAACATTTCAGGAAGGGGTAATATATCACAAAGTGCAACAAGAGTCTTTTGTTTCTTGAGAAATCTCAGCACCTGGTGAAGCAACAGATCGATCAAAACCTTGAAGTCACAGTTTGGATGAATTATTTTCGAGGCAATGAATGACGAACGTAAAGTACTTTTTTTCTCCCTCAAATGAACATTATGGAAACGGACTCTCCGTATTATGAAGTTCCGCTGGCCCGATGCCACGGCCGTCCCCGCCCGGCCTTTGGCCCGCAGAGCCCATAATCAGATTACGTTGCAGTGAACTCTGCGATTCGCCCAGAAATCTGTAGTAAAGCAGAAACATGGATTGTTTACGGGTTTCGGGTTTCCTTGTCGCTGTTTGTGGCCCCGGATTTGTGGCAAAGTGTCAGGCCGAATCCAAGTGAACAGGATCAAGAACCCAGGTTGAAGAGGGCTATTGTGTTTCCCCGCTCAGATGTAATCAGAACCATATGTCCTCTATCTTTAACGTTTAAAAAAAAGGGAGGCTTGTTTAACAGGGCTTAACTTCATTGAACACAACTTTAATGGTCGCCCCTATTACACGATTTAACAATGATGTTTCGGGAAGGCTTGCAAAAGCATTTGCGTGTGTGTGTGTGTGTCCCATGAGAGGACCGTACACAGCCAGAGGACATGTGTTCCCACTGAGAGTTTCAGATTTGAACAACCTCCACGGTTACTGTTCCACATCTCCATCACACACACACACACACACACACACACACCTCAAATGTTATGTACGTAGTTCTGCATTTTGATAATCACATATTACTTCCCACTTAACATGTCATTTTATTGTTTTTCGGATCATGTTTTAACTGTAAGACAATAACAATTTGATTTATTCATTTTATTTTAGTAGCACTTTTTAAAAACACGCAGTTCAAGTGCTTCACGTATTGAATGAACTACACACATACAAATACAACAAACATTGATTTAAAATAGGAACAGATCAAATGTCTTGATCAGATGATCGGAGTGACACAGAGGCCAGGCTCATGCAAGGCATTGTATGTAATAAGTACAATTATTTGTTTTACCGGAAGCCAATGAAGGGAGGCAAGAAAGTCCTCAGATTAAAGTCATTAAACGGTCACAGTTTCCATTAAAACTTGTCTTGTCATGGAAGAAACTTCAGGGGACTTGGGTAAAATAATGACTTATCTATACAAGGAATATTTGCCAGTTGATTACTTACATTGAGAATATTGAGTATTTTTTTGTATTAGCAGTTTTATAAAAATGTATGTTTGAATGTGTAAATGAGGCATTATCTTATTACATATTTGCTAATTTGCATACATTTTCAGAACAGAAATCTGAATACCGGATAAAGCCGGGATAAAATAATTCATTTTGTTGACGTATTAGAATCAAAAGGTAAATACATTTAGAAAATACTGTCAACATTCATGAGGAAATAAAAAAAGTCCCCATATTTTTTTAGTAATAAAATGTTGTATAAATCAGGCTATGAATGACATATGAACAAACCCCTCTGTAAAAACCTTCAGAATCTAGAGAGGAATGAAACTGGAACGTTTGGTGTATGTGTAATACTTTGTTAAACTGGTGGGGGAGGGGAAGCAATTCAACTGTACAGTAAATTCTGGTACATTTGGGGACGTGTGCCCATACAAACTGTTGTGTCAGCAGGAAGTTCAGAGATGTAAAATGAATGCTTCATTATTTATTTTTCACCTGAGCAGGTGGAAAGTTCCAGTGAGGTGAGACTGACGCCATGTTGAAATCATGTGAGATGGAAACATTACATATATTTATATTTAGATATAATATATATATACAGGACTGTCTCAGAAAATTAGAATATTGTGATAAAGTTCTTTATTTTGTGTAATGCAATTAAAAAAACAAAAATGTCATGCATTCTGGATTCATTACAAATCAACTGAAATATTGCAAGCCTTTTATTCTTTTAATATTGCTGATTATGGCTTACAGCTTAAGAAAACTCAAATATCCTATCTCTAAATATTAGAATATCATGAAAAAGTATACTAGTAGGGTATTCAACTAATCACTTGAATCGTCTAATTAACTCGAAACACCTGCAAGGGTTTCCTGAGCCTTGAAAAACACTCAGCTTGGTTCAGTAAACTAAATCACACGTATGGGGATTATCACAATATTCTAATTTTCTGAGACAGTCCTGTATATATATATATATATATATACATATATTATATATTACATTTCAATATAAAGTCGTTATTTATTATATCTTATATAAATATTAAATAATAACAAATTTATATTGTAATTTGCCACCATATCTATAAATATTATAATGCATTTTAATATTGAAATTCTTACACTTCCAAGTCGTTTTTGAAAGATGTTTTTTTAATTCCTTTTCATTTATTGAACACAGCAAAATTAGTCGATGATTAGCAGCATTGTTATCCGACAATCTCAATAATCCGTCTAGCCTGCGACCTGTGGCTCCTTCTTTCTGCCCCGCCGTGGTTTTCACCACATCTCCTCTCAAACCTCTTTCGCTGGGTTCTCATTGCTATCAGATCTGGCTCAGCCAAGCTGACCGGTGTTTTAACTTCTCAGTACATGCGGTCGTGGTTTTCCTTGACAGATGTTAGGGAGGAATTTTATCATGTGGCTGCGCCAAAAGCTCCTCAAAGAAAAACAGACGTTTTTATCTGGCACGCCGTGTATGACACCTACGGTTACAGCTGTGTATGTCTTTCCCAGCATGCATGTGGGTGTGTATCTGAGTGAGTGTTAATGGTTTATACTTGCATATTATCTGTGAAGCATTTTGCTATTCATAGAACTGTGATTTTAACTAAGTTTTGTTATATGTGTGTTCATGTGTGTGTGTGCGTGTATAAGTTACGTCGTGGAGACATAAATCGATTAACACATTGTGGGGACTCGTCTTTCTTTTGGGGACCAAATGCACGTCCCCATAATGTAAATCATTACATTTCAGAGAAAGCACTAAATGCGCAAGACCTAAGCAGATGGGCGTAATGTAAAATGACGGTTATGCATGAACACCAGAGGGCGTAGAAACAAACGGTAATGTGAATCATCAAAAACCACAGACTGTATATTAGAAGTGGACGTAGTCATCGTGACATCTCCCGTTGGTTTGTGGACTGCAGTTTTGAAGCCTCGAGTTCGCCGATTTTGCCATCCACCATCTTGGATTATGGTCGTCGCCATGTTTTTTTTTGCAACCAGTGAACAGGAAGTGACAATATTTAGACTGAGGAGTAGTCACGTAGAGACACTGTATACGTGTCTGGTGGAGACATGTCAATCACTGTGTAGCCCCGCCCTAAAGCATCCCCTGCTTTATGGTCTGTTTGACTCTAAATGGACCATAATTTACTAAATGATCATCATGCTATATTGAAGACTTGAAACTAGAGATTGAGACCATAAACTCATGTTTACAATGTTTACTGAGGTAATAAATCAAGAGAGAAGTAGAGTCATTTTCTCATAGACTTCTATACAACCAGACGAGTCGCCCCCTGGTGGACACTAGAGAGAATGCAAGTTTTAAGACACGTTGGCTTCACTCAGCAGAACCGGAGGTTGCCGCTTGTCAAAAAGACAAGTGTAACTGGCAAAACACCATAAACCAACCTCCACAATGGTGAGGAGGGATTGTAATTATCTGTAAACTCATATCTTATTCATGGATTACTTTATTACCTTTTCACAAACCCTGTAAAGAAAGAAGTCAAGTAGTAAAAGCTTTTTAAACAAACAAAGGTTGAATATCCTGTAAACAATTTGATTTGGCTGCAAAATATCTTGCTCAAATGAAGATTTTTAAGACCTCCTAAAGAATCTAAATGTGAATTGTCCATCTTTGTATGATCCAAAACATGTTAATTTGACTTTTGTCGGTAAACTATTTGTGACAGTAATATCTGGAAAGGCAAGTTAGAAATAATTCTGTGGTTTACGACCAAGCGCGCAGATCAAGATGAAGCACCAGCTTGACTACGGCGACCATAAAATTAATGTAAGTCAATTTAATGTCCGAAGTGTCTGAAATGTCTGAAGTGACGTCTGTGTGTGTGTATCATGTATTACAGACGCTATGGGGACATGTACACATTGAAGGGACTCTTCTTCCTGTTGGGGACGAAATGCACGTCCCTATGATGTATATCATTATATTTTAGGGTGAGGACTTGGTTTAGGCGAAGGTTAGATCTATGTTAAGGTGAGGGTAAGTCTCCAGGAAATGAATTCAAGTCAAACGTTGGCAACACGACTGTGTGTGTGTGTGTGGGGGGGGGGGGTTGCACTTGAACAGGGTGGATTTTTAAAGCACACAGACCAGGTTACAGTCTAAATGTACAGCTCAGAAGGGGGTTGTTTTTCTTCAAAGTTCAACATCTCCGAGCCTTGGCAGAGGAGCAGCTGAGTACATTTCTAGTTCCATTTTAACCTCCAACTTTTTTATCATGACTTAGTGCTGCTGCTGCTGCTGCTTCGCCCTCCTTCTTCTCCTCCTCCTCCTCCAGGAATCACTCAAAAAAAGCCACAATTTCTGTTCTGCTGTGAAAACATAGCTCTCTTTTCAAGCTTGAGCGCCGGCCTGGAAAGCATTTGATGGAGGGGTACATGTTTCGTGTTAAGATACAGAAGGTCTATTCACTTCTGTTCACTCGTTGAGTGTAAGAGCAGAAGCACAACCGTGTTTGAAGAAGAGACTTGTTTTCCATGGCAGTGTCAACACCTGCTTCTTGATACTTTTTCCTAATGTTTCTCCTCCAGCTGTGAGACATTGAATTTCTATGTCGCCTCTCTTTTTATCAGATTCTGTCATTTAATCATATTTAACACGCAAGAACTGCCGCCTGGTAAACTATTGCAAGAAACAACCAAGTTTCACAATCTTATTTATTCTCAAAATATTACTAGTTATGTAATTAATGTCATCTGGAATAAGAAACTTTGAAAATGTTAGGGAAGTCACAGTTAATTTGCCTATTAAAATATATATTTTCCTTTAATAGAAATTGCAGCTAATGTGGAATTAGCATTCAAACACTTATTTACCATCTTTTGATTTAGTTTTTCAGTAATGTCAACATTATTTGTGTTGTATTTATATGGTGAAATGCACCAGGATAATTTTGAAACCAAAAAATAGTTGAAATAAATTGAAATTGAATGATATTAAGTGTTACAATCTTAAACCGATCTTATAAGATAAAACTCTTCAACGCCAATAACCTTTGTCCCAACATTGAGACCAAACTCTCCTTTTCTCCAGTTTAATTTCCTGTATTTTAGATACTAAAGCTCATGTTACATGTAAAATTTGCAGGACTTTTATTTACAATGAATTTTAAAATGTACTTTATTTTACTTACATTAATTAAAAAATATATTCTTTTTCCACCACCGTTGTGTATGTTTCATGAGCCAATAAACTAAACTTCAACAATAAACAGAGATCATGTCACAATGAAATGAGGAGGATGGGATGACTTTCTCTCTTTTCCTTCTCTTGTCTCCTTTCCTCTCCCCCTCATATACATGCATTCATGGCCACACACCAAGCCGGATAGATACCGGAGACACACACACACATGCACACACACACACACAGCATCACTCTGTGAACCATTATCATTACCAGGTGTTGAAAAGAGGAGATAGCATTGCTCATCAATCAGCACAACTCCCCTCATTTGTACCTCCAGTTGCCAGAAGTCAAAGGGAAAAAAAGATGTAAAACATTTTGACCACCTGTGCGCTTCAACTCAATGCGGCCAAAACTAATTCTTCACTTTTGCAAAAATGTCAGGATAAAGATGGATATTATGATGAGTTTTAGGTGGCGTTGTGGTGGAGGAACTGCCGCGCAAAGACAAACTGCAAGTTTTATTTTTGGTGTGAAAGGTCATGAAAAGCTTCAGTTTCAAAGTCGAGAGATGTATATCTGTCAGGGCTAATATATCATATCATAAACATATAAGTATATATATGTCCAAGTAGACAAAACACATTTACACCATCAGCCACATTTCCATCATTATTTATTCAAACTTTGGCCAAACTTTGGCCAGACCTCTGCGTTATAATATCTGCCCTGCAAATGTAAGTGCACACTTCCGCATGTAACCTGAAGAAAGTACAGGAAATGAGCGAGTTTCTGGACAACAAGTCCAGAAAAAAGAATCCTCTGAAACAAAATGAACAGAGAAAAATAAACTGAATGTTGCGAGAAGCGTCCATGCAGATAAGAGCACACTTGTGCTCGTTGTATCAGGGATGTAAACAAACACAAATGTATTACTTGGATATGAGAAGTGTATGTGCTAATATGTGTTCCGAACAGATTGAAACTGTATCCAAATATTCAATTAAATTTATTTTTGTATACCCCAAAATCAATCTTTCCCTATTCCCTACAGCCCTCCTCCTCACTCCGACCTGTCGAATATAAAACACTCACACCTGCAACAATCGGCTGAACTCACTGTTTACTGTGGTTTCACTCCAATATCCATCCATCCATCCATTTACCTCCGCTTATCCGGGGCCGGGTCGCGGTGGCAACAGGCCAAGCAGGCTGACCCCGACTTCCCTCTCGCCCGCAACATTATCAAGTATCGAGCTATTGATAAGTTTAAATCAAGTTGGGAGCGTAGTCCTGAACTTCATGTATTTATGTTGACAAAACTGAGTACCAAGAGAGTTGTATTCATTAAAGAAAGTACATTTAATGTAATAAAAGACATTTAATCCAAAGAAATACATCATTAAAATTAAGGTTTTTGTTCAAAGATATATATATATACAGTATAAAGATATGTATAGATACACAGTATCTATATATAGGTTTATAGATATATACTTTCTTTAGGGTCATAAAACATGACGATAGACATTCAAAATTTCATTCAAAAACCTCAATAGAAGCTTTGAATGTAAATTAAATTACATTTGGGATAGCCCAGCTTTGGACAAAACCACACTGTTTCCCCTTGCTTCCAGTCTTTATGCTAAGCTAACCAGCTGCATAGTCGCTTCATATTTAGCTTACAGACATGTGAGGTGGCGTCAATCTTCTCTTCTCACTCTCGCTTTCTTACACAAACAGGTCTGTCAGTCTGGTAAAAATGCTTCCATTTCAATGATAAAATTAGTTTAATTTCACTAATATTTTGTTTAATGAGATAAAAACTTGAATGAACTTTGTTAATATTTTGTAAATTCACATTCGTTTTTGGAAGAAAGCCTGAGAGACACAATAAACTAAAAATCTGGATCAACTTAATGCATTGAGCAGCAATTTAAGTTAGTCACATGAATATGTTATTTGAAAGCATATAGAAATACATCAGATGTTATATGATGTTATATATCCATATCTATTGATGATGAATAGCAGCCTCTTGTAATCCTCATGTGGGATGGACTGAATGTTGGAAACGACACAGAAATAAAAACTAACACAGGACACAGTATTTTCTTGGTGACACCTTTAGTGCTCTGCTCCTCCCGCTGTGGTGTCTCTTCTGGCCAAAACACCGGCTGTTAATCAATCAGTGGGCTGTAAATCACGCTTCCATTCGGAAACACCGAGTAGCGAAACAGACATTTGTTTACATGAAAATGTTACAGATAGTTAATATGCCAATTCACCGTGCACCGCCGGGAGACGGCTGACTGGTCTATTTATCATAGTCAGCATGAAGAGAAAAAAGGAGCCCAGACTCCACCACATCCAAGTTTCACACTGCTTAGCGCACGCACACACACACACACACACACACAAGCTGTTTTCATTCAGAAAGTTAGCATGTCGACCCCCCCCCCCCCGACAACGAGGGCAGGGAGAAAACACGGGTGGTACGACTTCTTTAACAGTCTCCAGTCGCAGCGTTTGGCCGACGCTCTTCTCCATCAAGGCATTCCAGGAGAGACAGATCATTTGTCTGTTTCCTCCTATTTGCATCCACGCTGCTGCCCTGTGTGTGTGTGTGTGTAGGTGTGTGTGTGAGTGTGAAAGAAAGTCAGACAAAGTGTGTGTGTGTAATGATGGTGTGAGAGAGTGTGTGTGCATTCTTGTTGGAACTCATGTCTAAGAGACAGAAAGTGTGAGTGTTACATTGGCAGGAGTAAATATGTGAGGACACGTTCACATCTTTTGGGTTTGCATGTGTGTGTGTGTGTGTGTGCTAAAGTTAAAGCGCTTTAGAGGGGAAGTGTTAGAAATGTAATAGAATGGGTTTTGGTGGTGGAGACGTGAAGTCATGTGACCGTGGTGGAGTTCCAAGTTAGCTTTTTACTTCAAACATAAAAGTGGAGTTCATTAGTGAAGATTGTCTTAATGAACAAAACCTGGAAGAATCATAAACATTTGTTCGACGCACAGATTATTTTCTGTAATAATCCAAAAATACAATGGAAGAATCCAATTGGCTGTTTGTGGAGGGAACCATGGCGATGCTAACTTCCTGTACAAAAATGCGTTATGTGTTAAAATGTGCGATGTTTTAGACTTTGCAATATATCTGGGATACACATCTGTGTGGAGGTGTGTGTGTGTGTGTGTGTGTGTGTGTGTGTGTGTGTGTGTGTGTGTGTGTGTGTGTGTGTGTGTGTATTAAGTGTTCTAATTCTGTTTCCGGGTATCCCTACATGAGTGCGTTTTCATGCATCTATTTAGGTGCACGTATTCGCTAATATATGTTTCTGTGCACAACGGTATGTGTGTGTGTGTGTGTGTGTGTCTGATCGCATTGTCTGGCTCTTGTAAGTGTGTCCATGCGTGTGGGAGAGAGAGGGATATTTAAGCAGCATTACTCTGGTTGTGAGCTGCCAAGTACCTGTCGCCTCGACTTCGCCTTCCCTCTTTGTCTTCTCTTTCTCAATATCGCCCGCACCTGCAGAAACAGTGCAGACACACACTCACATACATAAAGACTCACCCATCTCACTGTCTAACTCGTCTCCACTCGGTCCGTCTGGTGTCTTTTCTTACTTAACATCTTCTCTTTTTTCTGTCTTTATGTATTTATTTACTCATATGTATTACTGTGTAGCTTTTCATTTGTGGCAGTCTGATTATAACTAAACACTGACAGGACCAGGTGGAAACCTCCGGTTCTGCCGCATGAAGCCGATGCTTCACGTCTTAAACTTGCATTCTCTCTAGTGTCCACCAGGGGGCGACTCCTCTGGTTGTATTGAAGTCTATGAGAAAATGACTCTACTTCTCTCTTGATTTATTACCTCAGTAAACATTGTAAACATGAGTTTATGGTCTCAATCTCTAGTTTCAAGTCTTCTTCAATACAGCATGATGTTCATTTAGTAAATGATGGTCCATTTAGAGTCAAACAGACCATAAAGCAGGGGATGCTTTAGGGCGGGGCTACACAGTGATTGACAGGTCTCTACCAGAGACGTATGCGGCGTCTCTACCTCACTCCTCCTCAGTCCAAATATGGTCACTTCCTGTTCACTGGTTGCCAAGAAAACAAGATGGGGACGGCCGTATTCCAAGACGTATTTATATATATTTATTGTCTTTAAAACGGTGGTTGCCAACAAGTGGCTAAATGAGAATCCCAAATGTCATCAGTCCACCTATATGGAAATTTACCATGAACAGCCCTGAAATTTGGATGATGACTTGTATCTTCAGCTTCATCGGTTTGTGGAAATCGCTCGTTAAACTTCAGGATGCTGTTCCTGTCAAACATCCCATGAATGCAGCTCTGTACGGATGCCAACTTGGACACCCTGAACCAGCACAATTAGATACACAAACGCAGACTGCACACACCCACGCAGAGCCGGTTTAGGACAGATGTGAACGCCTCTCTCTCCCACTCTTAGCCTCTTCATAAACACTGTTACTCCAATGTTAAACCACGCGGAGCTGGCACGCTACAATGAACGCAATAGAACCACATAAATGGCAAAATAAATATCACCACAGGGTGGCCTGCAAATATTATGAGAGTGTGGTTTTCACTGACAACGGGAGGAAAAGGAAGGTGTGTGTGTGTGTGTGTGTGTGTTAGAGGTGTTCTCCCATCTCTTACTTTAAGTGTGTGTGTCCACAAGTCTGTCTGTGAGTGTATTTAGACAATTCTCTGTGTTTTAAAGGATCATTGTGTGTAATTGTGTTGCTATTTTTGTGGCTGTCTAATCTGTTCTTATGTATGTACATTAAACCAATATTTAATGTACAGAGACAAAGATTGTCCTGTTTACCGGGACGTCGTTACCTTAAAACAAAAGGTTTAGGAAAAACATCATGGTTGGCCTTAAAATAAGTTAGATGTAGGCAACAAAACCAACAGTTAGCTTTAGGCAACAAAACCATCAACAGTTAGCTTTAGGCAACAAAACTATCAACAGTTAGGTTTAGACAACAAAACCATGAACAGTTAGCTTTAGGCAACAAAACCACCAACAGTTAGCTTTAGGCAACAAAATCACCAACAGTTAGCTTTAGGCAACAAAATCACCAACAGTTTGGTTTAGGCAACAAAACCACCAACAGTTAGCTTTAGGCAACAAAATCACCAACAGTTTGGTTTAGGCAACAAAACCACCAACAGTTAGCTTTAGGCAACAAAACCACCAACAGTTAGCTTTAGGCAACAAAATCACCAACAGTTTGGTTTAGGCAACAAAACCACCAACAGTTAGCTTTAGGCAACAAAACCACCAACTGTTAGCTTTAGACAACAAAACCACCAACAGTTAGCTTTAGGCAACAAAACCACCAACATTTAGCTTTAGGCAACAAAACCACCAACAGTTAGCTTTAGGCAACAAAACCACCAACAGTTAGCTTTAGGCAACAAAATCACCAACAGTTTGGTTTAGGCAACAAAACCACCAACAGTTAGCTTTAGGCAACAAAACCACCAACTGTTAGCTTTAGACAACAAAACCACCAACAGTTAGCTTTAGGCAACAAAATCACCAACAGTTAGCTTTAGGCAACAAAATCACCAACAGTTTGGTTTAGGCAACAAAACCACCAACAGTTAGCTTTAGGCAACAAAACCACCAACTGTTAGCTTTAGACAACAAAACCACCAACAGTTAGCTTTAGGCAACAAAATCACCAACATTTAGCTTTAGGCAACAAAACCACCAACAGTTAGCTTTAGGCAACAAAACCACCAACAGTTAGCTTTAGGCAACAAAATCACCAACAGTTTGGTTTAGGCAACAAAACCACCAACAGTTAGCTTTAGGCAACAAAACCACCAACTGTTAGCTTTAGACAACAAAACCACCAACAGTTAGCTTTAGGCAACAAAATCACCAACAGTTAGCTTTAGGCAACAAAATCACCAACAGTTTGGTTTAGGCAACAAAACCACCAACAGTTAGCTTTAGACAACAAAACCATGAACAGTTAGCTTTAGGCAACAAAACCATCAACAGTTAGCTTTAGGCAACAAAACTATCAACAGTTAGGTTTAGACAACAAAACCATGAACAGTTAGCTTTAGGCAACAAAACCACCAACAGTTAGCTTTAGGCAACAAAACCACCAACAGTTAGCTTTAGGCAACAAAATCACCAACAGTTTGGTTTAGGCAACAAAACCACCAACAGTTAGCTTTAGGCAACAAAACCACCAACTGTTAGCTTTAGACAACAAAACCACCAACAGTTAGCTTTAGGCAACAAAATCACCAACAGTTAGCTTTAGGCAACAAAATCACCAACAGTTAGCTTTAGGCAACAAAATCACCAACAGTTAGCTTTAGGCAACAAAACCACCAACAGTTAGCTTTAGACAACAAAACCACCAACAGTTAGCTTTAGACAACAAAATCACCAACAGTTAGCTTTAGGCAACAAAATCACCAACAGTTTGGTTTAGGCAACAAAACCACCAACAGTTAGCTTTAGGCAACAAAACCACCAACTGTTAGCTTTAGACAACAAAACCATGAACAGTTAGCTTTAGGCAACAAAACCACCAACATTTAGCTTTAGGCAACAAAACCACCAACAGTTAGCTTTAGGCAACAAAACCACCAACAGTTAGCTTTAGGCAACAAAATCACCAACAGTTTGGTTTAGGCAACAAAACCACCAACAGTTAGCTTTAGGCAACAAAACCACCAACTGTTAGCTTTAGACAACAAAACCACCAACAGTTAGCTTTAGGCAACAAAATCACCAACAGTTAGCTTTAGGCAACAAAATCACCAACAGTTTGGTTTAGGCAACAAAACCACCAACAGTTAGCTTTAGACAACAAAACCATGAACAGTTAGCTTTAGGCAACAAAACCATCAACAGTTAGCTTTAGGCAACAAAACTATCAACAGTTAGGTTTAGACAACAAAACCATGAACAGTTAGCTTTAGGCAACAAAACCACCAACAGTTAGCTTTAGGCAACAAAACCACCAACAGTTAGCTTTAGGCAACAAAATCACCAACAGTTTGGTTTAGGCAACAAAACCACCAACAGTTAGCTTTAGGCAACAAAACCACCAACTGTTAGCTTTAGACAACAAAACCACCAACAGTTAGCTTTAGGCAACAAAATCACCAACAGTTAGCTTTAGGCAACAAAATCACCAACAGTTAGCTTTAGGCAACAAAATCACCAACAGTTAGCTTTAGGCAACAAAACCACCAACAGTTAGCTTTAGACAACAAAACCACCAACAGTTAGCTTTAGACAACAAAATCACCAACAGTTAGCTTTAGGCAACAAAATCACCAACAGTTTGGTTTAGACAACAAAACCACCAACATTTAGCTTTAGGCAACAAAATCACCAACAGTTTGGTTTAGGCAACAAAACCACCAACAGTTAGCTTTAGGCAACAAAACCACCAACAGTTAGCTTTAGGCAACAAAACCACCAACAGTTAGCTTTAGGCAACAAAATCACCAACAGTTAGCTTTAGGCAACAAAATCACCAACAGTTAGCTTTAGGCAACAAAATCACCAACAGTTAGCTTTAGGCAACAAAATCACCAACAGTTAGCTTTAGGCAACAAAACCACCAACATTTATTTCACAAACTGCCATTATTTTGGGCTGATGTATATCACTGAGTGTGTGTGTGACAGTAAATGTGAAATAATTATTCATCAACCATTTTTACCTTTTTATTTTTGTTGCTAAGCTAAGCTAAACGTCTGCTGGCTGTACTTTAATCTTTGGCGCGCACACACACACACACACACACACACACACACACACACACACACACACACACACACACACACACGAGAGAGGAAGCAATCCTCTCATCTAACTCTCAGCAAAAAAGGCAAATCAGTGTGTTTAAAAATGTGGAACGTTTCCTGTAAACAGACGCATCTAAAAGCTCAGACGGCTGACGTACGCTACACGCACCATCACCTGCTGAGTCACCGGGAGACTCCTAATCATCGTCTTATTTAAAAGGTGGATAATCACACCCATCATTTTCACTTCTGCTGTGTATATTCAGGCCTCACCGGACATCTGG
This sequence comes from Pholis gunnellus, assembly GCF_910591455.1. Classification (NCBI taxonomy): domain Eukaryota; kingdom Metazoa; phylum Chordata; class Actinopteri; order Perciformes; family Pholidae; genus Pholis; species Pholis gunnellus. The sequence goes on from NC_136529.1 coordinate 28,432,724, forward strand.
AGTGTGGGCCGCGGTGTCTCAGTCCTGTGCCCAACCACAGTTTATTTCAGACTTTTTCCTTGTTTAAGAAGAGCACTGAAGTGTGCAGACGTATCAAAAGGCCGTGTCCGATATCCTGAGGTTTCTATACACAGGTCAGAATTAGACTGCTCCCCTGCGTGCACATGCTTCTATACTTACATTTAATGCATGCATACACAACTGTATTACCGTACAACTTCAGAGTGGATACAGTTATTTGCACAACCTCAAAAAATGACACTAATCCTAATACATCCTGAAGACCTGAGGCTTGTCCTCATCTTCTTTTCCTTATGAGGACATTGGATCTCATGCAAGAACATTTTCATATTTTTATCCTAAATCTCTCTCTGACCTTTTCTCCGTTTGGTTTGCTTGTACGTATCAGATTCACCAAATTCTCTCTACGGCACTGCAACTTGTTGTGATTTGCTCGTTTCAACCTGATGAATACCACCTGTGCATGTGCAGCTGCACGCTCGTTAAGGCCACCTGTGCATGTGCAGGTGCACGCTCGTTAAGGCCACCTGTGCATGTGCATGTGCACGCTCGTTAAGGCCACCTGTGCATGTGCATGTGCACGCTCGTTAAGGCCACCTGTGCCGCTCTGCCTCTGGGCAAGTTTTATTTAGAAGAAATGTTGTCTGAGAGTAAAAAATGATTTTTACACCACGGACAATTTTGCACCAGAAAGTGTGATAATCTTCCAAACAGATATTGAACTGAAGGTTTTATTTTGCAGTATTTCAGATATTTACAATAATTTAGGCAACGTAATGAATCTTTAAAGGTTCTCTCCTCTCAAAATTGCGTTTTGAGGATTGATACTTCAGTTGGATGTTCGAGCTTCACTTCTCAGAAGGATGTTTGTTCTCTCGTTCATCTGCTGAAGAGGGAACTCTTTCTCTGAGCTCATTCATGTTTGAGATGATTTTATAACGTTAAAAGTTGTTTGGAGCCATTCATGGTGCAATATGCAACTTAGTGTGATGTACAAATACAGTGACGTAGGAGACATCTTTTGTCCAGCTACTAAACCTGAAATTTGTATTATTTGTATTATTTCATAGATTTTGGATCTTTAGATACATTTTTTTCATGAGTTAATTAACTGAACTTTTTTTCTGTGAAAAAATGTAAATCGGACTCATAATTATGTGAAGCGGAGTGTTTTTGTGTATTAACATGTCTGAAGGAGATCTCTACATTCATTCAGATTAAGACATCATTCTTAAATCAGATTTTTACCTACAATGGAGGAAGACTCCACTTGTGAATTTAACTCGTACCCTCAGAAACAACTTTAACTACAAGAACCAGTTGTCAGAATGAATGTTTTCTTCAGAGACACAAAGAAGCCTCTGGATGGCACTTTTTGTTTCCAGACTCTCTCCGTGTTGCGTAACACGAAACACTGATTAAGAAATGAAACACAGTGTTCTGGTTACATCTACCCACATGCACTCTTCGTTAGCCGACCTTTAGCCTCATTAAAGGAATCCATCTCTGGTTTGTGTAACTGAACCGCAGCTCTTTTGTCTCTCACAACTGAAATGTGACCATATCCTGATAATATAATGCCATAATAATATTTTCCAGCTTTTCATTTTCATTGTATGCATCTTCTTTACTCACTGCTTCATTTTTGAAAGAACCCTCAAAAGAACCCAACTAAACATTGTGTGACATCAGAAGCTTTTGGGTGTCAACATGAAAAGGTTTGTCTAAGCCTCTGGAAAGTCGACATAAGATACCATACGAACATATAACACAGTATACATGCATTGATGGATTTCTGAATGGAATGGGGCCAAAGTATTGGGGGCCCCCGGCCCCCATCTACAAAATGTCACAGATGCATAGAGCCGGTAAGAGACTGCAAAGATACCAAAACAGCTACAAAGAAATGCAGAACAGGGGCGACTCCTCTGGTTGTATAGAAGTCTATGAGAAAATGACTCTACTTCTCTCTTGATTTATTACCTCAGTAAACATTGTAAACATGAGTTTATGTCCTCAATCTCTAGTTTCAAGTCTTCAAGTCTATGATTTAGGGCGAGCTACACAGTGATTGACAGGTCTCTACCAGAGACGTATACGGCGTCTCTACCTCACTCCTCCTCACTCCAAATATGGTAACTTGTGTTCATTGATTGCAAAAAAGCGAAGATGGCGACGGCAAAGTTGCCGAACTCAAGGCTTCAAAACATCAGTCCATAAACCAACGAGGGACGTCACGATGACTACGACCACTTCTTAAATACAGTCTATGGGACAAACCTCAGGAAGAGCAGCTGAGGTGGAATCTGTCACAGTCAGTCCAGTCCTGCATTATAAGAATAGTTGTATTTAAAGTAGGAAATCTGCAGCGCACAATACGTTCTGTACTCTGCATCACAGAGAATATGATCCAACATTAGTTTGTCTAGATTTGTTTTAAAAAAAAGGATTTGGCAGCAGATATTTCATTCATGTCATTTTTAATGGTGCTAAAGTCTCTTTTCACCTCTATAATATGTCATTGGGGATCACCCTTAGTGCCAGCACAGGGAACTATATTAAACATGAGACCTGTGCGTTGGCACCAACACCATAACTTCCTCTATTTCAGCGAGGGGAGAAGGTAACAAAAAGAAATAAAATCACTTCCTCTGGGAGCGTTTGCTGCAGTATCAAATGTCAAATGAACTCCGGTGCTGCTCATATTGGGATTTAAACAGAATACAGGTATGTTTTGTTAAATTTTATTGCTCGCTGCCCTTGCGTGAAACCTAAGCCCAGCGGTTAAATACAGAGTTATGCTATTTTCAACAATGCCTTGCCGTTACCGGCTGAATAACTGCTCAAAGTCCATGTACACAATTATGTCACTTCCTGCGTAAAATGTGGCGGCGTGCCCCCGAGCCTCACAGTTCAACTCAGTCAACGAAATATTGATGGACGTCCTCGACTGCGGTGCTTCGTATGGTGGCAGCAGATCTTTTTCTGGCACTGAAATGGCTCTAAAAAAAAAAACTCTTAATGTCAGGAAGGAGCTGGAGGCTAAAAGTTCAACATGAGCAGGCTGTAAAGGAAACGACTGACGGCAACCGAGCGTCCACACAGACTCCATGTGTAACTGGGACCGTGCACACCGCAGAACCAATAGCGCAACAATAACTCAAAATTTGTGTGAATGATGTTTCGACAGAATGAACTCCGGCTTAAGGAAACACCAGGAAAGAGGGTGGATTGTGGGAAAAGCTTTTCAAAAGACAAGAAGGAAAAAAACAGCAACCTTTCCTGATAGTTATGAATGAGTGTGTGTGAGTATAAATCCACCAACACAAACATATCTGTTATTTATGGTGAGATTATCTGATTTATGAGAAACTACATTTGTAAATACATCCAACACAAGCACAGGTATTATGAGGAGCTAGCACACACACAGACACACACACACACAAGTTTTTGCAAAAAAAACAAGTCGAACGCGGAAGTGCCAAAATCTGCAGTTCTTCAAATGGCCACTTGAGGCTATACAAGTGGATCCTTCCCCATAGACCTCAATGTTAAAATGCCCAACTTTATAGCAGAAATAAACATTTACAATCTGGTCGAAAAAACTGTTTTGGTCTCAAAAGCTAATATCTCCGTTCATGACTCACCAGTTTAAGTGAAAGGCATAATTAAGGGCGTAGCCTCTTTGAGTGACAGGTGGGTGCCGTCTCATACGCTAGCTGCAAACTGTCACCTCAGCTTAACCGACGATCCACCTCTTTGCCCATTTCTAGTTAGGCTGTGTCGTCACTGCCAAGATGGCGACGGACCAAAAAAAGATGCCCACTTCGAGCTTCACAACGGCTCTTCAAAAACCTCTGGCTGCCGTAAGAGACACTACGTCCATTCTTTATATGTTTGAAAAGTAACTTCTTCTGTAGCTTAGGTCATTAAAAGTAACTGTGCGTTAACTTTTGGTTTTAACGGTCTCCTGGGTGAAATTCTTGTGTTTGACCCATCCGTACACAGAAACCTCCTCCTTACATGAAGCTGGATTAAGATGTATTTCTGTTGAACGTGAGACTTTGTGTGTCCACCACGACACAGGATCCTAATATACATTCCATTGGCAGCGTTTCCATGGTGGCAACTCGTAATTTGAGTACATTTCCAGAGGTTGTGGTCAATTCACGGAATTCTGTAAGAGTCTGGATTTTTCTGTGTGTGTGTGTTTACTTGTACAACTATCTTTGTGAGGACCATTTGGAGTTTTAGACCTTCAGAGTGAGGACATTTATGAAAAGTGGGGACATTTTGGGCGGCCCTCACTTTGGGACTTTCAGAGGTTAGGTCAGAATTGAGCAATGATTAGCTTACGGTTAGGTATTTAGTTGTTAGGTAAGAACTAGCAAATGCATTTAGTCAATGAGTGACATCACAAAGAAGTACAAGGTTGTGTGCGTGTCATAACCAGACTCAGAATTATTATGACAAAATGTTTTTCAAACTTAAACAGAAACAGCAGTTGTTTCACTTATTTTCCATTTCGTACTGCAGCTCATAAAACACACATTGTTGCTAGATTTGATAATGAATTTGGAAGCATCTTCTCTTTCTAAAACAAACGTAGCTGTGTTCTCCTCTCACTTGCCTCCACAGTCTGTCTTATTGTAATCCTGCATACCATGTATTATTATTCTTTTTTCCATGATATAGATGGCCACTTTGGGGAACAGTATGCTTTTAGTGGTGATCCTACATACTGAACAGTATTTTCACAAATTACGATTAAAAGTGATTTTATTTAATAGAAAATGTGGACACACTTCTCATCTAATATCTCTAAAAGCATAAACACAAAAGACATTAAACTTGGCAGACTGCGTCTTTATAATGTTGCCCTCAACTAAATGATAGATGGAACCTACAGTGTCACCGTGTCGCAAGTAAGGAAGGATTTATGTCTAATTAGATTTATGGGTGATTTTCACTCCCTGATAAATGTCATCCAATCTTCACCAAACTTGGGACATAAAATATTTTGATGACCCCACGCATGCATCATTTTTTGGATGTTGCTTACTGTTTTTTAGTTGTTGGTTACCAAATTATTGGAGGTGTGGCCTTTTAACATTAACTGGATTAGGACTAAGCGGCAACCTCCAGTTCTGAAAAGTCTCTCTACTGTCCACCAGGGGGCGACTCCTCTGGTTGTATAGAAGTCTATGAGAAAATGACTCTACTTCTCTCTTGATTTATTACCTCAGTAAACATTGTAAACATGAGTTTATGGTCTCAATCTCTAGTTTCAAGTCTTCTTCAATACAGCGTGATGTTCATTTAGTAAATGATGGTCCATTTAGAGTCAAACAGACCAGGTCCAGGTTGACAGGTCTCTACCAGAGGCGTATACGGCGTTTCTACGTCACTCCTCCTCAGTCCAAATATGGTCATTTCCTGTTCACTGGTTGCAAAATCCAAGATGGCGACCGACAAAATGCCAAACTCAAAGCTTTAAAACCACAGTTCGTACAGTACGACTACGTCCACTTCCTTTATACAGTCTATGATGAAGACACGAGCTCTTCAAATAAGTTACCAACTGTGGACAATTATAAAGCACAATAAAGATGCACCCCATGGTGATTTGGCAGCGAATGAACGAGGGATGAAACGGCATGTTCTGCAGGCGCAAGACGGCTTCAAGCTCCCCTTCACACTCCTTATAGTAACCTTCTTACATGTCCATGAATCATCTGTAGACTGTCTTTCTCTGACACACACACACACACACACACACACATGCAGGCACTTGCGAGAAGCCTTCAGCCATTTGATTCGCTACATTTGGACCTCTGGTGAACCTGCGATGAACCCATAACTTCTCGAAGTGCGCTGCAGCGACCCTTCGCCTCAAACAGTAAAAGTGAAACGGCGGTTGTTATGAAGGGGAGACATCGGCTCAACCGTCAGAAGGTAACTGCTAAAGTGTTTTTTTTTATCTGTTCATCTGAACCTTGGAGCCTGCAGCCGCTGTTCCTCAGAGCTTTGCCCCAACAAAGGGGGCTTTATCCCTTCCTGTCGACCGCCTTCCCTCTCTGTTACCCCCACTTCTCTAACATAGTGTTTGTATTGTTGACTTCAGACTTCCAACATCACGGTCAGAGACAAAGTAATGAGTGGGTTGAACACAATGTTGCACCTGCTCTCACTCACTGCTTTAAACAATCTTGGTTTTTGATATTTGGAGATACTGAGTAATCAACCGATTATTACATTTAGATTTTTTCCAAAAGTTGTTCCATGTGAATGTTTTCCAGCACTCAAAGCCCAACAAAGCTCACTCTGTCCTTCACCATCAACAAACCCTTTTTTTTCCTCTGTGCGGTACAACATTGTGCTGTTGTCGACATAATGAAATGTCAAAATACACTACAGTCTCCTGCGGGATTAACACACAGGCTGCAAACTCGTAGGAGGAAAAGGTTTTTCCAAAAACGGCACCATGTGTGGCTCCAACTCCACTTTGCAACGCGTCACTTTACTTCCACAAGTTGCAAAAAGCCAAGATGGCGACGGCCAAAATACTGAACTCTAGGCCGAACCAATGAGTGACGTCACGATGACTACATCCACTTCTTATATACAGTCTATGGTTTGTAGGCAGGTGGGATGTTGATCATTATTATATATTATTATATATATATAGTATATATGATTTATATCAGACTAACAGAACATTTAATTTGTATTGCTCACTTGTTTTTTATTTGTGTCATTTCTATCAGCCGCATTTTGTGTATCATATTGATTTCTATAGTAGATCTATAACTAGGTGTCGGAATTAAAATGTTCCCTTCGTGCGTGAGTGAGTTTCTTCCATTGGGTGCTGCCTGTCCTCACACAGCGTTCGCAGCTATACCTACGAAAAATGAATACATTGTAAATTGTAAATAGCCCACAAAATCCAAATCCAATCACGTCATCATGAACCAGGAAGTATGAAGAAAAAAAGGGGTCAAACAAAAACCAAACTTTCATCCAGGAGACCGATGTTCGTTCCCCGTGTGAAACGAGAAGTCAACATTGATTTATTTACATTACATTTGTAGCTCCACTTCGGTAGTTATTTTAACCTAAGTTTATTTTGAAAAGACTGCATGTCTGCGTGTAACAAGCGGAAATTGACAGAAACCTTCATAGGAAAATGCACGAAAAACTTTTTCGTAAGATATCGTATGAAACGTTGTATGAGGACACGTTGTCTGGTGAATAAAAGGAATTCACATCTCCGACTTTCTAAGAAGGAGCTGGAAGAACTACTGTGGGAAATAGATATGTGGGCGTCTCTGCTTAGTCAGCTCCCACATGCAACTCAGACCAAATTAGGAATTAGATGGATGCACTCATCTCTCTGCATCTCATCTTTTATCTGCTCTCCTCTTTTCTCCGCTGGATTTTCAGTCTCACTTCTCCATTCTTTTCTCCCTCTCACTCAGCCTCTAATGAATTAAAATATCTCTCTTTCTCTTTCTTCTCCTTCTTCTTCTACTACTTCCTCTGGAGGGGGTGGAGGGGCCTCCTGGCGATCGTAATTTCACCGTTGACATTTTCCCCCGTTGCTTGTCATTAAGAAAACAGTGTTCCTCTCTCTGCAAGGTGCTGGGCAAACACAGCTGCCGCCAAATAAGAAAATGCCGGCTCTCTCCGAGGCAATTTCATACAGCAGAGTTTTCCTCGAAATGTCGGGCTCTGAAGTCGCGGCCTCACTCACCTCGCCCTCATGTTCTGCAAAGGGTGAGAGAGAAAAAGCGAAAAAGAGAGGATGATTAATGGTGACGGAGAGTTTGATTGATGGTCGTTATTTGTCTGTACAGGGAGACATTAACTCTGACAGCCTGTTTGTTTGCACCTAACAGACTGCACATGTATTCGCATTTCAACAGGTATTTGTTTGTGCGTACGTCGTTGTGTTTATGTGTACACAGGACCTTGTTGTCAACAGACTTGATAAGTCAAAGATGAGACTGTGACCCGTTTGAATGCATGAAGGAAATTATGATCAGACACCGTTGGACCAGACATCAGAGCCTGTGTTTATGACGCATCTCATATTCTCTCAGATGAAATGCTTTAATCTGGAGTTAAACAGCAGAGTAGAACTTTAAAACGATTTACGCAGCTTCCTATCACTAGACAATAAAACAACAACAACCTTTTATATTGCTCACAGACTGAATCCTACAGACTCTTATTGTGGTGCTAACATGAAGTTTGTGAAATATTTCAACAACCACTGGACCGATTGCCATGACATGTGGTTCAAATATCGATTTTTCTCAGAGGATAAATCCTGATGAGTTTGGTGATTCTTGTCCTCTTGTGCCACCAGCAGGCCAAAGTCTTTACTTTGCATATGAAATATCTAAACATCTACCAGATGCATTGGTACTAAGTGTTGGAGAGACGTTCATGGTTTCCAGTGGATGAATCTTACTGACTTTGATCTCCTGATGTTTTCCCTCATGAATTGTCTCAACAATTATAGGATTGATTGTCATGAACTATATCTACCAAACAACATCATGTTAGCATTGTCTTTACAAGCATGTTAGCATGGTTATTTTAGCATTTAGCTCGAAGCGCTGCTTTGCCTCATGACTTGCATGACTGTAGACTCTCTGGGTCCTGTCTTAAAACACTCTTAAAACGTTGTGTAAGTACTTGCGGCCATCTTCGTGCCCATAACCACACTGGTCTTAAAATTAGGTGCAGTCTGGCGTGTTATTTTCGGTGAATTTGCTTATATACAGTCAAATGGAGCTGTTGAAGGGACAGAGGACTAAGAGACGGCGGAGGCAGAGGGTCCACCGACGAAGGATCACATGCCTGTCCCATCACTTCCTTCACAATATATTTTGGCATATTCTGCCTTCAATGCCCAGCGACAAATAATCAATACTGAACAATTCTAAGGTTGTATTGGATAGTTCCTAATGTAGACACAATTAAGTCTAAATCAAGATTCAAAAGTTTTATTGTAAGTTTACACTTACTTGCTAGAGATCGATTAAATAGGCCCCTGAGTCTTGTTTTAATTGGTCCACACCAAATTAAGGGAACTACAGGTGTGAATGCGACCTGAGAGAGAGAGAATGATATGACTTGTCCGGGTTGTGGCTGCCTCTTTTAAAGAATCACCAATGTTGGCCATGTGCTGCAGAATGGCACAGACCAGGGTTTGAGCTCTTTCCAGGATCTTTTTTCCCACAGTAAGGCACAACAACTCAATGGTTGCACCAATTTGGGTTTGTTTATTTGAGTTTCAGGTGGGCTGGAGACTCAGCAGCACAGATTCTTTTTAAATCTGTGTTATCCTTTGATGGACCTGCAGCCAGCCCAGCATGGTTCATCTTCTGTCTAATCCGTGCTCTGGTAGGTTCCAGCCCACACGACCCTGAGAGCAATTAAGCACGTGAAGGCAATTTTATCCACCGAACTGTTTTAGGATGACTCGCTGAACTGTTAGCCACAGTGTGCTTTGCTTTAATGCCAACAATTTGTTTCCCACAGTGGATGTATCATTTTGAGGTCACTCCACAGACTTTCCAATAACAATGGGTCTAAAATGGTAGTTGAGTCTTAGGCTAAATTTATCCACGCTGGACCACAATGTGCTAATGTCTGTGGCTGGATAAACAACCACTAAGAACTAAGAACTGAGGAATGCTCATAATGGGGCATTTTACCTGATTGTTGCTAAGCCACCTTGCCAAACACATACCCTCATCATGGGCCACCTTGCCAAACACATGCACACACACACACACACACACACAGACTCACACACACATGCACACACATGCACACATACCATTGTTGCAGACATATGTTCAGGTTTTGGTTTGCTGTACCATTCCCCGGGGGACTTCCATGATGCCTTGCACCTGCTTGTGAACACAGTCAGGTCTACTTCCCGGGGTCATCAGTCATTGCCAGCCACCCTCGCGATTGGCAACGGAGGAACCGAGACCACCAGAGCAACTCAGCAACTCACAGAAAAGACAAAAACCAGTGAGTCAAATAAACTGTGAATATTCAGCTACATGACATGACCGACTGAAAGAAAACAGGCATCAAAACAGTGCAGCGTTGTAGGTGACAAGGATGGGTCAGCAAAACGTCGTACTGTTACACCGGAGACACAACCAGGATGATCCCCGTCATTATTGTAACCATGACGATGAAGAAGACAACCTAACAAAGAAGACATTTCCACCCAAACCACGATGGTTGACGTCCACATGTTGTTCCATGGTTAGTCCCCAAAAACACCATAAAGGAAAACAGGGAAGCTTGACCGCTCCTTTAACAAACAGCGTTACAGTATTTAGGTTTGGGTCGGTGGCGTTCCGCTGACAGGGTTCGGTCTTTGAATGCTGAAGCTTACGATGAAATGAATTAACTGCATAGACTAAAAGAATTGAGAGCAACACGGGGCATTGATTACTCCAAGGGTTGAGTCTGTTTGACTGTTAACTTCTGTTGTTGGAAATTCAAACGCTGAGCTGAGCCAAGAAAACAACTAGAGATGCAAAATGACTACAAACGACCTAAAATACCAAAATGGATTGTGTCGCTGTGGCTGGTTACCTCTCTTTTCAGTCACTTCCACTCGTGTTTGTTTTGGATTATAATAATAACGTGTCAAAATAAAGGTGGTAATGAGTAATTATAATACTGCATTTAACAGAAACCGTGGTATACAGTGGTACAGTCAGCTCGTCAACATTCTCGCGTACACACACACTCGCTGCTGCTGGGATTGAACCTGCGATGTTTTGATTACGGGGCAGACTCACTAACCTGCTGCCAGGTTACATAAAACCACAGCCAACACATAACCGCTGTCTTTGTCTGGAGGTGCTGGAGCCGCAAGACCCTCCAGCACCCCGAGGTGTTTACTGGAGGCAGCAGCTGCACGAGAGACGTCGGAAGAAAGGAGCTCTTTCACCTGGGGCCTGTGGGGGGGGGGGGATAAGGTTATGACAGAGAGAAAGGTGAGATGGAGAGATAAGGCAGAAGAGAAAGTCACGATGAGAAGGTGAGAGACAAAGAAAGCAAAGGGAGAAGCATCTTAATTCAGTGTGCGAGCATTCTAACATTTGCTAATTAGCAGTAAACATAGAATCCAGCTCAGGCTGAATGTCTTTAGTTGTTGCAGGTGTTTGGTCATAAACCAAAGTATCGGACGTATTAAAATGTTGACCTGATGATGGAGCTAGATGAAAAGTCGGAATACTTCTTACAGTTCATCCCGACAGGAGCACGAATGTCTGAACCATATTTCCTGTCAACAGCCGTTGAGACGTTTGACTTTGAACCAAAATTGTCAACCTCATGGTGGCGCTAGAGAAGAAGTCAGAGGATCACCAATGTCTGTACCAGATTTTGTTCCAATGGCTCCAGTAGACATTTCACAGAGTTAGTGAAAGCTTTGACCTGCTGGTGGCGCTACAGGTACGACGACGACGATGTATTTAGTGATTGAATGAACACAACTGGCTAACCTCCCATTTAGAGGTGATGTATGACAATCAACAGAAATTTGTCGTATAAGACGTGTCATAAACTCTTAACAAAAACAAAATTAGACACACTAAGCTGTCTGCCGGAGTAACAGTGATGGTGAGGTACAGCGGTGTGTCTACTGGTGGTTCTGTTAGGAGTTAGCGAATAGCCAAACATACTGTCCAAAACAATTACTGTGAGCAAACTAACAACCAGCGATGCACACAACCAATGTATGCCCATTGGTTGTGTGCATCTCAAACGTTGTAAAACACACTTTCCAACCAGGCGGCAACCTCTGGTTCTGAAAGGTGAAGCCAAAGCTTCATGTGTTAAAGCTGCATTCTCTCTAATGACCACCAGGGGGCGACTCCTCTGGTTGTATAGAAGTCTATGAGAAAATGACTCTACTTCTCTCTTGATTTATTACCTCAGTAAACATTGTAAACATGAGTTTATGGTCTCAATCTCTAGTTTCAAGTCTTCTTCAATACAGCATGATGTTCATTTAGTAAATGATGGTTAATTTAGAGTCAAACAGACCATAAAGCAGGGGATGCTTTAGGGCGGGGCTACTGTGATTGACAGGTCTCTACCAGGGACTGGAGGCTTCAAAACGGCAGTCCACAAACCAACGGGGGACGTCAAGATGACTACATTCACCCTTCTTAGTCTGTGATTCAATCTTAAAGTAAGCGGCAATGAATCCAGGCAATCGGCTTAAAGTTATTGCATTACACATGTCATACAATCTTCTCTATTACGAATTTAAACTTTCAAAGCTTTCAAACTCGAACTCGGGAGCGCCCAATCTTCTGACTGTAAGGCGACCCGCTCCACCTCTCAGCCCCCAGCAGCGAGAGAACTGGTGGTTCAGTCTTGATTTGAAACGACAGCCATAACTGGACAACCAACTGTCATGGCAATCCATTCAATAGTTGTCAAGATATTTCACTTCATGGTTGCACTAGATGGAAAGTAAGGATCTGTACCACATTGTGTTTCATTGGCTCTTTTTACGAAAAAAGTAAAATGTCATGTTTGTATTCCTCCTCTGGAGAACATGAATGTCTGAACAAAATGTCACGATCAATTCATTTGAATTGAGAACATGATTTTCAATCAGTACATTGTCGTCGTCAAACCACAAGATTGAGTATTGAGAGATTGAATGTCACGTCGACAGATTTATTGAATTAGCTTCAGTGCAGTTTAAAGCGGAACAAACAGATGTTGCCGACATGTCGGTTCTCCGCAGTCGTTTGTGTTTAGAGGTATCGAGCTGAGCGAAAGCACGTCTTGAAACGCTGATCGCTCCTCGTCCGCCCAGTGATGTTGGATCGCCTGTCCTTGGTTTCCAAACATCCTCTGTTGTTGATTCCTACTGAATATGACCCCTTGACTTTTACCCAAACTAAACAGGCATTTGTTTCCAATAAAAACACAAGCGGAACAATTCAAAACAGAGTCTTGCACCAGCATTCTTTGGTATTAAGAGCAAGATTAAACGAGTTTGTGCTCCATCGTTCCATCTGTTTCTCCTCAAAGAGAACACAAAGATGAGGAGCATCTGAGATCTGAAGTCAAGCTTCCAAATACGTATATCCTGTTTTCTGTTGACTAAATTATTGAGTGTTTGTGTTAAATGTCCTCAAGTCCTCATGAAACACTTTGGAGCTGTTTTTCTATGAGCTAATATATTATTCATATTATGTGCTTTTTATTCATGAGCGTTTCCACATTACAAGACGTGATAGAAGACGATGCAAATGGCTGAACAATATTCCTGTGATCTACAGGTGGTGGTAACGCACCCACAAAAGCAGAGAAGAAGAAGGCTGTTGGCTGGTAAACATGGATGTGGACAATGCAGGATTCAAAATCTTCAAAAGAAAATCGACTTTGCAAATGTTTCAGAAGAAAGGAAACAAATAAAAAACGCTGTTCGTTCCCCGTGTGAAACAAGAAGTCAACGGGGGTTTATTTGTCAAGCAACTTGCGTATTTAACAAGATTTTATTAGAGTCGTCATATACACAAACATAACGGGGAGCAGTCAGGGGTTCAGTGTCTTGCTCAGGGACACTACGGCACAGGACTCATAGCAGCTAAGGATCGAACCGCCAGACGACCCTCCCTACCCATTGAGCCACAACAATCTTTTCCTAACTAACTAGTTTTGTTGCTTAAACCTAACGTAAGTATTTAACGATCTTTTCCTAAACCTAACTTATGTTGGCTGGATGGACGCTGATGAAATATAAAGAACAATGAGGAAGTTTTGCTACAAAATACTTTAATCGTGCTGTATCTGTTGGAGACCAAACCAAAGTTTGTGATTAATCTGGAACACAATTGCATCTGCTGTGATGAAGATGATGAGGAAGTTTGAACTGAAGGGGCATTTTCCATGTCCTAATGAACTCTTCCTGGTCCTAATGAACTCTTCCTGGTCCTAATGAACTCTTCCTGGTCCTAATGAACTCTTCCTGGTCCTAATGAACTCTTCCTGGTCCTAATGAACTCTTCCTGGTCCTAATGAACTCTTCCTGGTCCTAATGAACTCTTCCTGGTCCTAATGAACTCTTCCTGGTCCTAATGAACTCTTCTTGGTCCTAATGAACTCTTCCTGGTCCTAATGAACTCTTCCTGGTCCTAATGAACTCTTCCTGGTCCTAATGAACTCTTCCTGGTCCTAATGAACTCTTCCTGGTCCTAATGAACTCTTCCTGGTGGTTTACAGATAATTCCCGTGTTTTCTTTGCGTCTGACAGCTACCTTTGGTAATTTGGCTTTCTGTGGCAAAGCCCATTCAAACTTCAGCAGATTTAAACCGCGACTAATCCAAAATGAAGGACTCATCAGGTGAACTGTGACACATTTCAATGTTTGGAGCGAGGATTTCAAAACACGTCTCTGTTTCTAATGTGACTCTAATGTGAAGTTGAGTCATTCCTTCTTCTTTTTCCTGCACAATAACATTATTTTCTTTTTTTTGTTTTGTGGCTGAAATCAAACCCACGCTTTGGAGCAGACGAGTGCAATTTTCACATTATTCACGTCCACAACATGTGATTTGTGTTTACAGAGTTTCATCTCGTGGCATTGTGCGAGGTTACCGGAGCATCATATTGCGACCGCGACTGTCGACCACTGATTGAAGTGTTTCATTGTGCTGTATTTCAGCATTTTGTGGCCGACTGCTCACTGCTTGGGTTCATTAACCGAGCTGGTCCAGGAACACAAAGTTGAATAAAAACTGCTTCTTCTGTAGAAGCTTCTATATCTTTGGTGTCCTGGTTTCTGCAACACATATTGCAAGTCTTGTAACGGGTGTGTGCACCTGTTTAGTTTTCGTGGGAGAGAGTCGTGCCACTTAATGTTGAAGCGTTGATAAGAAGAGGGAACCGACATTCCAGCCTTACATCTGCCAAAACAGAGCTTTAAATCAGTTGTGTGGGAGCCTTTAGGGTATCTACAAAATGACCAGGGAGTTGTTGTACAAGATGGATATCTGACTTGCAAATAAGCCGTCGATAAATGATTGCAAATATGTTGCAACAGCTGTGGAGGTCAAATAAACGTAGCTAGCTAACTGGATATAGTTGATGATGATGATACTAAATACTTTAGTTCATTAGCTCTATTACAAATATTCTGATTAATAATCCTGTAAATCCTGATATTTCCTCTGAAAATGATCGTGAGATTAAAATCTCAGAATACGAAGAGCCGGCTGATTTCACAAGAAATCATCAACCGACAGTTGACGTGAATTGAGTCACACGTTAGGAATGAATAAAATGTTAAGAGTAAATGAACCGACCCTCAGCTCGTTTGCATGCAATATGTATTCTTCTGCAGGTGTGTGTGTGTGTGTGTGTGTGTGTGTGTGTGTGTGTGTGTGTGTGTGTGTGTGTGTGTGTGTGTGTGTGTGTGTGCTCCAGTGTTTTGATAAAAGCGTCATAATATTATTAGACAATAGCGGTGTAATCCCGCCCGTCTGTCAAACACACTTTAATCCTGGACAATGACAGGTAAACTGAACTGTGTGTGTGTGTGTGTGTGTGTGTGTGTGTGTGTGTGTGTGTGTGTGTGTGTGTGTGTGTGTGTGCGTGCGCGCGCGTCCTGGTGATGACAGGGTGTGGTGGACCACCCTGTAGAGGAGCCGTCTGTTCTGGACTTCTGTTATTGATTTCAGTGTTGTGGTGCCAAACGTTGAGTTCGCTGAACCAGAGCCACCTCGTCCTTCCCAGAAACAGTTTTGGAAGAAAGAAAAGGTGCATCTGCATCTGCATGTGTGTTTATGTTTATGTGTGCGCGTGTGTGTATGTGTGTGTGTGTGTGTGTGTGCGTGTGTGTGCGTGTGTGTGTGTGTGTGAACAAGTTGTTTGTATCAGACTAAGAGTCGGATCGAGAGATGAGAGGAATCAAACTCCGGCTGTAATCAGTTCAAGACCGAGCACTTCTCTCTCTTCACACGCACGAACAAACTGTCAACAGTGAATTACAATAAGTGCTTTTGTTTCTGCAATTCATTATTTCGTATGTTTTTGACGACGTTATAAAATAAGAGATACAACTGTTGACCTCGCAAAATGATGTGCATGCTCCTTCAAGAAGTGAAGCTGGTTTTTCGTCTCTGGTTGTTTTGCCCCTTTTTGTCGTTGTTTTGTGTCCCTTTGTAGTTGTTTTGTGTCCCTTTGTCGTTGTTTTGTGTCCCTTTGTCGTTGTTTTGTGTCTCTTTGTCGTTGTTTTGTGTCTCTTTGTAGTTGTTTTGTGTCCCTTTGTCGTTGTTTTGTGTCTCTTTGTAGTTGTTTTGTGTCCCTTTGTCGTTGTTTTGTGTCCCTTTGTCGTTGTTTTGTGTCTCTTTGTAGTTGTTTTGTGTCCCTTTGTCGTTGTTTTGTGTCCCTTTGTAGTTGTTTTGTGTCCCTTTGTCATTGTTTTGTGTCCCTTTGTAGTTGTTTTGTGTCCCTTTGTCGTTGTTTTGTGTCCCTTTGTCGTTGTTTTGTGTCCCTTTGTAGTTGTTTTGTGTCCCTTTGTAGTTGTTTTGTGTCCCTTTGTCGTTGTTTTGTGTCCCTTTGTAGTTGTTTTGTGTCTCTTTGTAGTTGTTTTGTGTCTCTAGTTGTTTTGTGTCCCTTTGTAGTTGTTTTGTGTCTCTTTGTAGTTGTTTTGTGTCTCTTTGTAGTTGTTTTGTGTCCCTTTGTAGTTGTTTTGTGTCTCTTTGGAATAATTTTGTCTCTCTTTGTTTTTTCCCTATATTCATTGTGTGTCTCTTTGCAGCTCTTTTGCATCTATTTCTGGTTGTTTTGGTGTCTTTGAAGTCTTTTGTATCTCTTTGTAGTTGTTTAATGTTTCTTTGTGTTTTCTTTGTGTTTTTGATCTGTCACTTCAAAGGACATTGTGTCAGTGAAGTCCTGGGGGGCACCTGACACTTTGGGCCCCTGGGTCCGTGCCCACTTTGCCCGTTCAGTAATCCAGCCATGACTTTTGATCATGATGTGAATCCATCTGGTGCTGTTCTCTGATATGGAGTAAACTAAACTATAATAAACACCTTTTAATGCTAGACAGTTGAATAATTAAACTCAAAATATAGATTGTGTGTGGATTATTACTTGTAGAAAGAATTACTAAAATGCTTCGAGATTCTTTTATTTATCTTTTGTAAAAGGCCGTTTCAGCTGGTCGGTTGGCATTTTGCTGCCGTGCTCCTGTCTCTCCTTTCTGTCAAATTAAATCCATAAAGTCCCCAAATATATCCTGAAATTTGGAAAACGCAGTCAGAGCGACGCCTCCTGTAATGTCTACACTTTCCCTGAGGTGGACGAATGGTCATTAAAACGGCTTTTATATCCCACAATAAGAGAAACTCACTATACTTTACCCCCTCTGACCTGCTGCACCATAGCCCCCCTACGTTCAGCTGAGGAGCCTTTGGGATGCCGGGCAGAGAGGCGGGTGAGTTAATACGAGCCGAGCGTTGACAGCTGGAGGGGGTCACATCGGCTCATTACGTGAGGACAAACTGTGGAGGTTTGTATCCAGCTTCAATAAAACCGATATGAGCTCTCTCTGTCCGTCTCACTTCCACTTCTCTGTCATTCAGTCTGTGTTTCTTCTTCAACAAATCACACAAAGTAAGACAGACTCCCCCCTCTCTCGCTCTCTCTCTCTCTCTCTGTCTCCCCCTTTCTCTCTCTCTCTCCCTCCCTCCCTCTCTCTCCTCATCACATGTATTTCTCTCTCATTCTTTCTTTCTTTCTTTCACATAGTTTCAAATTAAAAGTGCTACTTTTCTGTTTACGATTTTGATTCTTAATTAAAAATGACACTAAATAACCTGAAGAGACCTTTTTTCATATCAATGAATTAAATTCATGATTTAAAACACAATGCATGAATATTTTGTATCAGCCTCGTCCCCACTTTATAATATATTTTAATTATCTCCAGAAAACAGTCATTTAATATTTGGTGTATAAAATCAATAGGATTATAAGATGATCGCATTCTTCCCTTTCTTCTTACTAGCTGTGACCTTTCTCCCCTTCTATGTTCTAACGGCCTTTCTTTCTCCTCTTGAGCTCCTCCTCCTCCTCCTCCTCCTCCTCCTCTTCCTCCTCCTCCTCCTCCTCCTCCTCCTCCTCCTCCTCCTTCATTGTGGGGAAGGTAAACTTTCGCTCCGGCAAAGGAAAACATGGAAAAGGCAGCGCTGCCCTGTAGCTGTCATGATGTCATTGAGTCCCTCTACTCAGCTTAAGTTATCTGGAGCCGCTTTATGACTCGACCGTGTGTGTGTGTGTGTGTGTGTGCGTGTGTTTCAGCAGAGAGTGTGTGCATGTGTGTCGTATAGGGCAAAGCGATTGTGTGTGTGTGTGTCTGAGTGTGTCTGAGTGTGTGTGTGTGTGTGTGTGTGTGTGTGTGTGTGTGTGTGTGTGTGTGTTTACGACAGGCCGGGGGGCTCAGCGCGCTCACCTAGCCTAATAAATCCTGACAAGCTCTCTACAATAACCTGGATGAGGTTTCTCTTTTCTCTCACTCACACACTCCGAACCTAACCTCTGTGCTCCGCTACATATTATACCTGCCACCTACTGTTTCCTCAACTTCTGGACCGGGAGAACACACACACACACACACACACACACACACACACACACACACACACACACACACACACACACACACACTGTCTTTATGTCAACATGCAGGAACATTCATACTGGCAATCGCTACATTTACCATTTACACACACGTGAAGTTACGTTGCTCTGAGCTGGAGGACAAACGGAGGAACGTGTGATATTTTATTGACTGAATGGGATTCAGACCCGGGTCTCCTCTATTCACAGCCAGAGTCCTGATCACATTCACCAGACTAGGAGGGGTTCTACCGTGTATCGAGTCATTTTGAATGTTTCTTCAGAGTCACGACGCTCGAGCTTTTGGCTCGAAGAATGACCGACCAGTCAGTTTGACTGCAGCGGTCTGAGGAGTTGAACGACGTATTTTAACGCTGAAGATGAATTCATCTTCCATCAGGGAGAATGGATCGTTTTCAGCCACACACCTGAACCTCTTAACAGCAACATTATGTGTGTTTCAATTATGAATATGAACATCTTCAGTTATTTGAGCGTTTCCGTCATGGCCTCCCTTATGGAACCATTTCTTCTTTATTTCAGAAGTAGTTCGACCCTCAGGTGTGCTCGCTCATTTCCTCACATTCATCGTGACTCGCTCGTACAAGCCCACCAAACGAGTAAAAGTACGAGAAAGAATACTACAATGTTGTTGTTCCCAGATGATGAATCCCGATGGCCTCAATGACCTCCTGAATATGAGGTTTCTGGTTTTAAGTGACGTGCTTTGCCATTAAATTAAATTCAGGCATTCATGCAACTATTCAATTAAGCATGAATATGAAGGATGATTCAGATCTTTATCATCTCTCTCTCTCTCTCTCTCTCTCTCTCTCTCTTCTCCTCTCTCTCTGTCTCTCTCTCTCTCTCTTCCTCCCTCTCTCTCTCTCTCTCTCTCTTCTCCTCTCTCTCTATCTCTCTCTCTCTCTCTCTCTCTCTCCCTCTCTCTCTCTCTCTCTCTCTCTGTGTACAGCGTGAGACATCATGATCAGAGAGAAGGAAACATTGTAGAACTCTGGTCGTCTCAAACACAATAAACAAACAATCTGATCAGTTTCAGCCCATAAGCTGCACATAAATATAAATACATCACACATCTATGCCTTGACACTAAAGTTCAGCTATGAAACAGTCGTGAAGTCTGTAATTAGATCAAATGAACAAGACGCTCATCATTTCGTTTCGTTTTCTTGTGATTTTCTCGTGAGAAATCGGCCTTCGGTTTCTTTAAAGAATGATGACATAATCTTATCACGAGAAAATGAGCTTTGTTATCTTGAGATAACGAAATAATTAACTTGTGATCTCAGAAAATAACCTTAAGCACATGCCAGTCTTATTTCCTTCTGACATAACCCCGTTAAAAGCTTCCACACGATGACATAAAGCTGCAGTAATAATCTCTGCACTGATCCTGTGGATAAGCCTGCAGCAGCGACGCTAACGAGATCTCTCGGTCCCGAGACTTCGCTCACAATGAACGAGCTCTATAGTTTTGACAAATTAGCATCTGAGTGAGCGTCGGCCTTGTTTACCTCTGTAGTGGAAAATATTAGCAGAGATCGGTCATAGCGCGTAATAATAATCTATGTTCAGCGTGTGTGTGTGTGTGTGTGTGTGCACTCTTCATACATTGTCAGTCATCTGTATGGTTCATGTTTTCCACGAGTTATAGTTGTGCAAATAACCTGTAAAAACACACAAATACACTCGCGTTGCATTACCCCCCCCCCCCCCCCCCCCCTTCAAGCGCACACACGCATTCGCACAGAGTTGATTTACAGGTGGTGTTAAGTATGACTAATGGCGTCGTTTGTTTTGCTGTCATGTTATTTCCCTGCAGTGCTGTGGAAATATCTGGCACGTCACCTATTAGAGCTGATAATGACTTCATCCCTCACTGCTTTTCTGTGTGTGTGTGTGTGTGTGTGTGTGTGTGTGTGTGTGTGTGTGTGTGTGTGTGCGTGTGTGAGTGTGTGTGAGTGTGGGAGAGGACGAGAGGGGGAGCAAGAGAGTTTGTTTGTGTGAGAGAGAGAAGTAATGAAGACGGAGAGAGAAGAAGAAACAACTAAACGGATGAGAGCCGGATGGAGTGAATGATGTTCATTTATTCACTCGTTTGCGATGAAAAGTGTCAACGAATTACGGCGCAGTGTTTATCGCAGCTATATCGCGTTTTATACCACGTCACTTGTTCAGAGTATCGTACCAAGCGTACCGATCACATCTGCGTTAATATGCTTCACTGTGAACATGTAACATGATATAATAAAGAACAGTACAACACGTGAGAGAGAGGTCTTACGGTACGGTTACGGAAGACGACAAAAAACAAGAATGGCGTTCTTACAACGCACAAAGTGACTCACAAATTCACTCCTGTGTCGAGAACAGGAACCTTGACGGGCGCAGCAACAGTAAGATGACCAGCGCAGAACTGCCACTTAAACTGTGACTCCTCTCCTCATCATGAACACATTCGTCCCTCCTCTTCCTGAATAACGCAGCGCTGTGGAGCCGGTGTTCCTGCGAGTGTTGATCCTCTCTAAACTGCATGAGCACCAAACATAAAGAGCTGCTGTAAGTGTAAAGAGTCTGATGGGACCGTCAATGAAAACCAGGCTGCAGCAGTGAAAGACCAACCGACGAGCCACGACCCCCTACATGCAGACACACACATATTCTACCCGACTAAACAATAAGAACATAAACAACACCATTGTTCCAGCGTTGCGTGTGCTTGTCTTGAGGTAGTCGAGTTGACTATAGAAAGAACAGCCACGTTGTGTTGGAGTCTTGACAGCTGAATAACAACAGAAGAAGAAGAATGTGTCTGAGCCAATCGGAACGCAGCAGCAGGAGGGAAATGAGGAAACAGTTTCCTCTCGCTTTCCCCGGTTCAGACTGATGTGAGACACGCTCGTCTTTGAAGTTCGCTCCGAACGATCCGATCGACCCGACGCTCCAACGGGAACGTTAAAACGTCTGAACGTACATATCTGCTGCTCTCTGTCCATCGTATTAGAACCATTGTTGGGAAAATAAATGATCATTTGAGATTTCAAAAATAATGTCACAATGTTACAAGAAAAAGTTGTAATATTTCAAGAATAAAGTTTTTCTATTTTACAAAGAAAGTCATAATATTGTGAAAAAAGTCAAAATATGTTATAAAGTTAAAATTTAATCAGAAGAAAAAGTTGTAATATTTTGAGGAAAAAAGTCGTAATATTTCATGACTGGAGTTGCAATGAAGTTTGAAAATAAAGTCGTAATATAATGAGAGAAAAAGTCACATTTTTATGAGAAGAAAGTCTAAAAAGGTAAAATTTTGAAAAAAAGTTGAAATATTTAGAGGAAAAAAATCATAATATCTTGAGAATGATGTCAAAATCTAATGAGGAGAAAGTCGCAACACTTTGAGAAAAGAGTCGTAATATTTCAAGAATGAAGTTGCAATAAAGTTTGTAAATAAATTCATCAATAATGAAAATTAAAAAAATAAATAATAAAGGTCAAAGTATTTGGTGAATAAAGTTGGATTTTTATGAGAAGATAAAATCATAATATCGCTACCACCTGTTTGCTACAATGAATAAAATCTCATCGTAATTTTCTTGTAATAAAACTAAACTTAACTCTCATTATATATTACAGTGGCCCGACTACGGCTTCATCCTGAAAATGAGATGCCACTGAATGTCGTCACGGTTTGAATTCTTCTTCTGTGGTTTGGCTGGTCTGCTGCATATTTCAGCTTTAAGTGGGCAGTTACAGCGAGCTGTTAGTGAGAGTTCGGCTCCGGGAGTGTGAGCGTGTTCACGTATGCTTCAAATGTGTTCGTGCCCCTGTTTTGAGTGTGTTTGTTTGTGTGTGTGTGTGTGTGTGTTTAATTCCTGAGCTCTGGGAGTCTATAAAGCAGGCTGTGGCCATTCAGTGGGTGATTATATGTTAGCACAAACTTTACAGAAGTGAGGTCACCTCTGCTGGAGTGCTGGTGTGTTTGTGTGTGTGCGTGTGTGTGCGTGTGCGTGTGTGTGTGTGTTTGAGACAGTGTACCAAAATGTGTTGCCAACACCAACACTGAGTTGGCTGGACTGGTCAACCTGTTGGCTTGTCACTGGCCTCACGCCTCTATTCCTCCCTCCATCCCTCCATCCATCCATCCCTCCATCCCTCCATCCATCCCTTGTTTTTGTCCATTTAGTCCGACCTACCTACAGTAACTAACTGTTAAATTATATAGTTCTTCCCTAACATGAATCACAGGATATATTTTCTATATTTTAAGTATATTTCTTTGACAATATGTCTTTAGTTTTATTCAAGTAACGTTTTTAATGCAGGACGTTTACTTGTAATGGAATATATTCAAACTTTTACTTGAGTAATTGATCTGAATACTACTTTTGTTTGGCAGCACTGATGTACCTCCAGACCTGCTGTTTCTGTTTAGTGTGCAGTAAAGCTCCAGGCGATCCTTCATATTTATTGAACAATAAAAAACTAAAAGTAGAATTGAGTTTCTGCTCCGAGTGGTTTGGTGCGCTCAAGATGCATCCAAAAGCATGTGGAACCTAAGTCAATGTCTGCCACTGTTCTGGCTTTATGATCTTCAATCTGATTATTTGGATGGTTTACTTGCTGATTTGCATTTTGGCGTCTGTTTGCTGTTTCAATGTTCCATCTGCTTAGTTGGATGGTTTCCTTTCCAGGAAGAAATCTGGGGATTTTCTTTCTTTCCTCAAAAAGGAGTTGATGTTTGACGACAATGCTGCCAACTGGATATAAACCTACGACACGACAAAAGTGGTAAAGCTGCTGGCGTATAAACACACAAATGATCGGAGCAACAGGGTACCGGAGAGGATGAGAGCTTAAGTGTCCTGAAGTAAGACACTGAACTCTAAAGGCTCCCCATGGTTCAGCCAGTACCCTGGTGTGTGTGTGACTGTGTGAATGGGTGTGAAGCACTTTGGATAAAAGTGCCAAATGAATACAAACGAGCACAGTGTGCAGGATTGAGTGACATCTAGTGGTGAGGTTGCAGATTGCAACCAACTGAACACCCGTCCACTCAAGCCGTGTTTATACTCGCGCTTGGCGCCGTAGCATGAACCTCACCAGAAGGCGTTTTATACTCAACACGCCATTCGTTGCATTATTCTCCGAAACGCCAGTTATATTAAAGTTAAATATCTTCTAAACTATTTAATTTGGCTGCAAATTATTTACTCAAATGTTTCTAAAGCATCTAATAATGAAGCGTAGCCTAGACGCACCGCCCACTGGCCATGATCACGTCACTTTACGGGTTAGCTTCACTACGCTGAGTATAAAACAGACATCTTTCCTCCCTTTCAAAGGCTGTGGTATCGTGAGCCGCCAGGTGCAAAACCGTGGTAGAGCCATTCCCTTGCTCAAAGGCCGTCCATACCACAATAACACTATTTTAGAAGCAACTGAAGTCTGACGGTGGCTGGCAGTACTCTGTGGTTCAGGATGCCTCAGCTTCACAGAACTACGGTGGCCTTCGGGTAACGTAAAAACCATGAAAGGCTCTCTCTGGAGCCAGTGTTTGGTTCGTCCGTTCTGGGCTACTTTAGAAACATGGCAGTGCAACATCGTGGACTCTCTGAAGAAGAGGTATGTAGAGCTCATTCTAAGCTATCGAAAACACAACGATTCTTAGTTCAGGAGATTAAACAGTAATGAAAACATAGTTGTGAATATTATTTTCCATTTCTGCTAATAGATCTCCAGAAACACCGGTCCTTGAAGTCCTGATGAAATTAAAAGTACCATTTTCATCCATGTAATGATATAAAGTCTCATTCCAATTGTGTACGCAAAACCAAAATGAGTTCCATGTCTACTGTGATATGCTTAATATAAATGTTTGTGTTTTGTAGCACTCACTTGGTGCATAGTTTGGTTGATTGTCCCCTTTGGATGAAGTAGTGAGACCATAGAAACATACTAATAGGTCTATTTGACCCCCTCCCACTCAAACCTGGCTCGAACACTGGGTTTGACATATTATTCAATATAATTCAATACTTTCTGGACGCACCTTCATAAAGTGGATAAGTAAAAACAAAAAAAGATGTTTTGTGGAAAAACCTAGCTGCACTCAAATAAGCACAAACATGAACTTTAAAGGTTTTGGTCCCGAACAGAGTGGATCCATTGTGGAAAGACTTATCACCTGCAATTCATCAAAACCACAGATGATGTTAACCTTCAAAACAGAAACATATTGTGATTCAGAGGTCTTAGTATGACTCATAACTCTATTGCTTATCCTAATAATGTCTTTTGCTTTTAGTTCAAGAGGGACTTTATAAACCTGGTTGTCATTTTTTTCGACTGGTAGCTGAATAGTTTCCTTTTCATATTAAATCTATCTTAAGTTGTTCTGTCAAAACCTAATAAAACATCATTACCTCAGCTGCAGTTTTCTAAACAATTTTTAGGGACATGACTCATCTCTTGAGAGATGCCGCATCGGAGATGCTATTGAAATCCAAGAGTCTCCAGTCGTGCTAGCAGCTCGGTGAAGCTGTACTTCGACAAAGTGGTGCTTTGAGCAAAAGGCTAACGTCAGCATGTCAGGAATAATGATTGGCGTGTTCATCATCTTAGTTTAGCATGCTAACATTTTTCTAGTTAGCACAAAACATGATGGGAATGCCATTAGTTTTGCAGATATTTGGTCCTAAAGCAAAGTATTTTACAAAATAAAAGTTTGACATAATGACGGCGGTGCATAAAAAGTCAGAAGTTATTACAAATTCATGCTGATGGGAACATGAATGTCTGCCCAAAATATAGCAAACAAACCAATGGTTTTTGGGACATTTCACTCTGAACCAACAATTTCAACCAATTGGTGGTGCTAAAGTAAAGGTTCGTCCTCTAGTGACTATGACTATCTGTACCAAATTCCATCCCAATCCATTTAGTAGATGTTAAGATATTTGACAGATTAGTGAAAACTTGCTGGTGGTGCTAGAGAGAAGTTCAGACGATCACCAAAGTGAAAATGGTTCTTCCTTTGGGGACCATGAATGTGTGTTCCAAATTTTGTCTGAATCCATCTGGTGGATGTTAAGATATTTGACTGAATAGGAGAAAACTTGCTGGTGGTCTTTCCGGTAAATCAGGAGATGACCAACGTTATTACAAATGTATCCTCATGGGAACATGAACGTCTGCTCAAAGTTTTATAGCAATCAATAGTTGTCGGGAAATTTCACTCTGAACAAACAATGTCAACCAATTGCTGGTGCTCAAGGAAAAGTCAAGAGATCACCAAAGTCATTGGGGTTTTTCCTCTGGGGATTATGAATGAGTGTACCAAATGTTGTCACAATCCACCCAGTAGATGTTAATATAATTGACAGAATACATGAAAACTGGCTACAGGGAAGGTCAGGAGATCATCAAAGTGGGTAAGAATCTTCCTGTGGGGGCCATGAATATGTGTACCAAATTTCCCAGCAATCCATGTTTTAATTGTGAAGATATTTGCAGACAAAACCAAACATGTCAACCTCATGGTAAGAGGAAAGAGTCAGAGGATGACTGACGTCTGCGGGATTCATTTCGTAAATTACGCAAAAACTTGCTGGTGGTGCTGCAGGGAAGGTCAGGAGATCACCAAAGAGAGTAAAAATCTTACTCTTGGGACCATGAATGTGTGTACGATATATCATGGCTATCCATCTTACATCATACATGTTAAGATGTTTCCAGATAAAGCCAAACATGTCAACCTCATAAGAGAAAAAGTCAAAGGATGACTGGAGTCGGGGATTCATCCCCTTGGGAACATGAATGTCTCAACAAGAGTCAATGACAATCCATCAAATGGTTGTTGAGATATTTCAGTCTGGACCCGATCGACCGACCGACCGATTTCCATCCACAGAGCCAATAAAATATTTATATTTGTTTGGAAAGTTGCTCTTTCACTTGATTCTACATGTTAGGCCTCTTCTCCAACCTTTCGCTCACCGCGAACCATGTTTTCGTACAGAATACACGTTCGTTAGAGCAACCTTCATTAGCATCTGGGTTGCCAGGGTGACCATGACAAAACACACGTTTGCGTGTTCATCAAGTGTAACTGAAGTTTTCCATTTGTTTAGTTTACTACTAAGGTCATCGCAGATTTTGTTTTTGTACTTCATTGGAAGTGTGTTGGCTGGATTTGCCACACTGGCGCCCTCCGATTCCTTTGTTGCTGAGTCCCAAACTGCAGATGCTTTTAGTTCCCATGAGTCTTTACCACTGGCGCACACACACACATACACATACATACACACTAGAGGCCAAGTGGTGGTATACACTGTGTGTGTGTGTGTTAGTTTTGGATATTTTCCCGTTGTGGCTATAATCAGGGGCGTCTTTGACATGTCACAGTTTCCCCACCTAGGCATGACCTGCCCTCAGCCAGGAAACACTGAACAAACCAAACGTGCTCTAGTGTGTGTGTGTGTGTGTGTGTGTGTGTGTGTGTGTGTGTGTGTGTGTTACTGAGAGCAAAGGAAAGAAAACGTGTGTATTTATGGAAAGTGTGTAACAGCATTGTGTGCCTATAAGAACCGTACATGTATACATATATGCATTGGAGCTGACTACTGAATGAGTCATATTTTCACTCAGCAGCACTGAAAGCTCAAATTTAAACAGCATTGTTCACCCGGTGCTGTCAAGCATGTAAGAATAACTATACAAGTTGATCACTGGGACATGCCTACAAAAGAACAAGAGCCAAAGATTCAAAGAGATACAATTCTGGTCATTTCGCATCTCTTTGAAGTTGTTTTGTGTCTCGTCGTGATTCTTCTTTGTCTCTCTTTAGTTGTTTTGCGTCTCGTCGTGGTCGTTTTGCATGACTTTGAAGTTGTATTTTACCTCCTTGTAGTCGTTTTGCATCTCTTTGTAGTTGTTTTGTGTCTCTTTGTAGTTGTTTTGTGTCTCTTTGTAGTTGTTTTGTGTCTCTTTGTAGTTGTTTTGTGTCGCTCTTGGCTAGTCCATCTTTTCTGTGGTAGTTTTGCATCTCTTTGTGACTTCCCAACAAGAAACGTTAGCAGTAACTTCAAACACAAGCTCAGGGGCCCAACAGGTCAGGGAGCCCCTGGGTCTGTGGCCCGTTGGCCCGTTCAGTTACTCCATCCGTGGTGCCACAACACCCTTGGGTAACGTGAGGAAGAACTGAGGGTGCAGCAGGATTTATCACATCATTGTTCATTTATTGTGCATTTTTAATAACGTCACACCACATTAAACCTTTCAGCAACACTTACCTTAACTAAGTGTAGTTTTTTACTGTATCTGCATCAATGATCGTAGTGGATCGCTGACAATAAACGGAAATTATCTCACCAAAAGATTTTTTAGTCAGCTGATTTTTTTCTCAGTGTAGATGCTCGACATATCCGAGTGTGACGTCAGCGGCACAAATAAACTAATAAACAACAACGTGCACATTGTGATGAATAAGTGAAACATAATGAAGTGAGATATCGGGCCTTAAATCACTGAGTTCAGTTCTGTTTTTTTTGTACAATAACAGCGTCAGTCTCCAGTGAGGACAAGTCGAGTTCTGTACATGACGTTCAGCTCAGCAGCGCAGGAAGTTCAGCTTCACTCTGCTTTTACCATTTCTGTTATTTTACTAAAATCAGCAGCTGGCGTTGTCTCTCACACATATGAAATGTTATAACAAACCTAAAGCCAAGACAAACCCCTGAAAATGTATTCTAATGAAACAAAAAAGAAGCTCACTGGAGGCTTGTAGGGAGCAAACAAGTGGACGGTAAAATCTGATCTCTCCATTCCCGCACGATTGACCTCTTCGTGAGTTGCGAGGCGTTGGCGTCGTGCAATGATGTTGCGAATGTTCGCCCGTTTACGTGCATGTTGGTAGAGCACGGGCACAAAAAAAGAATGCAAAAGGCCTTAAACATCATGCTTGACCCTTACCTTAACTTATCTTCAGATCTCAACCCTAAAACTCAGAACATCACTTAGAATGTGTGAAGACGGCTAAAACTCAAATCCTGTAAAGCCCCCTTGATTAAAACTGTGATTGGTGACCCCGGGGCTAAATAAACTGACTCGACAAGCGCACACAAATATTAGGAATACATGGCGACTTGCAAACAAGATCAAATTCTTACATGTGTCAGCTCAAACATGCACACTCAGAGGAATACAGTACAAATACTGTAGTGTTGATGTTTGAGTTTAAGGGGCACGCACACACACTCACTCACACACACACACACACACACACACACACACACACACACACACACACACATTGCATTGCCAGGAAACACTTTTGTGAAATTTAGAACTTAACTTCATTGCCTTCTGACTCCTCTGGGTCATTCCTTCACCTCAAGGTCTCTCTCTCTCTCTCTCTCTCTCTCTCTCTCTCTCTCTCTCTCTCTCTCTCTCTCTCTCTCTCTCCCTCATTATACAGATGGAAGCGTTTCCAAACTTTACCGTCGACATATTACCGTCTCTACCTGCTCCAAACCTTCTAGTGTTTCAGGGCCGGTGTTTTCCTAAGTAAGTGCTCACAAAGGATAAATCAGCCGGGGTTGTGGGGGGTTATGAATTACATGATATAAAGAGCTGATTGTTACCCATGATGGCAGACTGCAAAAAACAAACATATGCATGCTGACTTGCTGGCCAATGGCCTTTTGTTTTTATGGAACACGTTGCGTACAAATTCAGTTTAAGTTTAACTCCCTAAACCAGGGGTCGGCACTGGGCATGCAGTGGGTGCCGGTGTTGCGTCCTACTGGTTTTCAAACCTACTGGTTTCTCTTCCGTGCGTGTGTTGTGTTCGCGTAACAGCAGCAGCTGTTTTCTGTTTTCGTCACATATTCACAAAACATATTGCTGGAGATCTGAAAGCCTCATCTCGTATATATTGCGGGGATTACGATTGTATACGTGTAGCACTACATCACAGCCACGTATGAAGAAATACATTGAAGAAAATATATTTCTGGAAAGATCGCATCAACCTGGATTCCAACCCTGTCGAGCAAAATAGTAAAATATTCAAAATCGGCGGCGCTACGCGATCCGCCACATGCATCTGACATCGCAACTCGCCTTTTTTTGTAAATGGGTGATCATGATTTGCAGACCTCCACCCTCGGTAAACTATCGATGGATAAATCCAAAAGAAGAAAAGTCACGGAGGAAAATAGAGTTTGATTCTGCGTGGACGTATTAATTTGCTTTCACTGCGAACGATGCTGGCTTACCTGAATGCTTGATATGTGGCGAGAAATTTGACATCAAATAGCTTTTGCGGCTCCAGACACATTTTATTTGGTGGAAAATAGGGCAAAATGGCTCTTTGGATAGTAAAGGTTGCTGATCCCTGACCTAACCTAAGAGAGACATTTACTCTCATCATACTGACATACTTAAAGGTGACATTGTATTCAGGATCTAATACACCCTCTAGTCTACAAAAAGGGTTGTTCATTTGATGGTAAAGTGTTGTATATAAACCTCCATAATTCTGAGGACGAATTAAATGT
This sequence comes from Pholis gunnellus, assembly GCF_910591455.1. NCBI lineage: Eukaryota > Metazoa > Chordata > Actinopteri > Perciformes > Pholidae > Pholis > Pholis gunnellus. The sequence goes on from NC_136529.1 coordinate 28,463,024, forward strand.
ATTATTAAGAAATAAAGGTTGAATATCCTGTAAACTATTTGATTTGGCTGCTAAATATTTACTCAAATTTAGATTTTTAAGACCTCTTGTTTCTAAAGAATCTAAAAATAAATTGTTCTTCTTTGTAAAATCCTCTGATATGTAGAAAGTGTTTTTATCTGTGAACTATTTGTGACGGTCACATGGTCACATGTGCCAAGTTACAAAAATCCAGAGGTGCACGACTTCACCACGGCGAGTATAAACTCAGCCTGACTTAGCTGAGTATCGATGAAACCACGGCGCTGTCCTTTGTGCTGAAGTAGACAGACAGATCTGAGTCCTGTCCCTCTGTACACATTTGTATCTTTGACCTACAATATTTTCTTAACTTAACAAAGTTAGGAGAGAGATTCAAAGAAATACAGAATCAAAGGAGTCGTTCATGGGGCGATTCACGCGGATGAATGAAAAGATCTGTGTCCATCCCTCCACGTTAACAATGAACGAATCCCCGACTGATGCTGCACAACCCAAAGCCATTTCTCACAACCTGGGAACCCAAATGTTGTTGTAAGAGCTCGCTAGTTACAAAGTGTCATCGTGAGGAAGGATTCTCCACAAGAAAAGGGGAAATGTTTTCCTTTTAAAGGCTTGTATGACTAATCAACCCTTGATGAAGACACTGAAGAAATATCATATCATATTACTGAGTATCTTGAGGATATATAATCACCTTAAAATAAGAATCGTTGTTTTTGTCACTTTAGAATGAGCTGTTTGTATCTATTTTGGGAGCTGGTCCTGTTATCACCACCATGTTGCACCGCCATGTTTCTACAGAAGCCAAGAAGGGACAAACCAAACACTGGGCCAAAAGAGAGAGAGAGAGAGAGAGAGAGAGAGAGAGAGAGAGAGAGAGAGAGAGAGAGAGAGAGAGAGAGAGAGAGAGAGAGAGAGAGAGAGAGAGAGAGGGCCTTTTTAACTACAGTGCCACCGTAGTTTAGCAGACGGACGGCGTTTCAGTTGGTTGCAATCTGCAAACTCACCTTCAGATGCCACCAGATCCCACACACTGGCCCTTTAATTACAGCTATTAATACATTTTGGAAAGATATTCGTGGTTACCAGAAGATCACTTTGGTGATCCTGTGTCTTTTCATCGAGCCATAATCAAGTCAAAATCTGAATTTGTCCAGCAAATTTGTATGACCAACTAACGACATCCCGACATCAGACACAAGTCATACTCGGTGTTAACCGCTAACTAGCACATTAGCCTCAGCTGTGCCGTGTGTTTCGTGCTAACCAGCAAACGTTAGCAAGCTGATATCCTAAACAAAGATGGTGAACATGCTAAACATTACACCAGCTAAACATCAGCACGTTAGCATTGTCGTTGTGAGCATGTTAGCATTTAGCTTAAAGCAGCAAAGTGCCGCCTCAGAGAGCTGCAGTGTTATTTTAAGAACTATAAAGCAAATACGAAAACTTCATAAAAACCTTGGAAAGTGTCACCAGACGTTCAACCTTCATCAAAGAAAAATAAATAATAAAAAAACATATATTAAAGTACCACTCACACTGTTTAACGGATCTCACTTGTTTCACAGTTTCTTATACTGTGGTGCGGTATGTCACTGCCTCACTTAACAGCAGAATGTGTGCGCACACACACACACACACACACACAGCTGTGTCGGTTAGATCATCAGTTTGTACAGCAGGCTGGTACCCTGTCCTGCGTCAGGAGGTGTTAGTGGTAACACTAGCCAGGGGGGAGAAGGAAGGAAGAGCCAGGCAGCGAGAGAGGAGGAGGAGGATGGAGAGAGTAAAAAGAGAAACAGAGTGTTAGCATAACCTTAAGGCTTAAACGTGTCATTTGTGTTGTTGTTTTAGCCCCCACCATTTAAACGCTCTGGAAATCAGGCCGTCTCAGCAGGAGACCCACTCTGTCGTCACACACTCAGACATTTTCCTCTCCTCTTGTATTTACATCTTGTTTTTTTGCATCTTTGGCACTTTTTTTAGTGCCGATCCGTCCGGATATCAACTTCCTCCAATCTTTGCCTCTCAGTCCTTCTTCTCGTCTCTTCCTTCAAACACTGTGGTGACACCAGCTGACACGACAGGATGCCGACAGGCCAGACGTGTTGCAGAGCGTTTTTTTATTTTGTGTCCGTTTTCATTCGGTTTTGAAGGTGAGCATTATAAATTCATGGACGGTATTTGTTTATTCCCCAAATGCTGCATTTTAGTCCCGTTACACAAAGTCTGGCAGCCACGGTCACCTCTGGGAAGGTCTGAGTAGAGTTTGGTGTAAACCTGACTTGTGTGTTCATACATTTTCTCCACAAGCCGCATAATTTGAACTCAAGAAGCCTGACGCCAAAAACACAACACGCAGTGTGCGGCTCGCTGCAATAATTATATTTTTCTGGCGAGGAGAAATGGGTCAACTTCTCACAGGAGTAATGAACACTCAGCGGGTTCTCTGGCTGCAAATTGCCACCAGAAGGTAAACTATCCCCGACTTCTACTTTGGTCACACTTTGCCGCAGAATCAAACAGCCGCCACAGCTTTCCTCAGACGTTGCATGGCAGCTCGCCGCAGGCCGAACTTCAGCACTGCTCTGGTGTGTTTTCAGCGTTGACCCTTGTTTAAAACAAAGGTCTGCAATGACTTGAAGCAATGGGCCCACGATGCGTTTATGGTGCTATGTCTCTGTCTGTCTGTCTGTCCTTCACATATCTCGAGATCCGTTTATCCGATTAACTTCACATTTGGCTGCTGTTTTGCTCGAGACCCAAGGACGTGCCGTGTGGATTTGGGTGCAATTTGGACATGCGACTTGTTCAATATGAAAGTTTGAAAAAAAAAAAGCAAACAGACAACACTGCAAGCAGCACTTCTGTGGGCCCACACACAACCATAACAATGCTTTAGTTTTCTAAACCAACAAGCTACCGACAAACTTGGTGTGTTGCATAAATACATCATAGACAACACTTCAAGGAGGTGCAGGGCAACCTGAGGGATGAAGCCGATCCCGACTAACACTGGGCGAAGGCAGGGCCGACACAACTACAGACGACCATTCACGCTCACATCCACACCTACAGGCAATTCAGAGTCATCAATAAACCTAAGCTGCATGTCTTTGAACATGCAAACTCCACACAGAAGGGCCACCAACCCGGGCTCGAACCCCCGGCTGTGAGGCGACAGCGTTAGCCACGACACCACCGTGCAGCCCAGACATGAACCTCGTTTCCCCAAATCATAATCAACCAAAAAGGTAAAGATAACCGATATGTAAGAGCCAAATATGGCGTTGGAATAACCAGAAATGTTAATTGTTATTGTCTGTGTGTACATTGGATGGTGCTGTAGATATCACTGCTGTCATCAGCGGTGAAAAAGGTTTTCACCGCTGTGCCTTGAACAGTTTGTTGTCACGGTACAAATGGTGTGGTTTGGTTGTCGGTTGAAACAAATGGACTTTGTTCACGTTTCTGCACGACGAAGCAAATAAAAGGATCGTAGGAACATGTGTGCAGATGTTGTACTTAAAGCGACGTGTGTTCACACTACCGAAGACGGCAGCATCTGGTACGTAAAGCAAATTACCTTTTGAATCTAATCTAAAGCTGCGATCATCTGTTACGGGTCGATTTAACGGCTCCTGTGCTCCCAACGGATCTTCTTAATGGCTCCGTCTCTTTCAGACCAAAGGGCCATGTGGAAACAAGGCGCTCGCTCTCTTTGCTGAGACGTTCTCTGATTCTGTTTTGTTCCCGTTGTGGGAGCAGCTGACGGAACAGACACACACACACACACACCACATGGACACTTTACTACGTGTCTTTGAGGAGAGGCAGGGCCATCACTCACTTGCTTTTTGCATGTGTGAGTATAAATACATCCTTTGACCTTTGTTTTCTTGGCACTTTCTCACACACACACACACACACACACACACACACACACATCTTCGCACACACACTGTGTAGTATTGGGGCAGGATGGCGGAGTGGCAGCCGTTATTTATGTCTGCTTTCTTTAGCGAGGTTTCTCACAGGAACAGGAGCCGAGCAGGAATCCTGCGCTTCCTCTGAGTCTGCCATCTATCACTCTTTATTAATACAAAAACACACACACACACACACACACACACACACACACACACACACACACACACACACAGTGAATGCACAAGACTGCATACCAGACAATCACACATCAACAAATATGCATGAACACAAAAGACACGAATGCATGTTGAACTGCACCCCCTGAATGAAAGCTGCTCTATAGAGAACGTTTATTTAAGTTTATTTTGTATTATTATGTTGAAGAGTTTACCTTTTTGCTGACGTACACACTCACAGAAAGAACCGACGGTATTTTTGGAAGGAGAGAGACAGACGTCTCACAACACGTCATATAATAACGTTAAGGTACTTCCTGGAAACACAAGTTTTTATGTACTTGTATTTTAATAAGTATTTCTATTTTACAGTCACCTCATTGTGGAGGAAGAAGGTTTCCTGCTGAGCCTCAGATTACATCCAGTGATCGGAAACACTCATTAAAGGAAACAATTTAAAGTTACGACGAGAAACTTTTAACATTTATTATGACGAGAAGAGAGAAGATGGTCTGTTTCTATAGAGTTATTCTTGATGCTCGTCATCGGAGCCACCGGGTCGGATTCTGGTGAAACCAGATGAACTCATGCAGGTTCACCAGAACCTCCTTCAGCTCAGACTCCAGCAGAGACCTGGTCCACCGTGGACAGACCCAGATCCTCCAGCAGAGACCTGGTCCACCGTGGATAGACCCAGATCCTCCAGCAGAGACCGGTCCACCGTGGATAGACCCAGATCCTCCAGCAGAGACCGGTCCACCGTGGATAGACCCAGATCCTCCAGCAGAGACCGGTCCACCGTGGACAAACCCGGATCCAGCTTCACCTGCAGCCTTGGAGCTGCAGTCGGAGCTCCGGAGGGAGGAGGAGAGCTCAGCTCCCGGCAGCAGCAGCAGCGTCTCCTCCTCCTCCTCCTCCTCCTCCTCTTCCAGGAGCAGAGCTTCTCCTCTCTGCTGGAGACCCAGGACGTATAGCTGGACCCGCTGGAGGGAAGGGAGGCACGGGAGAACCAGAACCAGGACTGAGAGGGTCAGACTGTCAGACCTGCTGCAGTAGAATGAGAGGTTTTCTAAAGTCTGGTGCTCAGAGACACTACAGCTTTAGACCACAGGGGGCGACAGAACCAACACAACATGAAAGCTCCTCGTAGTAACTTTATTTTAATTGAGCCTCAAATCTACTAAAAGTTAAACACAGCAGGCGTTTTCAAAATAGCGCTTTCTCTCTTAGTGAAAGAGTTTGAGGATGTAGACGAGGTCTGACAGCAGCAAAGGCGTTCACACAGTGAGGAAATACCACAGGACTTATTTCAGTGTAACCTGTAACTGAAGTACTGAGTTAATGGTAACTAAAACAAGGATTGATTACTGCTGTATTATATAGCATATGTTAGCATGCTAACGATTACAGCTTTAGAGTAAAAATTAGGACTAAAGTGTAATGAATGCTGTGTACGAAATCACTTTGTAGCGCCTGATATTCGCTAATCTTTTACGACCATTTTAAAGGAACACTTCATGCACAAAATGACCTTTTGTTTAGCAAGTACTTATCTAATCGTATGCTCACTACACAAACACATGCATCGTCACTAAAACCGTACTATTTAAATCCTTTGGACTATATACTGTATACATATACAGATATATATGTGTGTGTGTTTGAACTTCGAGGCATAAGAGAAAAACAAAGTTCTCCTCAACAAACACGGTAACACAGGGGGAGTGATTGATGAAGTGTTCCTTTCATGCCTGTTACAGGGTTCCACCAGTTTATTTTATTTTTGTTCAGCGGATTATAAAGGAAACTGTCAAACCCGTAAAATGTAATGTCGTTGGCACATTTTCAGTCTGGAGCAGAGGCAGACTGCTGGGACTTTTGGTGGCTTCCTGGGAGGGTTATTCAAACGCTCGATCAAGGTCATAGATGGGAAACGTGTGTGCGTGTGTGTGTGTGTGTGTGTGTGTGTGTGTGTGTGTGTGTGTGTGTGTGTGTTGCCAGGTGAGGTCACTGCAGGGAGTACAGCATCTGACCGACTGCAGAGGAAATAGCGGTGGCTAGACCTGACGTTACCCCACTCGGCCGCGTCTCATAACTCACAGCTGGATTATTTTTGTAACTGTTCAGGTTCAGCATCAATCTGAAGCCGCTGATTTCACTTCCTCACCAACGGTCCAGAAAACTCCACTCGACCTTTTTAGTTCTTTCCTTTCACGCACTTTCATTCTGTTTCTCTCTTGCAGGTCTGTCTTCCTTTCTCTCTCTCTCTCTGTCTCTCTCTCTCTCTCTCTCTCTCTCTGTCTCTCTCTCTCTCTCTGTCTCTCTGTCTCTCTCTATCTCTCTCTCTCTCTCTCTCTGTCTCTCTGTCTCTCTCTCTCTCTCTCTCTCTCTGTCTCTCTGTCTCTCTCTGTCTCTCTCTCTCTGTCTCTCTGTCTCTCTCTCTCTGTCTCTCTCTCTCTCTCTCTCTCTCTCTCTCTCTCTGTCTCTCTGTCTCTCTCTGTCTCTCTCTCTCTCTGTCTCTCTGTCTCTCTCTCTCTGTCTCTCTCTCTCTCTCTCTCTCTCTCTGTCTCTCTCTCTCTCACACACCATTTCTTCATTATCCATTAATCAGCAGTGATCGATTGATACAAGCTGTGACTTTAGGAATCAAAGGGCTGCAGGATAAATGAACATTTACTCCTGCCTGCACTCGCTCTTCTTTCAGGAAAGTTCATTTTGACTTCAGTTTAAAAATGAGGTAAATCAGTAAATCTGAATACTGTATATAAACTATAAACTACAAACTCATGTTCTGCTCATGAACAGCATTTGGACAATGTGTCATCTGCGCAGGAGAGAACCCGACCGTCCACACTTCTCCGGCCTTTAGCGCCCCAAAACGCTGCTGAAGACGCTTTAGTTTGAAACCTGAGGTTTGTAATACTGACTGATGTTTTGAAGCCTCGCGTTCGGAGATCTCGCCGGTCGCCATCTTGGATTACAGCCTTCGCCATGTTGTTGGTTTTTTGCAACCAGTGAACAAAGTACATGTGAGGCTGATGGGATGTCTTTTAGTTTTGTGGGTATTTGGTCATAAACTAAAGTATTGGACACATTCAAATGTTGACCTGATGATGGCGCTATGATGAAAAAAGTCAGAGATTCACCAAAGTTATTACAATTCAATCCATCGAATACAGTTGTTGAGATTAAAACCAGGAATGTGAACCTCAAGGTGGCGCCAGAGGGAAAGGTCAGGGATTCAACAAAGTCATCGTCTGGGTCATTTTAACGTCTGGGTCAAATTTCACAGCAATGCATCCCATATCTGTGGATGTGTTTCAGTCTGGATGGTGGACGTCGCCCTGATCAGAGAGCCACGCTAGCAGCAGACGTCTCTGCAGGATGTCGTCTTCTAACATTTACACAACTGTACATAAAAGTAATTTGTGTTTTACACGAATGAAAACGTTGTGTTCATGTGTCGGTTTGGGTGTCAAACTACATTTAAATGCCAGTGTTTGTACAAGATGGGCTAACACATTATCCTCTCAAGTCCTTCATGCAGACATGCGTTACACACTGCGAGTGTCTGAGCTTCAGCAGGAAGCAGCTGATTAGCTGGATGCTTTGGACAGTGTGTGGAGGCAGCCATGCGTGGCCCTGCTTACTCTGTGGCCCTGGAGTAGATGTCCCTTTGTGATGGTAATCTGAAAGGATGACTGTTCCTGTGATGAAAGAGAACAATGAGACATCAGCATGGAATTAATTAACTGTAATCATGTGAAAGAGGCTCATTTGTGGCGAGTCTGCAGGTCTGAGGAGCCTTTTAGCCTCTTTTTTTTTGTTCACTGTTTTGGTTTAGTGGCCTGAACATTTGAGTCTGAGACGCGTTTCAACCTCTTTAGGCTGCTGTTTGCAGTGAAACAGCTCCGATAGAACCACAGCACACAGCATGCACTGCACCAAGGCAGAAAGAAAATATTATCTGATCAAGAAAGTCGAGCAACAAGCAGCTAAACACCAACGTGTACTGAGGAGCGAGCAGAGACGGAAGCAGAGCTGAATATTGAACCACATGTTGTGTTAGTTAGGCAGTTATCTGCTTACCTGTTTTATAGCGACTGTACCAGGTGATATTGTGGTGCATTTGTATTGTATGGTGTCATTTTCAGTTAATTCAGTGGTTTATGTTTTTCTTTCTACAGTTTGATGTTGTGCTGCCTCTCTGCCCCGTTTTCTTAAAGAAGCACCACACAAATCATGATATTACAGCAAATTATAGGTTTGAATTACAGGATAAAAAGGTAATTATTTATGGGAAGTGCAGATGAGTACATGCAAATACTATAAGTTCCCACAGGCAGTGGTCCTGCATTCAACACTTCACTCAAGTAAAAGTACAAAATGATCAGCATCCAAATGTACTAAAAGTACCAAAAGTAAAAGTACTCATTATGCAGAATAACATATATTATTGGATTATAATTGTTGATGCATTGATGCTCATTTTAATTATTTAATATACTGCTGCATAGTTTATAATTAACACACCATCATCAATTCATTGGTTTATATGTTGTATTAATAATCTAAATATACAAATTAACTAATGTTGTAAAATAATAAAAAGGATACAATATCTGCCTCAAAAATGTACATTTGACTGCGTTCATATATTGTACATATTTGTTATAGTATTATATAATGGTATAATTTATAGTTTTGTGTAGTGTTTCTATTCTATATTTACATTCTTGATTTAAACAGTACTTTGCCTGTATTTTTTATTTCATATTAATATTATTTTTTATTTATTATATGCACCACACACCAAGGCAACTTACTTTTATATGAACAACCTACATGGCAATACAATTGTTTTTTAACTAAGGGAATTGTTTAATTACTTGGAACCTATTGGTAAATACGTTTGATCTACAATACAAAATAAAAACAAAACAATATTAAAAACCGTCCGCATTAATAAACCGCTGTCCAAGCGGAACTATCTTTCTTCGCGGAACCTTTGTTTCTGGTCGGACAGAATTCGGCGCCGGACGAATCCCGTTGACATTGCTGAGAAAGGAGGAGGAGGAGACAGGAACAGGACTGTTGTTACCAAACCTGAAGGTTTCACTGGAGGGAGCCGCTTCTTAGCTGTGACGTTAAGACACGGAGAGAGAGTCATGTATCGGCGGCCCCTGCAGTCTGCGGTCAGAAACGTTATTAACGTTAATAATCATGTTATTAACGTTAATAACGTGACAGCGTCCAGAGCCTGCTACGGGAAGGTAATTAGCTAATGTTAGCTTAGCTGGCTAATTGGATTTGATTAAACCAACATTACATTATTTAACAAGCACTAACGGATTGTTTGTAATACACAGTGACAGGAAGTGATAACATGAAAGATGTACTGTAATAACTAGTTATTTAATAACTTTTATTGTGTTTATAATGTGTGTTTGAGTTGTTATCGAACCACAACATCACCAACTCTCACAGCTACTAGTTTGAAGAGATTAACTAGTTACCTGTCACAGCTACTAGTTTAAAGAGATTAACTAGTTACCTGTCACAGCTACTAGTTTAAAGAGATTAGCTAGTTACCCGTCACAGCTGTTAGTTTAAAGAGATTAGCTAGTTACCTCTCACAGCTACTAGTTTAAAGAGATTAACTAGTTACCTCTCACAGCTGTTAGTTTAAAGAGATTAACTAGTTACCTCTAACAGCTACTAGTTTAAAGAGATTAACTAGTTACCTCTCACAGCTGTTAGTTTAAAGAGATTAGCTAGTTACCTCTCACAGCTACTAGTTTAAAGAGATTAACTAGTTACCTGTCACAGCTACTAGTTTAAAGAGATTAACTAGTTACCTCTCACAGCTACTAGTTTAAAGAGATTAACTAGTTACCTCTCACAGCTGTTAGTTTAAAGAGATTAACTAGTTACCTGTCACAGCTACTAGTTTAAAGAGATTAGCTAGTTACCCGTCACAGCTGTTAGTTTAAAGAGATTAGCTAGTTACCTCTCACAGCTACTAGTTTAAAGAGATTAGCTAGTTACCTCTCACAGCTACTAGTTTAAAGAGATGAACTGGTTACCTCTCACAACTGTTAGTTTAAAGAGATTAACTAGTGACCTCTCACAGCTACTAGTTTAAAGAGATTAGCTAGTTACCTCTCACAGCTACTAGTTTAAAGAGATGAACTGGTTACCTCTCACAACTGTTAGTTTAAAGAGATTAACTAGTGACCTCTCACAGCTACTAGTTTAAAGAGATTAGCTAGTTACCTCTCACAGCTACTAGTTTAAAGAGATGAACTGGTTACCTCTCACAACTGTTAGTTTAAAGAGATTAACTAGTGACCTCTCACAGCTACTAGTTTAAAGAGATTAGCTAGTTACCTCTCACAGCTACTAGTTTAAAGAGATTAACTAGTTACCTCTCACAGCTACTAGTTTAAAGAGATTAGCTAGTGACCTCTCACAGCTACTAGTTTAAAGAGATTAGCTAGTTACCTCTCACAGCTGTTAGTTTAAAGAGATTAACAGACAATCAGGATCACAAAGTATACAAACAATGTTAACGTCTATGAAGAAAATGGATCCAGAGGGATCTCAAGCAGCTTCCAGGTGTCCAAATATATTCCAGTTCCATCGGTGAGATGTGGAAAAATAACATTTCCCAAACCTGAAGATGTTCATTTGAGAATTATTTAAAGCAGATGAAAGAGGAGAAGCTTCAACAGCAGAATGGTTGAAGAATCACATTAAGAAGTTACTTAAAGTCATTATTAAAATAAGTGTCCGGTTGGTCGTTCAATCGTTGCATAATTCATTATTTATTTAGTGAAACCAATGAAACGTGATTATTTGGTCATTGTGTTTATCAAAGTGTTCGTTTAGTTTGGTTTAAATAAAGGTTTGCTGATGAAGTGTTACACACAACCTCTGATCTGTTGATGTAAAGAAAATAAACGTTGCAGTTATTAATATTATGACCATAAGTCTTCATTAACATAAAGGTGATTGATATTGTTTCATTGTGGCGTCACAACTATCATCGGTTTGATCTGCATGTATTCAACATTAAAGAAATGAGACAGACTCGTCTAATTAAACACAAAGTATCAAAGTACCTCATCACAAACGTCCTGCAGTCATCTTTGATTAACTAAATATTAATTTTGTCTGTCAACTATTGAAAAATAAAAAACTGTATTTGACATCGTCAACTATCTTGTTTTGTCCAAAGATATTTCATTTACTTTAAAATGAGAAAGTGAAAACACTAAATCCTCACATTTGAGAACCTGGAAGCATGAAATATTTGTATTTAAATTGATTAATCCTCTAATCATTGCAGCTGAACTTCCTTTGATAAAATACAGATTTGGACTTGTAAGCTGTCGTATATCATTTATTTTTGACATGTATTTGGTTACAGTGTTGTTTTTCTCATTTGACTTTTAAATATCACAACACTGCAGCAGTTATCATACAATCCTATAAAATCATGGAAACTATTGATCCGCGATACTTCCATCCAACAACAATGTATCACTGCTGCTGTTTATGTAACTGAATACATGTTTGGTAGCGTATGAAACTAATTTACTGTCAAGTATCTGCTTGTTCTTCTGCTCTCGGACTGTTTGTATCTGATTCTCTCTGCGTCTCCGTTCCAGGTGTTACATCAAGAAGCCGGTTTCTCCAGAGCTTCAGCAGCTTGTCAACTGGCCAGAGTCTCCTCTCCCAGTTTAACGCCGTGTCGGACACTTCACCTCACCTCACAGGTAACGAGACGCACTCACAGAGAGACACGGAGGTACCGGCTGAAGAGACGTTCATTTAGCTTACATCTCAAACGTTGTAAAACACACTTTCCAACCAGGCGCCAACCTCTGGTTCTGAAAAGTGAAGCCAAAGCTTCACTTGTTAAAGCTGCATTCTCTCTAGTGTCCACCAGGGGGCGACTCCTCTGGTTGTATAGAAGTCTATGAGAAAATGACTCTACTTCTCTCTTGATTTATTACCTCAGTAAACATTGTAAACATGAGTTTATGGTCTCAATCTCTAGTTTCAAGTCTTCTTCAATACAGCATGATGTTCATTTAGTAAATGATGGTCCATTTAGAGTCAAACAGACCATAAAGCAGGGGATGCTTTAGGGGCGGGGCTACACAGTGATTGACAGGTCTCTACCAGAGACGTATACGGCGTCTCTACGTCACTCCTCCTCAGTCCACATATGGTCACTTCCTGTTCACTGGTTGCAAAAAAAACAAGATGGTGACGGGCGACACGCCAAGGAAGGCTTCAAAACATCAGTCCTCAAACAGTAGAGGACGTCCCGGTGACTACGTCCACTTCTTATAGACAGACTGTTGTTGAAGGTTCTTCATTTTACTTTGGTTCGCTCTGCTTTTATTTTTCCTCTCTTATCACATTTAAAACAGACTCACTGACATAATATTCTATCATAACCCGTACCTTGTTGTGTTCACCGCCAACTCAGCCACAAATATCTTGTATTATTATTGTGTAAATTCTTTATTAGGATTAAACCCTTTGAGACGTACCATCTCGTTTGTCAATTAGACAAAACATTTAACAAAAAGCTAAAATAACCAGATAATGAAACAATACCAAATAAATATGAAATAAGACATAAAATCAGGAGTTCGTACTCAAGCGGAGCATAAACATGGATCATTCTTTCATAGGTTATAGAAAAGCAATAACTCATCATTTTCCTGTGACGTCTTCACAATAAAAATGAAATGTAGGTTTTGCGTTCAGAGCAAAAACAATATGTTGAGAGTTTAATCTGACTGCAGCAGAGATTCCGCTCCATGTGTTGAGTAGATGTGTGTCTGATCTTCATGGTGATGAAGAGTAACCAGTAACACGACTGTCAGGACATGAAGGCAGCTTAGAATAGCTCTGTGGATTAATTTTAGTCTGCAGCTGCACGCGTCCAATTTAATGAGGGTCAGACAGTGAAAACACAGAGAATATTAAGCCCCCTTTAAAGGCCTTTACACACTGAGGGTATTTGTTCTGTGGAGGTAATTCCCACGTCAACGTGTTCTTTGAAGACGTCACACAGACTTTTCTTTTTGGAGCTCGTTGATATTTCTGAACTTTCGCACCAAGAATAAAAGCATCAACCAATCACGTTGTGAGGAACGGACGGAGGCTCTGTAGTCTGAACAAAGACAACTATTTCAAATATTACTATGTTCAACCAGCGCAGACCAGAGCCACTCCTTCTGTTCTTACCTTTCACAATAAAAGCCCTTCTCTAATGTCTCCTCTCTCTTTTCTCTCACTCTCCTCCTGTCATCTCGTCCTCCTCTCTTCATCTCTCCCTCCTCTTCCTCCTCTCTCTTTTCTGTCCCACATTTCTTCTCCTGCCGCCTCCTCTTTCGTCTCCTCTTCACCACTTTTTTTTTTTTTTTTGTCGTCTGTCAGCTCCTTAACGTGAAGGAGACGCGGCAGCACACGGAGGAAGAGGTCGGGGCCTTCACAAAACTCATCGAGGCGATGGGCTTCACGGGGCCGCTCAAATACAACAAATGGGTGAGTGATGAAGGATGAAGGAGGGAGGAAGCATGAAGGAATGGAGTGAACAAGGAAGAAGTGAAGAACATGAGAGGGAGGAGAGAGTTCTCCTCAGTTCAGCTCCTTCAGGAGTCACAGATGACAAAGAACGTTAACCATCGCAGTGTAAATAAAGTTTTAATGTTAACATCACAGTGTAAATAAAGTTTTAACGTTAACCATCACAGTGTAAATAAAGTTTTAACGTTAACCATCACAGTGTAAATAAAGGTTTAACGTTAACCATCACAGTGTAAATAAAGATTTAACGTTAACCATCGCAGTGTAAATAAAGTTTTAACGTTAACCATCACAGTGTAAATAAAGTTTTAACGTTAACCATCACAGTGTAAATAAAGTTTTAACGTTAACCATCACAGTGTAAATAAAGATTTAACGTTAACCATCGCAGTGTAAATAAAGTTTTAACGTTAACCATCACAGTGTAAATAAAGTTTTAACGTTAACCATCACAGTGTAAATAAAGGTTTAACGTTAACCATCACAGTGTAAATAAAGGTTTAACGTTAACCATCACAGTGTAAATAAAGATTTAACGTTAACCATCGCAGTGTAAATAAAGTTTTAACGTTAACATCACAGTGTAAATAAAGGTTTAACGTTAACCATCACAGTGTAAATAAAGGTTTAACGTTAACCATCACAGTGTAAATAAAGGTTTAACGTTAACCATCACAGTGTAAATAAAGATTTAACGTTAACCATCACAGTGTAAATAAAGTTTTAACGTTAACCATCACAGTGTAAATAAAGGTTTAACGTTAACCATCACAGTGTAAATAAAGTTTTAACGTTAACCATCACAGTGTAAATAAAGTTTTACTGACGATGGTTCTCCTCGTGGTCAGAGGAGGACTGACCTCGCAGCAGGAGCTTAATTTATTGTCTGTCAGCCATAAATATTCTTTCCAGCATGTGAACACATAACAACTCAAACACACCACAGCATCGCTCACTGCTGCACACACTGCTTTTATACAGTATGTGTGTATATATATATATATATATATTATACAACTGTTACTCTGTCAAAGGTTCAAAGGAATTCATTAATTTATCTCTTATTCATCCTTTATTTAACCAGGTGGTTAAAAAAAAAACAACAACAAAAAGATAAAAAGATAAAATAAATTTCAGATAACAGAAAGAAACCAGCCGGTTGCATCAATGAAAGATTTTTCATTCAGTCCTCAAATGGTCCTTCATGCTGTTAGCACAGGTCCATCTACTGCATACATATCTAATGACTGGTTGTGGACACTAACATCATCTTAGCTGTTTCCTGTTAAAGATGTTCATGATGTTACTCATTTATTGTTTTCTCCCTTTTTGTCTTCAGAAAATCAAGATCGCTGCGTTGCGGATGTACACGTGCTGCGTAGAGAGAATCAACTACGACGACTTCTTTGACAGTAAGTGAGAAATAAACGTCCTGCTCCTCTGTGAACCACAACCATCACGAGTAGAAGTAGAACATGTCTGTAGTGAGAATAACACAGAGATGACATCATTCAAGAGAAGAAAACATGCAAGTTGAGTCTCTTTGATCATTTATATATAAATAATCTAGATACACAAGTGTCCAGATGTGTTACCACTGTTATAAAAACACAGGTAATAATATTGAGCTATTCACAATTTTACAACCTCTCTCCTCTCCTCTCTCCTCCTCTCCTCTCCTCTCTCCTCTCTCCTCTCCTCTCTCCTCTCCTCTCCTCTCCTCTCTCCTCTCTCCTCTCCTCTTCATGTAGTTCAGAGTGTCTCCTCTCTTGTGGTCACATGACTGTTGGTCTCAGATGAATCAATCATGACTTCATAGTTTCACACGTTAATGTTTTAACAGAATCTGGTTAAAGTGAACTCTTTATTAGAGGAGAGATTTTAATGGGACCTTTGGATGAAATATCACAATTGTAATCTTAGTTTTGGTTGTTTTTTCTGACGGAAGTGTTCATAACACATGATGTGTTCAAGGACTGTCAGAAAGATGAAGGTTTGACTATGAAGACGTTTTTTACAGCTTCTGACTCTGATAAACAGCGATTGTCTCTGAACATACTGAGACACACTGGAGCAGCATCACGTGACGTGACTTACAACGCATTCAACCGCTCAGTGTGTTTCCTGGTGTTTATATCGCTTGTAGGTCCAGGTCCTGATACACCGGCATCAAAGATCACCGCGTCCCAGAGCGTCCTCTTTCTCAGTGTCTTCATTTCATTGGTTGTAATTGTTTCAGCTGTTGTTTTTGCTCCGATCAGCATCAACGTCTTGATTGTGACGGAGACGTTAAACGGGTCCCTAAATGATCCGCAGAAAGTCCAGTTATGAAGAACTAAAAGCAGCCGACATGAACGCTGAAGGTTCAGTCTGTAGTGTCCTCTGATTGGTTCACAGATGTGGGCTGCTGCTACTGGACGTGATGCTTATTAAAGGCTGCAACTCATTATTAGTTGTATTAGTGTTTAACCTGCAGATTCTTTGTTGTGTTTATGAAACACTAACCTGATGATTTTAGTTAAATATGTGTTGTGTAAAGACTTCAGGCTCTTATTTCCTCACGTTTAGGAGCTTTTACTGCTTCAGCATCGTCTTCACATCACTGCGTCAGAGGGAGTGTCTGTCTCCACCTGATGATGTGTTTTTATTGGCTTTGTTTGAATTCCTATCTTTTTTTATTTAAGTGAATTCTTGCTTTGTAAATGACCAAAAGAAAGATGTTTTTATATTTAATCTCATCATTTGGAAGCTTTACTGACACCCACCAGAACAGCTGGACTAAACACTATTATTACTAATAATAAAGATGTGTATCACTGTGTGTTTGTTTCAGAGTGCTCCCTCCCAGACACACTCAACTCCTGGTTCCTGGTAGCGCAGCTGCACGTGTGGTGAGTCTCTCTCTCTCTCTCACACACACACACACACACACACACACACACACACACACACACACATAATCACTATGCGTTTCCTCGTCTCATGTCTTCGTTTCCTCATTTCATGTCCTTGTTTCCTCGTCTCTTGTCTTTGTTTCCTCGTCTCACGTCCTTGTTTCCTCGTCTCTTGTCTTCGTTTCCTCGTCTCATGTCTTCGTTTCCTCGTCTCACGTCCTTGTTTCCTCGTCTCACGTCTTCGTTTCCTCGTCTCACGTCTTCGTCTCATGTCTTCGTTTCCTCGTCTCATGTCCTTGTTTCCTCGTCTCATGTCTTCGTTTCCTTGTCTCATGTCTTCGTTTCATCGTCTCGTGTCTTCGTTTCCTCGTCTCATGTCCTTGTTTCCTCATCTCATGTCCTTGTTTCCTCATCTCTTGTCCTTGTTTCCTCGTCTCATGTCTTCGTTTCCTCGTCTCATGTCTTCGTTTCCTCGTCTCATGTCTTCGTTTCCTTGTCTCATGTCTTCGTTTCCTCGTCTCATGTCTTTGTTTCCTCGTTTCATGTCCTTGTTTCCTCGTCTCTTGTCTTTGTTTCCTCGTCTCATGTCCTTGTTTCCTCGTCTCATGTCCTTGTTTCCTCGTCTCTTGTCCTTGTTTCCTCTAGGATGTGTTTGGTGCGGATGCGTCAGGAGGGCAGAGAAGGAAAGTACATGTGCCGTTACATCGTCCACTCAATGTGGGAGGATGTAGAGCAGAGGAGCAAAATCATGGGGGTGAGTTCAGTGTGTGTGTGTGTGTGTGTGTGTGTGTGTGTGTGTGTGTGTGTGTGTGTGTGTGTGTGTGTGTGTGTGTGTGTGTGTGTGTGTGTGTGTGTGTGTGTGTGTGTGTGTGTGTGTGTGTGTGTGTGTTATGTTTACCAGTAATGTCATGTGACAATAACGCGGCTTTATGCATCTTCATAGAGACTCAGGTAGTAGAGTTATCGGCCACATCGTCTACAGACTCGTGGAGATCAAAGGTCTCCTGGAGTCTGATTTAAATATTGTGTTGTATCAATATTCTATCGATACGACACAACTTATTCTATCGATACGGTGGAATGAGACGAGATATCCTCTCATATTTCATAATATTATGTCTTTTGCTGGTGTTAAAGGCAACATTCCAGTAAAGTGACCAGGTTGTTGTTGTTGTTGTTGTTGTTGTTGTTATTAGACCCTGATCAGGCTTTTTGTTTCCAGTGAGTGAAGAGTTTTGCGTTTTTACAGGATTGCCCTGAACGCCTCGTATTCAACTCAAAAGGCAGAGAAGCTCCCAATGTTATTAGTTTTATTAATTTATTGGAGCTTAATGACTTTAATAACCGCAGCAAACTGCAAGAAAGCAACAAAAAGGAACACAACACGGCCGTGAACGTATTGAAGGTAGAATACATAATGTTAGTAATGTATTCACACAATGACGTCACACAGAAACCCTGTTGAACACGAGTGTGAGCAGTCACACAGTCACACAGTCACACAGTCACTCAGCCTCCTGCTGTCGGATTCATATTCATTACTTCTGAAAACATTACGCTCTGAGCTCAGATGTAACGGCGCATTGACTTTCATTCGTGCTCTCGCGTGCTACACGGACGCAGGTTTTTGTTTGTTTAAAGTCTTAACGTCCAACGGTTCTCAGACCGGAGAGCGAGCCTGACCGCGGTCACCGTGTCCACAGAGCTGCTCCTCTGTTCACTCACTGACATCACACACTGACATCGCACACTGACATCGCACACTGACATCGCACACTGACATCGCACACTGACATCACACACTGACATCACACACTGACATCACACACTGACATCACACACTGACATCACACACTGACATCACACACTGACATCACACACTGACATCACACACTGACATCACACACTGACAGCTCGGCTGTAGTTCCTCTGAGCGTTCAGAACGAAGTCCTCGTTCTCAAACTCTCCTGGAATCAGCTCTCAGGAGTCCATGAGGGGGAAACACTGTGGCGACAAAGATGATGGATTATTGTCGTGGCTGAACAGAAGATGAGGGTGAATGTGAACTTCTTGTGACTCGTGTGATCCGAGTGGCTCATATATTAGCTGATGACAGCCGATAGACTGATGGATGTTAACGGAGCTTCATGTGACGACGTCTTCAGCTTTGTGACAGAAACGGGTCAGAGATGAGACGTTACAGAGCGGTTTGTGAGGTCACTCCTGGTGTGTGCGTGCATTGGGTTGGGGGGGGGGGGGTACATGTGTGTTTTCACAGCTGCGTATGTGAACTTTTGTCAGTGTGTGTGTGTGTGTGTGTGTGTGTGTGTGTGTGTGTGTGTGTGTGTGTGTGTGTGTGTGTGTGTGTGTGTGTTCATACGTGTTGGCACACGTGACTGAGGATCCAGAGATTGATTTGACCTCAAACTCTTAATTTATTTCTGATTTCATCTAAACATCTGGCTGCAGACCAACACATCCATCTTCAGGAAACAAGTCAGAAAGAATCCCAAAGATTTATTTTTATTACAAATACCAACAAAATAAAAACAACAAAAAACACACAACAGAACCTGTCGGCGTCCTCGTAAAAGACAGTTTAAAATAGACTCATCTAAGTCTATTATCACCGTTTCAGTTTCAGTTTAACGTGTCACCAGTTAACACGGTGACACGTTAAACTGAAACACCTGTTGCTCTGAAACGGTCGTGATCTGCATTCTGAAGGATTTGATTCTGACAACGAAGCGCGACACAACCGGACGTTTAGATCAATCAACGTTTAACTCGTGTGGATGGTCGGAGCAAAATGAAACATTGCCAATTATCGAACACATAATGTCGATGACGTCAGCTGTAAAAGGCTCGATAAAGACAACTAGCACGTGTTAAAGCTGCATTCTCTCTAGTGACCACCAGGGGGCGACTCCTCTGGTTGTATAGAAGTCTATGAGAAAATGACTCTACTTCTCTCTTGATTTATTCCCTCAGTAAACATTGTAAACATGAGTTTTTGGTCTCAATCTCTAGTTTCAAGTCTTCTTCAATACAGCATGATGTTCATTTAGTAAATGATGGTCCATTTAGAGTCACACAGACCATAAAGCAGGGGATGCTTTAGGGGCGGGGCTACACAGTGATTGACAGGTCTCTACCAGAGACGTATACGGCGTCTCTACGTCACTCCTCCTCAGTCCAGATAAGGTCACTTCCTGTTCACTGGTTGATAAAGAAACAAGATGGCGACGACCAAAATGCCGAACTGGAGGCTTCAAAAACGTCCACAAACCAACGAGGCGACTGCGTTCACTTCTCATCAACAGTTTGTTCCTCTGACCTTCTCTAGAGGACGAGTGACTCAGTAAAGACCTGAACAATGACTTCTTTATGAACACGGTTCAGATCACGGCCACGTTTGAGAGGAAAAGCATGTTTTTCATGTTTGACTGAAACACAGTCCTGCTCTGTCTGTGTGTGTGTGTGTGTGTGTGTTTTTGTGTGTGTGTGTGTGTGTGTGTGTGTGCACATGTATTTTCACAACACACACACACACACACACACACAGCAGCAGTGATTGGAGTGGCTCTTAGGTTTCATGCTAATTGTGTTAAGCAGCAGTAAAAACATTGGTCATTTTCTCCGTGTTCATAATTACGTCTGCAGCAGAATCTGATTCAACGTTATTGTGCAGAAATTCACTTTTTGACTTTTACATGAACCGCTAGCAGCCCGGCGTTGCTTAGTGGCTCGTGAGGACTGACTGTAAAGTTATTTATGACCATCGGAGCTGTTTTTGGGGCTCAGTGTTTTGCCCGAGGACCCTTTGGCATGTTGACAAGAGGGAGCTGGTGATCAAACCGGCAACCCCGTGATGAGTGGACGAGCCACTCGTCTTCAGACGCGCTCTGAAGTGTGCTTCATCAGGTCGACATGTTAATGTGTGTAACACTTCGGTTTGTGACCTGCAGAGCCTATCAGCATGTTAGCTTTGTTATTGTAGCACATGTTAGCATTGAGTACAGCCTCACAGAGCTGCTAGCATCACATTTCTCTGCTACAGTGGCTCAGAAGAAAGTGACGGCGAGAGAGAGAAAGCCAACTCTGTGCTTAACGCTCATCTCTCTCTCTTTACATCATCACTTCTAGATCGGTGCCAGCCACAGGAAGGAAGGAATGAAATCGATGACGGAGACGTTTTACGCGGCCATATTTGGATACGATGAGGTGAGAAACACTCGTACGGAAGCGTCCCGAGTCTCCCGTAATAACGTGGGATCAGTAACGTGACGGTCGCTGGTGTTGGTGTGCTGTAGGGAATCCTGTCTGATGACTGTGTGCTGGCTGCAGCTCTGTGGAGAAACCTGTTCAACTGTGAGTGTGAGGACCCCGAACAGCTGGAGCTCATGGTGGGATACGTACGCAAACAGGTGTGTGTCCTCTCCTCTATCTGCGTTTACTTCGTGAACACATAACACCCGGTGCTTCACATCTTAAACCTGCATTCTCTCTAGTGTCCACCAGGGGGCGACTCCTCTGGTTGTATAGAAGTCTATGAGAAAATGACTCTACTTCTCTCTTGATTTATTACCTCAGTAAACATTGTAAACATGAGTTTATGGTCTCAGTCTCTAGTTTCAAGTCTTCTTCAATACAGCATGATGTTCATTTAGTAAATGATGGTCCATTTAGAGTCACACAGACCATAAAGCAGGGGATGCTTTAGGGCGTTATAGAAAGGATTTCTATGTCTTGGAAAGAGAAGTCGGCTGCAGTCTGCAACCTCACCACTAGATGTCACTAAATCCTACACTGTCCCTTTAAGAATAGTCCGTATTAGACTGAGACTGGTTCACAACCAGACCTGGTTCCTCACTGTCACTTGAAGAGGAGGATCTTCTTCCTCCTTTTGGTTGGAAGGGTTAAATGTAAATGGTGCATTAGCTCGACGCTACAATCCGACACTCTGTTCTGCCTCACCCACCTCACCCACTCCCCTCTGAGCACTTTACCCCCCCCCCCCTCCCCTCTCTGTATATTTTCTTTCCCCCCGTGAGATTGAAAACACTCCTTCAGAAACACCTGCAAGCCTCCAGGACCACCTCCTCCTCCTCCTCCTCCTCCTCTCTCCCATTTACTCCCCCCTTCCTTCCATCCCGTCTCCACAGAGTTCTGTTTCACCGTTAGCATCACTGCTCCTTTAGCTTTTAATATTCACCTTCTGCTGCATCTTCTCTTTTCTCTAGTAAGCTCCTCACAATAATATCACACACACACACACACACACACGATGCAGGTGGGTCAAAGGTCATGGAAGCTGCGTCCAACTCAATCAGCCAGTGTGTGTGTGTGTGTGTGTGTGTGTGTGTGTGTGTGTGTGTGTGTGTGTGTGTGTGTGTGTGTGTGTGTGTGTGTGTGTGTGTGTGTGTGTGTGTGAGAGAGAAACAGTTTGGAGTCTTATGTCACAAAACAAACAAATGACACACTCCACTAGGTGTGTGTGTGTGTAACGTAACACGTTCACATTTCCAGGGAAAGTAAAGACGTTTAACTGTTTTGGTTCCTCATCAGAGATTCACTGAATCTCATGTTTGTGGACAATTTAACCGTAAATCTGTGAAAACAGAGAAATGTCTTTAACCCTCCTGTTATGTTCGTTTTTTAGGTACAGCCATGATGTTCGCGGGTCAATATGACCCGGTGCAGGTTTAATCATCCAAAAGTTGTCAGAAACCAAAAAATCCTAATAAATATAGTTTGTACCTCATCACCAACACCCTTACTAACAATTCAATCAGTATTTAGTGGAATGGAGTTATTCCCCCCTCCATAGATCATAGTTCAATGAGGGTAACTCACTCGTTTTAATGAAAAATACATGTTAAAACAATTTTTTAGGTACATTGGAAAAACCTAGATGTAAATTGCATTAGTTTACCATAACATGTATTTTCTTCTAAATTTTTTTTACATTTTGAAACTTTCTTTTTTTCATGGGGTGATGTAGATAAATGGAGAAGAGACACCTCTGCTGTTCAGGGTCATATTGACCCGCTCACTCAAAATCAAGCCAAATGAGTCATAAGGATTTGTATTGAAAGTAAACTGTATTTATGTTTATTTATAGTGTTAAGAAACAGACATTTACAAAAATGAACAAGATATCAACACAATGAACGAGGTGTGTGTGTGTGTGTGTGTGTGTGTGTGTGTGTGTGTGTGTGTGTGTGTGTGTGTGTGTGTGTGTGTGTGTGTGTGTGTGTGTGTGTGTGTGTGTGTGTGTGTGTGTGTGTGTGTGTGTGTGTGTGTGTGTGTGTGTGTGTGTGTGTGAAATGGGGTGAAACATGTTGGGAGGAGTAAGAGATACTTTGTCTCACATTTTCAAAGAAAGAAATGGTCTAAACTTGACCCCGTTGATCCCTTATAGCCTCCACTTCACTGCCGGGTCAAATTGACCCCGAACATCATCTCTGTTATATAAACATGCAGGGGGGGGGTTGCAAATACATGATTGGGTAGGACTCCCAAGCAACCCTTTCGTATGTTTCTCCCCTCTCCTGCTAAGTGTGGGTGGAGTTTTCCCGCGAGAAAAAAAAAGGTTTCCCTTTCCTTTCTCGCACAGGTGCGGTGTGTGTGTGTGTGTGTGTGTGTGTGTGTGTGTGTGTGTGTGTGTGTGTGAAATCGGGTGAAACATGTTGGGAGGAGTAAGAGATACTTTGTCTCACATTTTCAAAGAAAGAAATGATCTAAACTTGACCCCTCTGATCCCTTATAGCCTCCACTTCACTGCCGGGTCAAATTGACCCCGAACATCATCTCTGTTATATAAACCTGCAGGGGGGGGTTGCAAATACATGATATTTTTTATTTATTTTTTTTCACGTAGATTACCCTAATTAAGGCAAGCAGAAGAAGTTTCATACAGAAAAAAAAATTGTAAATATTTTTTCTAGATTTTCAAACTTTGAAACGGGTCAATTTGACCCGCAACATAACAGGAGGGTTAAAAGAACTCCGACTACCAGCTGGTCTCAGATGTACCACAGCAGCTTTAAGAGCTTTGATCTGTAGAAACACAGTAAATATCTGTATCGGTGAACGATGGACTTCCTGTCCCGTGCAGATGCAGTACGTGGACGCTCTGGACGGAGACGACCTGATTCTGACCGGAGAGGTGAAGTGGCGCCCTCTGGTGGAGGACAACGCTCAGAGCATCCTGAAGGTGGCCACGCCCACCTACAACGACACCGGACTGTGAGACGAAGAAGACTCCTCTTCCTCTGACCTCTTTGTGTCTTTTTCATCCTCTCTCTGTCTCTCCCTCTCTATCTCTCTCTCTCTCTTCTGTCATAAAAGGAGAGATTTTAAATCTGTTGCTGTAGCTTTCTCATCCACTCCTCTTCTTCCTCCTCTGTCTCTGGACGCTCAGTGTAGACAGTCTGGGATTATCTTTCTCACACACACACACACACACACACACACACACATCTGCGAACCAGCCAATCCAACAACAGGAACCCCCGTCATCTTCATCCTCCATCGCTGTCCTGTCGGTTCTGAGAGCTTCCTCTTCTTCACACTCACAGGAAGAGAACAATAAACTCTATTTATGTTGTTTGTTTGTTTTCCCGCATGAATGCCTCGCTGTATTTATAAAGTATTTTGTATTCCTCCATGTTTACACTCTTCTGTCAGCGTCGCTTTAATCAGGTGAAGTCAGGCGACCTGAGAATAACGCTTCATGAGCGAACGATAGAAACAGTCTTCCTCTCCCTCCGACCTCGACGCTCTCAGACCGAACAGGAAGCCGCCGTCACTGCAACGACAAATAAACCACAAAGAGTTCTTTTGTTTTAAAAAGGTGAATAAATAAAATGTTATCTGGATGTATATGAAACTACCGAGCCTCGTGTTTGTGACCTAAAGGGCCAAAACTTCCTCTTTCCAGTAGAAATGTAAAGTTAACACGATGAATGTCGGATGTCTCAACGCTACAGAACCAAAGCTACATCAGCTGATAGCCGATAGCTGCAGTGTGATCTTCTAAAGGAGAGAATTCTCTTTTCAGTTTGACCTCGTTGTGTTTGAGTTTCACAATAAGAGCCCAATAAAGGACCCTTTGTCATTTCCAGACCCCTGGATCAATAAATACACATTATCTTGAGAATCAAAGATATTTGTCGTCATCCAGACAGAATAAAATGCGACGTGAAGCTCCATGAGGACAGTGAGCCTGTTGGATCATTTAGGATGTGAGCCCTCGTTAGCGTCTCTGGTTCGGTCCTTTAAAGCTACGTTTCTGTTGCTGCACAAACTAATTAAATACTAAGTACGCCAGAAAATACCAGCAAGCTTTTCTGGCTGTTCTGACCCACAATCCTTTGCGCAGCAGGTTTATGAGCAGGTTCAAGGTGCTATGAGGAGGTAGTACTTCCTGACTGGATGATTACTGCGTGTACTTGTGTGTACTGGAAGTAAAATATATAAAGTATGCGATTTGTAACGCAGCTTCTCTCTCATGTTGACTGAAGGAGACAAACTAATATTCCACTTAAACCATAATTCATTTAGTTTTTAGCTGAATTGAAACTTTAGTTCTATAAACGGAGTTGAATGAATGCAGATTGTTGAACTGATCGTTTCCTCTTGAACGTGTAGTTGCAGCGTTGCGCCTGCAGAGGGCGCCGCACTCCGGCCTTCAGCTCAGCTGATGACGATGCAGCATCTGAAGGACCTTTTATATACATTTCTTATTATTATATTATTACTTTACGTGTGATTTTCAGCACACACACACTTTTACAACATTTACAATCAAAGCAGATTCAACGAATGGTTTCTCCGTCTCCGTGACGACACACAGCTGATCTGCTTTCAGCTCATCATGTGACTTCAGACCTCAGTGAAGACACACATGCGTCTCCTCCAGGAGGACAACGATTCGTGATGAACTAATATTAGTTTGTAGAAATGTGTTAAAACATGTCTAATCCTTAATGTTTCTGAGTAAATGTGCCGTCTTCTTTGTTTAAATCTCCGGTTTCTCCCGGTAACGCCACGTTTAACGTCACACGGACCCGTCCTGTCAAATCCTCCAGAGTTTGAGTCTCTCTCAGACATTTTGAGCTCTTTAGGAACACTTTTACGTAAGTCCGCACTTCTGCAGATTTTGCCCGAAGGGAATTACCCACAATTCATAGCAAAGTGTCTGCAGGTGTGTGTGAGTGTTACGAATGTTCCTCATAGAGCGCAGCCAGTCGAACACGTTTAACACATGAACACGAACAGGACAGAGAGTCTGCAGCGCTGCTGAAGCCTCAGATCAAGCAATGAAAAAAAACAATGCTTCCCCACAGAGAGAGAGAGAGAGAGAGAGAGAGAGAGAGAGAGAGAGAGAGAGAGAGAGAGAGTGTGTGTGTGTGTTGGCACATTGTCCTCTAAACGTGAGACAGGAAGTGTTCATGTCTCTTCAGTAGTTTGGGAGACAGAAGTTACTGGTTCTACCTGCTTTATTTCCAGGGCTTTTGACTCTTTCCGAGAGGATTTAATTTGGTGTATTTGACCCTGAAGCGTGGTGAAGGGAGGATATTTAGTGGGTTAACCTGATAACTATTGTATCCGTTCATAAAGAAACCGGTTCTACCGGAGCGCCGGTGTTACTCTCAGCCTCGTGCTCTCCCAGAGCGTCCTGCGTCTGACCCGCCTCGGCTCCAGATCAGGTTTAATCTCATCAGAATACCAATAAATACTCATACAGATGCACAAATAAAGTAAAAGTTTAAGACCAGCACGTATATCTACCTTCATTTATACACAAGCAGAGTCTTTGCAGGCGCTGCTCTGTTGTTGCTGATAGAAATCACTGCTGATGAGATACTGAAGTCACATTCATTCTCAGTGACGACGGAGGTTCTGAATATAGATGTTGTGCTATTTTATCCAGTAGATATCAGAAGCTACAGCGTTTCACAAGTCATCCTCTGGGGATCATGAATGTCTGTATAAATCTCCATCCGACAGCTGTTGAGATATTTCCCTCTGCACCAAAGAGATGAACTTTGCCAAAAAACAACAGGTTTGCTTTGTTTAAGATCAAAGACACTCAGTTTTCATCGAGATTCAAAAGGTTTTTTTTTTTCCCCACGAGGAGAGTTTTGTGTGTCAGGACTTAAACTGGGTCACTAACCAGGTTTCATTACGGAGGATCCCAGGTTTCCTGACATCTGGGTCACAGAGAACCTCTTCACACCGCTGCAGGTCAAACTCAGTTTCACTCTTTGAGACTCATTTGTCTCCGTGTGGTTTCAGTAAATCATCAATAACATGCTGGAGCATGATTACACATAACACACGACGGCTATAGCAGTAAATCAGCTGGATGAAGTTAGCATGTAGCGTGATAGCATGTAGCATGAGTGCAGTCGTCGTGTGTCTGTGTGCATGAAAGACAAACATCCTGCAAAGTTTTGAGACTTTAAATGATTCAAAAAGAAAGAAAAATGTCCGCGATTAAATGCAACCATCGTCAGCTTCAGTGTGATGAAAAATAGGTTTATTATCAAATGTAACGCAGACTTTGCATTCAGTTCTGAGTGAGTCATGAGAGTATTTAATTAAAACGTGTGAGCTGCTGGAACATGTCTGGAACAGTCTGCATAACCAAACGCTCCAGCGGTTCTTAAGTCAGAAGAGTTTTGTCGCTCCAGATGACACATCACACCCAAAACACTCACATAGCGCATGCATGAAGGAATCTCTCTCTGGAGGAGAGGAAGCCGGTCGGTCCTCTGCAGGAAGATGAGGGAGGACTGTGAGTAAAGCTCTGAACCTGCATGAACAAGAATCCTGCCGGGGACGTGACGTGATTCTCTCTCAGAGCTCGTCGTCTTCCTGCATTTATGTTTTATGTTACGTAGTTTTCTCTCTCCGGGTCTCTTCTGTCGCTCTCTCTTCTTTATGAAGGTAAAGTCTGCACGGCACCATTTCATGATGTCTTAGCGACAAGAAAGTGAAAAAAATAAATGTTTGTTTTTAGCCTCCTTGGTTAGCTCCTTGGACGTCCATGTTGGTCCTCCGCACTGAAATATCTCAACAACTATTTGACAGAGTGCCGTAAGATCTGGTTCAGACATTCATGATCCCCAGAGGATGAATCCTGCTTACGCTGTTGATAGACTCATAAGTCAGAATCTTCCTGCTTTCGTTGCTCAAACTGTGTGGAAACAGTTTTGGATGCAAAACAAACTGCATGGAACCAATTCAGAGTCTTTGGGGGAACCGTCATATTAAAGTGCAGAAGTTGGATCCTCACAGACTCGTCGCAGCGGAAACACATGAACTGTTGCTGCTACTGCTGCTCTGCTAACGGCGGAGCCGAGGCAAGTTAAGCCTTCATGTAACTTAAACGGATGAGTTACATAAAGATTCACCACCTGTACAATTATCATGAACAGAGATGTTAGTCATAGAGAACAGCAGCCTGTAAAAACGTTTATTTCTGCAGCCTCAAGTGGCCTCTTGCATGCTGATGTTAGCATCATGCATGAAGCCTTCAGAGCTGCTAGCATGTCTTGGTCTGCAGGATGAGATCTGCATGAAACTAAAGCTGCAGTGAATCAGCCGTCTACCAAACGACATTATGAAATATGACGTGACTGCGTCTGGAATACAGGCTTTTATGACAGCTGTCGGGCTAGCAGTGTTTGCTTTTAGTGCTTTTAATATTCTGATCATATTCACACCGCCGGGACATTTCTTTAGCACAAAGTGTTTTCATGCAGCAGCTCATGACTCAGGCGTCACTTGTTCCAGAGCGCTGCGGCCTCGTGGTTTGTGTTCAGCCTCACTTCACTCGGTCTTCAGTCTGCTTCCATTTATTTGTTCTGTTTCTGTCTCGTCTGTCAGCGGCTCCGTCGGTCTCAGTGTTTGTGAACTACTTCAGAGTTCACCAGCACAGACGCCATGACTCAGCGATTACCTTTAGGAACGAAGGCCTCCGGGTCACCCTGCTGCCTTTGTGTTCTCGTGCCGTGGTTTGATTGGTGTGTGTTTGGTTCTTTGCTTTCTCACCTTTGGCACACACACACACACACACACACACACACACACACACATGCACAGACGTCTTCACTCGTCACATTCGTGTCGGACGATTCATCTTCTGTTTGCTGATGGAGGTCTGATAGAGGATCAGTGTTCCGTCAAATGAAATCTAAACTGTATTTGTTATATCTCATTTAGTTTGTCCGTGTCTGTCACACGTGTAATATCGCAGGTTTTCTACTCGTTGTCCCAAAACTCGCTTTTCACAAAACCACCGCCCACAAAATCACGATCTCCTCTCTGACGTGTGATCTGTGATGCTGCTGAATTCAACAATGAGCCGTCGTGAGCGACTCTCTTTGTGTTGCAGAGTCACGCTGTCGGTCTGTAACTTCTGAGTCCGAGCGTCCCGACAACAGATCTTCTGTCTGCTTTATTTTAATTTCGACCTTTAATTTTTGGCCTTTTCCCTTTTGTCAGAGAGAACAAATTGTCTTTTGACAACGCTCGAGTCTCACACTCTGAGGCCTGAGCTGCTGACCGGCACCGCTCCATCGCAGCCGGTCTGTCCGAGTGTTGGAGCTGTGGGTGGAGAGAGAAAGTCTGTTTGTTCTCGAGCAGAAGATATCAAATCACCCCCCGAAATTCTGCAATTAAGGCTTTCAGTGTGTCTCAGGTGTCAATTGTTTTTTTTGCTCACTGGAAACCAGTGTTGTTGGTCAACGTTCATGCTGCAGCTCAGGACGTCCGGCTGAAGGGAACGGCAGCGTGTTCCCCGCAAAGTATAGTGAAACATGAAAAATACACTCTCCTCCACGCCAAACAGCCTGTTACATCAAAGCATCACCAACAATGTAACGTTATATATATATATATACATATATGTATATATGTATATATGAAGTCTCAAAGCAGCATTTCCTTCTTGTGTAGCTGCAGATGGATTTGGATTCTTGTTGTGAATGAAGCAGCACATGAAGCTCAGTGTTCACAGAGTGAATGAACACTGTGGGTGTTAATAGCTGTGAGTGTGTTTAGTGTCCATCAGAGTGTTTCCTCCATCAGCAGAATAAACTAGAGATAAATAGAGTTAATTACTGCCGACTGGAGACCACGAGTGTCTGTCCGCTGAGACTGAAACCTCACTCAGACTCATTACATTTTGTCTTTTCTCTGCAACCAAACATTTCTCATGAACCGGTTTCTTTAACGTGACGTGTTTGTTATGAACTTTATAATTTCTCTGCTGCCGTTCAGACAATGAACAGAGTTCCTTCATGAAACGCAGCCGGTCGTCTCGAGTTAACTCTGGATCCAGTCCAGAGCGTCTGCCTTGATGTTCATTATGTAACACACTCCACTGACTTCATGCTGACGTCTTTACACACACACACACACACACACACACACACACACACACACACACACACACACACACGCACACACACACTTATCAGAAATGCTTGTTTCCTTGAACACATGCACAATGTAGCAGCAGAGGAGAGAGTCTGAACCGTAGACTGTATGTAAGAAGGCTGAAGAGAGGTGTCATGGGTGTGTGTGTGTGTGTGTGTGTGTGTGTGTGTGTGTGTGTGTGTGTGGGGGGGGGGGGGGGGGGGGTTGTTTAACCTGATCTGTAGCAAAGGAGGGATGCTTCTCTACTGTCACACAAGCACACATTTGCATTCCATGTATTTCCCCTGAATCCTCTCGCTGAACTCGACTCCCTCTGGTAGAATCACACACGTGTGCAGAATCACACGCGTGTGCAGTTTGCTCTGGTGACACCACAGTGTGAAGACATTCACACCACCACAGTGTGTTTGTGTGAGGTTCTTCTCCACAGTCAGTGTTCTACTGCAGCACACAGAGTTTATAGAGACAGACGGGAGGAAATCAATGTGCTGCTGTGGACGTATTATCACTTTATTATGATGAACGTTATATTTAGAATGTTTTCACCTCTTTGCTTTGCTGTCAGACAGAACTACGCTCTCTACACAGACACCAGGCTCCACTAAAGAAACCTGTGATCACACCTCACAGAACACAGGAGCGGCTTTAATCACCAAAGTCACACAATAACACAAAAAAGATGAAATCACCGTTGGATAGATATGAAACAAGAAGTTTTGATCCAATGTTCAGCTTTCTGTTGAAATGAATGAAAATGACCTCGCGTTGAATAAGACGCTACATTTACACATTCAGACGTAACATTTCAGAATAAATCGTTGCCCTAATGGAAGCACTCCACGTGAGAAGCTTCATGGTTCCGTCTATTAGTTGAAGCGTTTGACCTTTTTCGTCTCCGACTACTTTCCCTGCAGCTGCCTGCTCAGAGAAAATGTGCTGACGCAGCAGCTTCTGAGCCGAGTTCAACACAAAGAGACTCGAGGCGGTGAAAGGAACGAGTCGAGCTGAAGACACGTGAGAACCTCAACGGCAGGTGTGGAGCCACAGAACATGCAACACGTTAACGGTGTGGTACACGGCCGGATTATGAGACCACCTTTCACACACAGCAGCAAAACACAGAGACATTACCGTTGTTAAGCTTCTTTTTTGTTGTTGTCTTGTGTCTCTTTGCAGTCGTTACGCAGCTCTTTGTGGTCATTTTGTGTCTCCTTGTAGTTTTTTTGGTCTTTTTGTATTTTTTCTGTGGTTATTTTGTCCCTTTTTGCAGATGTTTTGTGTCTCTTTGCAGCGGTTTTGCACATCTTTGTAGTTGTTTTGTGTCTCTTTGAAGTCCTTTTTAGTCTCTTTGTAGTTGTTTTGTGTGTATTTGTAGTTGTTTTGTGTGTCTATGTACTCATTATGTGTGTCTTTGTAGTTGTTTTGTGTGTCTATGTACTCATTATGTGTGTCTTTGTAGTTGTTTTGTGTGTCTATGTACTCATTATGTGTGTCTTTGTAGTTGTTTTGTGTGTCTAGGTACTCATTATGTGTGTCTTTGTAGTTGTTTTGTGTGTCTATGTACTCATTATGTGTGTCTTTGTAGTTGTTTTGTGTGTCTATGTACTCATTATGTGTGTCTTTGTAGTTGTTTTGTGTGTCTATGTACTCATTTTGTGTGTATTTGTAGTTGTTTTGTGTGTCTATGTACTCATTATGTGTGTCTTTGTAGTTGTTTTGTGTGTCTATGTACTCATTATGTGTGTCTTTGTAGTTGTTTTGTGTGTCTATGTACTCATTATGTGTGTCTTTGTAGTTGTTTTGTGTGTCTATGTACTCATTATGTGTGTCTTTGTAGTTGTTTTGTGTGTCTATGTACTCATTATGTGTGTCTTTGTAGTTGTTTTGTGTGTCTATATACTCATTATGTGTGTCTTTGTAGTTGTTTTGTGTCTCTTTGAAGTCCTTTTTAGTCTCTTTGTAGTTGTTTTGTGTGTCTATGTACTCATTATGTGTCTCTTTGTAGTTGTTTTGTGTGTCTATATACTCATTATGTGTGTCTTTGTAGTTGTTTTGTGTGTCTATGTACTCATTGTGTGTGTCTTTGTAGTTGTTTTGTGTGTCTCTGTACTCATTATGTGTGTCTTTGTAGTTGTTTTGTGTGTCTATGTACTCATTATGTGTGTCTTTGTAGTTGTTTTGTGTGTCTATGTACTCATTGTGTGTGTCTTTGTAGTTGTTTTGTGTGTCTATGTACTCATTATGTGTGTCTTTGTAGTTGTTTTGTGTGTCTATGTACTCATTTTGTGTGTCTTTGTAGTTGTTTTGTGTGTCTATGTACTCATTGTGTGTGTCTTTGTAGTTGTTTTGTTAGCTGGATGCAGCTGGTGCAGCTCATTTGTTTTAGGTGTGACAGCGGTGAGGCGGCGTGCGTGAGACATCAGCAGGGTTGTGTGAGCGACCTGCACTTACGTAATACTGCTGCACATTCCTCCTCGCAGGGCGAAGGCTGGAAAGACGTTCATGTGCTGCTGGAGTTCCTCCGCTCACTGATGCAGTAACGCTGGTCCACCGGCAGACTGTGGAGCCATGAAGTCATCCAAAGTCTCTGATCGTTTTCTGGATTTAGAGATTCAACTCTTACAAACCGGCTCGTGTTCATTTAACGTGCCGACAAATTACATTTATTATGAAAAGCTGCTGCAGATAGAAAAAAGCCACACGACATTACGCTCAGGTACGTTGTG
The DNA here is from genome assembly GCF_910591455.1 of Pholis gunnellus. Lineage (NCBI taxonomy): Eukaryota > Metazoa > Chordata > Actinopteri > Perciformes > Pholidae > Pholis > Pholis gunnellus. The sequence goes on from NC_136529.1 coordinate 28,495,841, forward strand.
CTATTCAAGCAGATAATTATGATTCAAATCGATGCAAAAGTATGAAGGAACAAGTCGTTGTTTCCTTATCCACTTATTCAATAAAACACAAGTGATTGGTCTGCACAGTCTGCTTCCGTCGCTGTTTTAACTGAACGTTGTTCAATGCATTTAGTGAAAACGTTCTGCCAAACAGCTTCAGTGTGTCTTTACAAATCCTACAACCTGTATCAGTATCAACCTGACCTGCACATGTTGAGACCTCTGACACGGGGAAAGGTAGCCGCTATATGTTCACTCACAACATGCATGAAGGCAGCGTGTTAGCTCCACTTGTGGATGCAAAGACTGAAGCCAGTCCTTCCACTTCTCCTCCGGCCTTCAGCGTAAACTTTCCCTCACCTGCTTCATGTTTACTTGCTTGTCACGTACGTCGCAGTGATTGGGGGATTTTTCTGAGTTTCGTATGCGTCACTCTGTTCTCCGTGTTCCCGCTCCGTGTTCCCACGCTTTAACACAGAGGTTCTCAAACTGTGGGGCGCGCCCCTCTAGTGGGGCGCAGCGGTATTGCAGGTGGGGCGCGGGGGGGAAATGCAGAATTCTTTTATTTCAAGAACTTTAGTCATACCTGCAAACTTGTCGCTTGTGAGACGAGGAGAAAAGGTGACGTAGTGATCTTCACTATAAAACATCTTTGATGTGACGTGTGGAGTTTTGGCCAATCAGCGTTAAGATGTCTGCAGCGTCTTTCCCTCCGTTACAGTTTAAGTTCCGTTTTGTTCCGTTAAAGTTCAGACTTGCTGGTTAAGTTAACGTTAAGTTAACATTAAGTTAAGTTAGGGTTAGGGTTAGTTAAGTTAACGGTAACGTGCTGCTCTAACGTTGATGCTTCAGTATCAACTATCACACATCAGCCACAGGAGACATTTCACTACTTTTATACTTTAAATACATTTTACTGATAATAACAGTAATAATAATAATAATAATACTTTTACTTCTGGATTTTGAATGCAGGACTTTTCCTTGTAAAGACGATATTTACATGAAGCTATTGCTGCGTTTACTTCAGTGATAGATCATAATTCTTCTTCCTGTCATCCTCCGACTCTAACAGTCATGAGTCGCCGCTTTGTTTCTGACTGAAACAAGGTGACTTCCCTGCAGCTCGACGCCGGCTGACTCACCTCAAACATGTGACCACGAGTATCATCGAGTCATTCCTAAGAAGGGCACGCACGCTTATTAACATCTTTTTTTTAACCGATATAATTGAGTTCGTGTTTTGCTTCTATGTAAATATCAATACGGTGACGAGCAGAATCCTGTTGATCCCGAGAGAGAAGAAGCTCTGCAGTTGCAACAGATCAGTTAGAATGAAGAAGAACTTCAGTGACAGGAACTCTTTGAGGTTTGATTGACGTGTGATCTGACAGACGGGACGGGACGGGGACGGGGACGGGGACGGGGACGGGACGGGACGGGGACGGGACGGGGACGGGGCGGGGACGGGGACGGGACGGGGACGGGACGGGTCGGGCACCTTTTGTTTGCACTGAAGATGTCGAGATAACGTTCAAAACTAGAAGCACCGGTTTGACTCTCCTCTTACGGACTTGACACTGAAACAGAGGAAAAAAAGTTAATTTTCATTTGTGTTGCGTGGAAGTTCAGAGCAAAGAGAGAACCGTTCTGTGACCTCTCGCTGTGACTGTATCTGCGTCTACGTTTGCAGGATGCATTGAAGCTTTGGCTGCAGCTCAGTCGTGCTGGAGATAATGTCGGTGAGGCGACCCGAGTGTGTGCAAAACCAAATCCCTCTGTAGATAAGTGCAGCACACAGCAGCTCATTTTACTTCTACAAACACTGCAGAGCGATGATGTCAGTCGGGAGCTGTTGCAGCGTGGAGGTGTTTGGTCTGTGCGTCTGCAGCTCCACCCTGCTGGGTCAACATTCAGTCACACGTTAGACGTGGACTCCTCACGGATGTTTACGGGCGATGACGGACGTCGGTAAAGTCGTATACCTGGAGGGGAAAGTGCTGAGGATTCTGTGACACAGAAAAAGCATTTAGGACGGACGAGTTCAGACTCATTCTGCTGTTCATCTGGTCACGTTGCTCCCCGGGGCGGTGACTCCTCTCTCCTAATGATCTCTGACTCTCTGACGTCCACAGAGCACGATGTACGAGAACACTTTGTCTTACGGGTCTCAGGCTTCACTGAGAAAAGAACGTGAATTCTTATGAAGATTCCTGGAAAATGCAGATTAACAATCAAAATGTCTTAATTTTCTAAACGACGTGGATCAGATCAGATGAGACGGAACTTTATTAATCCAGAAGGAACTTCTTGTGCCAGAGATTGATTAAAAAAAACAAAGAAGAAGAAAAGAAGAATCAGAAAAAAACAATTGAGTAAAACTAAGAGAAGAAGAAGTAATGCTAACAAATACAAACATTCATTCATAAAAATAAGTCAACTAAAAGTGATGTTTTTCATGATATTGAGCAGAATATTGGGCAAAGATAAATAATGAAAACTTGTATTTCACATGATGTTGAATATGAAATAACAGCGTCTTCAGAGGATCAGAGGCTCCTGATCATCTAAACGCTTCATTATCTTCAGTCTAGTGTCGATTCACAGTTTTAGATATTTGTCTGTAAGTTTGATTATTCACTGTTTTGTATTTAATATCATTAATAAAGTTGTAAACTCTCTTGGTGAGCTTGTGTTTGACTGTTTTAAACGTCTTTAAGTGTCTCAAACACACACGAGTCCAACAGTGTTGAGAACATCTGTCTTTAAAGGGGACGTGATGGAGTTCTGTCAGTATCTAAATGAAAGCTTTTATATCATGTTCAGGCACCCCATAATATTAATAATATTATTATTATTATTATTATTATTATTATTATTATTATATAAAGTAATAAAAGCACTCTGGTGGAGCTTCAGTCTGTATTGAGCAGCAAAACAAGGATAATACTCTAAAGACCGTAATCATCCGCTGCCTGATTACTGCTTGATCCCTACATGGCAGATGTGTGTGTGTGTGTGTGTGTGTGTGTGTGTGTGTGTGTGTGTGTCTCCAGCTGACCTCTGACCTCTTTAACTTCATCACATGTTCTTTATTTGACCTTCATTACGTCACTGAGGTAGAAGGTCAGAGGTAACATGCTGCCTGCAGAGACGGGGCGTCATATTGAAATCTTCATTATTCTTGATTATGAATCTATAATTCCTGATTTTGATTTCTGTGTGTTTGCTGGTTAAACACACACCTCCTGCTGAAGCAGCTTCCGTTCATATCAACACATAATCTTTCATCGATTTATCTATTGACAGAATCTAAGTGTTGAGGAAAGGCTGTGAGGAAGTGAGGCAATGCTGCCTTCAAAATAAAAGCACAGACAAAACACTGCAAGTAAAGCAATCAACAAGTTGAATTATTTCTAAAAAGGTGGATTGATACTGTTTGAGTCATTAATTCTCTTTGTAGATTATGATAAAAGCACAAAGAAGAGATCATAATAAAGAACTTTATATTGTAAACGGAGTGAGATTTCAGGAATTACCTTCAAATAATATCGCAAAACATTCAAACTCAGATTTTATGTGAAAAACTTCTGGATGTAATTTAAAGGAAATCACTGGTAATGAAATCTAATAATTATCATTAATGATCATCTATTACGTTGCGTTATCTTGACAGACGTTACGTTATTGCTTCTGTTGACTCCGACGTTTAATAAATGCACCAATAAATAACGAACACGACTGTTAACCATGTAAATCATCAAACTGTCTCTAAATCCCAGAAATCACGACAGTGTCTCATTTTTACTCTTATTGTGAGGAAAACAGAAACTGTGTTTTTATAGTAAGTCATACAAAAACATGTGAAATCAATCAGTAATGTTCTTAAAACCTATTTCTACACACTGGCTCGTCTTTGTACGGCTTCATTTCATTTTTAATATTTAATGTATTTATTGTATTTCTTCATTTGTTCTTTCATCAGCGTTCAAACTTCACCTCGTTTGTTCTGCTTTGTTTATTCCTCTGTTGTTATTTTACCTGTTTTGTCTGTCAAATCATTTTATGATGAAAATAAAGTTTCTAATAAGGAATGAAGGGTCAATTCATATTTACTCATTTTTAAATGGAGCATTTATTTTAATTAAATTCACATTTTACTCAGAATAAGTACGAATTTACATAATTATTATCAAATGACAAACCTGTAAAATGAAACACTGTGACACACAACAGGTGTGCGCCTTCTCACTTTATTTTGAAATGTCTCACCAGAAGTTGGTCAGGGACACGAGGAGGAGGAGGAGGAGGAGGAGGAGGAGGAGGAGGAGGAGGGGCATGTCCACGTTGGAGACCAATGACAGGACAGGTAGCAACAGGTGAGCCTCTCTCACACCCACACACACACACACACACACACACACACACACACTGAGGAAGCGGCTCCTGGGACAGACGTGACATGACGCGGATCTAGAGCAGAGACCAGTTCAGCGCCCCGGACAGGAAACCAATCCGGGTCCTTTGGATTATTATCGAGATTAAAACCCGGATGACAGAAGAAAGAAACAGTTGAAACGTTCCTCTAATAAGGACTTTGTGGAGTTAGTGTGAGTTTAGAGCTTAAAACATATTTAAATAAGGTTCACAGCCTGTTTGTGTTGCATCGACGTGGACCCGCTGGATTATTGATCTGCTGGAGTTTATTATATATATATAGATATCTATATATATATATCTATATATATGGATATGTCTCCTGCTGTGCAGTAATGTCTCCACACAGCTTTGATAGTAGGAACTAGTTTAGTCTCTTTATTAAACCTCCTGTTGGCTGAATATTAACCCCCCCGGAGCTGCGGACTACCCCGGCACCATGATCAGCTCGGAGGCCCTGCGGCCGTCCGCGTCCGGCAGGAAGCCGCTGGGCAAGCTGGCGTCCCGGCTGGAGGAGGTGAAGAACCCGTGGAGGCAAGTGTCCACGCTGGAGCTGAGCCACAACGAGGCGGCCCGCCTGGCCACGGACGCCCTGCTGGAGCAAGGGGAGAAGGAGTACCGCCGGGTGCTGAGCGAGGAGCGGGAGCTCAACTTTCTGTCCCCGCTGGAGGTGCGCTACATCACCGAGCAAGCGGCCAAGACGTGCGCCTCCGAGAGCAACGGCGGCGGCGGCGGCGGCGGCGGCGGTCCCAACGACCGGGACTTCGGGGACGGAGACGCCGTGTCCGACCTCACCTCCGGGACTTACTTCCCGATGATGTCCGACGACGAGCCGCCGATGCTGGAGCTCGGCTGGCCGGACTCCCCGTCGAGGTACGGACCGTCGGAGACGCAGATCTACTTCCAGAGGGACAAGTCCCACAACGTGAAAGACCTCATCAGGTCCCTGATCAACAAAGCCAAGAAGGTCTGCCTCAGCCTTTATTATACATTTATAATGTGGAACAATTAACTTCAGTGAACATAAAACAAGATACAGTTTAAGATCACGTTTTATTTGGGTTTTATATGTGTGTACATACATCATCATGATTCCTTAAATCTGACTTTATGCTCAGAAACTATGTAATACTCGTTTATTGAGCGTTAGACCCGGATTATCAGCACACATTATGACACCTAAATAAACACTCATCAATCAGCTGATCAATAGAACAGTGAAGGAGGTCTGTGGGTCTCCTGGTCTCCAGTGATCACATTATTCATCACAGTGAGACAGATTAAAGTCCGTTAAAAGCTTATTATTTTATTCTGATGTTGCTCTGTGCTCAACATTCATCTCAGTTTAACAAATCTACAGCCGACTAGTTTGGAGTCCAACAACTTAAGTGTGATGTGGAAACTTGAAGCCTTTATTTATAAGGCTGACAACTTTATTCATACAGCAGCTTTTTATTCAGATCACAGCAAATAATCTGATGATAAAAGAGTTCAATGACAGCAGTGAGTTGAATGAAGTGCAGACATTGTCTAACATGAAAACAACAGAAGAAGACACAGGTTTCGTGGAGACATCTTGTGTCAGTCAAACTCTGAGTGTTTATGTTTTCATGACGGCGTCTCGACAAACAGCACAACACAGGAGTCCTTGTGTTCCCTCCGCCGGTGTTGTGCGTTCTGTCTCTCTTGGTTTCTGCCTGCTGTGGTTTCCACTTGTTAAACAGCTGAGTCGGCGTCCTGCTGCTGTCATGTCTGATCAGCGAGCACCGAGGCATCGCTCGGTTATCAGCTGACCTCGGTTCACAGATTTGGAAAAGATCTGACTCTCTAATCACCGTCCACGGACGGACAATGAGACCGTGGACACATGCCCCCCCCCCCCATCTGTAGCAGCAACACTAAATACTGCTGCATCTTTGTGTCATTGTTCTTCGTCTCCTCGTAGTTTTGTCTCTTTGTAGATGTTTTTTGTGTCTCTTTGGTCATTTTGCGTCTCCCGATAGTTGTTATTTGTGTGGCAGTTTGCGTCTCTTTGTAATTGTTTAGTTTTCTTTGTGGAAGTTTTGTCTCATTTCAGTCATTTTGTGTCTCTCTGTAGTTGTTTTGTGTCTCTCTGTAGTTGTTTTGTGTCAGTCTGTAGTTGTTTTGCGTCTCTCTGTAGTTGTTTTGTGTCTCTCTGTAGTTGTTTTGTGTCTCTCTGTAGTTGTTTTGCGTCTCTCCGTAGTTGTTTTGTGTCTCTCTGTAGTTGTTTTGCGTCTCTCTGTAGTTGTTTTGTGTCTCTCTGTAGTTGTTTTGTGTCTCTCTGTAGTTGTTTTGTGCGTCTCTCTGTAGTTGTTTTGTGTCTCTCTGTAGTTGTTTTGCGTCTCTCTGTAGTTGTTTTGTGCGTCTCTCTGTAGTTGTTTTGCGTCTCTCTGTAGTTGTTTTGCGTCTCTCTGTAGTTGTTTTGTGCGTCTCTCTGTAGTTGTTTTGTGTCTCTCTGTAGTTGTTTTGCGTCTCTCTGTAGTTGTTTTGTGTCTCTCTGTAGTTGTTTTGCGTCTCTCTGTAGTTGTTTTGCGTCTCTCTGTAGTTGTTTTGTGTCTCTCTGTAGTTGTTTTGTGCGTCTCTCTGTAGTTGTTTTGTGTCTCTCTGTAGTTGTTTTGCGTCTCTCTGTAGTTGTTTTGCGTCTCTCTGTAGTTGTTTTGTGCGTCTCTCTGTAGTTGTTTTGCGTCTCTCTGTAGTTGTTTTGTGCGTCTCTCTGTAGTTGTTTTGTGTCTCTCTGTAGTTGTTTTGTGCGTCTCTCTGTAGTTGTTTTGCGTCTCTCTGTAGTTGTTTTGCGTCTCTCTGTAGTTGTTTTGTGCGTCTCTCTGTAGTTGTTTTGCGTCTCTCTGTAGTTGTTTTGCGTATCTCTGTAGTTGTTTTGCGTCTCTCTGTAGTTGTTTTGTGCGTCTCTCTGTAGTTGTTTTGCGTCTCTCTGTAGTTGTTTTGCGTCTCTCTGTAGTTGTTTTGTGCGTCTCTCTGTAGTTGTTTTGCGTCTCTCTGTAGTTGTTTTGTGCGTCTCTCTGTAGTTGTTTTGCGTCTCTCTGTAGTTGTTTTGCATCTTATTGTGGTAGTTTGCGTCACTTCCTCATCGTTTAGTGTGTCTTTGTTGTCATTCAAGTCTCTCTGTAGAACTTGTGCATCTTATTGTGACAGTGTGTGTGTCTCGTTGTAATTCTGTTGTGTCTCTTTAAGGTTGTGTGTCTCTCTGTAGTCGCTTTGCATCTTATTGTGGTAGTGTGCGTCTCGTTGACATCATTTTGTTTCTTTGTTGATCTTTTGAGTCTCTTTGTAGTAGTTTTGAACATCTTTCTATATTCCTGTTGTGTGTTATTTGTGGGTAGTTTGCCTTTCTTTCCCCTGGAGGGGCCCCGGGGCCCCGGGAGGCCCCATTCAGTGATCCATCCCAGGGCCACGGCACTCTGGATGCTATAAATTAAAAATGATTTAGTTCACTAATGATCAGCTCTGCCGCTGCATCATGACTGAGACGTATGAGTTTACGCACATGTTGCCCAATCGTCTCGTGGTCACTAAACTGACCACAGAGCAGTTAGATGAGGAACACGCTGCACATGAGTCAGCTCTCCACAGACGCTTCCTTCTTCTCCAGCTTTTTTAGAAATGCATCACGTCTCTTGATGCTAATAAAAGACTTGTTCGCTGCGGGGAACATGTGGAGAGGCTGCGGTGTCTCGACACGGCAGCAACATTCTGCTCTTTCTCACACGTTTGTGCAGAGTCAGCAGGTTTACGGTCACCAGGCAGTGGATGCAGCTGATAAACATGAACAGCTGTTCATTGCTCTTATCTCAAGTTCACTTAGTTCCTTCTGCCGGACCAGAACAATAAAGGAGCTTCTTGTAATGTGAGAGCAGTCAAGGAGACTTATCTCTTCTCTCTAATCATGTTGCTGCTCTCACAAAAGAACAAGAGAGTGTTTCACAATATTCCCCGATGTGTGTTTTGAACTGTGGGTTTCCTTCACACAGCAGCTGATCTGCAACACAACACTGCTGTCGTTCACGTTGGTTACGTTGCAGGTTTTCAACAGGAGAAAATATCAAAGTGCATCTGGAGTCCTTTCAGCCATCGTTACTCATTCACACGCTCATGTGCATAAAGCCAGCGGGCATCAAGACGTCTGTACATGCTGTCAAATGCTGTTCTTTGTGTGTTAATGTTGCGTAACACCTGCTGCATGCAGGCTCCTTTCACTCCTTCTAAAGCACGTAAAAGAGACGTTCACTGTTTATGTTAAATATCAGATCCAGAACAAAAGCTCCGGTTCCCTTCAGGGGCGGAAGAACAACAAGAAGCAGCTTTTTAAAAGTGTATTAGTTTCTTTTTTAGTCGTTTGGATTACGTACTTACAAAATGTGTCCGACTAAAGTAAAATACCAGCGAGGTTCTGCTTTGTTAAAGTGTGCACGCTTTGCATGATGGGAACTTCTGAGAGACGTTAGCAGCTCAAGAGAAATGCTTCCTGTCGGGACCCCGGAACACGTTAAACCAGTTCTTTACAAACGCGCTGCAGCTTATGAAGCTATAATTATCTTTGAGTCATAAATCATTGGAAACATATATACATACATATATATATATATATAAACTGCTATGTCGCCGGTTCGATTCCAGCCGGCGATGGAATAGTCATTAGTGGTACAACTAAATATTGTGCATTGTGGTATTTTTTTGTAAATTCTGGTGGTTTCATAGTATTACGTTTTGTTTTCATTACTGGACCTTTATGAAGACTTATTTTACTATCAGAGAATATCTAAGCTTTGCCTCGTCATTACTTTATTACAACATGATCCGAATGCATGAAACAGTTGCAGAATTTAAATAATATTCATTGTGCAACTGCAACGTAGTAAAAAAAACACAAATCTAAAATGAAACATACGTGGTCAACAGCTTAATGGTGCTTCCTTTTCAGGACTAAATGTGTTAAATAGTTGTATGAACACTATAAACTGACCACAGGTCAGAAGTGCTGTTGGTTTAATGTTGCGTTGCAGTTTGGATGACGTGTTCTCACCGCTGTCTTCAGCAGGAACGTGTCCTCCGTAGCTGGATTCTTATTGCATTCGTAATATTACTCCAGGTAGGTTATTCATTTTTGTGTTTTAAAGTAAGAACCATGAGGGAGAAGGCCGTCCCCCATCTTGTCTGGACCACCATGCTCCTCTAAAGAAGGTCCAGCTGAGCTCATTCGCCTCCCATGAGCATTAAATATAAAGCGACGCGTATCACCAGAGCAGCGCTTTAAGATTGATTTCATTCAGGATTAATCAGTAGATTATGTTTTCGGTTAATTGTTTAGTCTGTAAAATATCAATGTGTCCATGTTCACGTCTCAAAAAAACCTCAAACGGTGTTGAGTCGGCAGTGAGACAGTGAGGTCTGTCTGGAGGGTGAGACACGGTGTCTCAGTGTCTAAATAACAGTTTCACTAACAAGGACCACGCACATAACTGTATGAGTTTCGAGAGGTTTATTGCATAACGGAATGATTGTTGGATGAGGAAGCGGAAGAGGTAGAGGGTTGAAGGGATGAAGGGATGTGGGGTAGGGGTAGAGGGATGTAGGGTAGGGGTAGAGGGATGAAGGGATGTAGGGTAGGGGTAGAGGGATGTAGGGTAGGGGTAGAGGGATGAAGGGATGTAGGGTAGGGGTAGGGGTAGAGGGATGAAGGGATGTAGGGTAGGGGTAGAGGGATGTAGGGTAGGGGTAGAAGGATGAAGGGATGTAGGGTAGGGGTAGGGGGATGTAGGGTAGGGGTAGAGGGATGAAGGGATGTAGGGTAGGGGTAGGGGTAGAGGGATGAAGGGATGTAGGGTAGGGGTAGAGGGATGTAGGGTAGGGGTAGAGGGATGAAGGGATGTAGGGTAGGGATCAAGGTACAGGGATGAAAAGATGTAGGTTAGGGATAGAGGTAGAGGGATGAAGGGACGAGACGGGGGACCGTTTGTGTCGGCGGCTGGTGGGAACGGAGACTGTTGGATGGGGGGCCGTCTCTTAGGAAGCTCTGGAGGTGCAGAGTCCCCAGTCGTTCCTGTAATCCTGCGAGAGAGAAAAAGGAAAACAAAAAATGGGGTCGGGGGGGAGGGATGAGAGAACAGATCCAAAGAGGAAGTGAACGGGTTAGTAGAGCTTAAATACTTGTCCGGGGGAAATGAGCCGTGTTCTGGGCGTGGTCCCGTTCCTGAACAAAGTTTATAAAACTACATTAAATGGAGAATGTGAAACATGAAGGCCTGTATGATGACGTCTGTCGTGTGTGTCCCCCCCGCTGCTGCAGGTGATCGCGCTGGTGATGGACGTGTTCACAGACGTGGACCTGCTGTGTGATCTGATGGAGGCGTCCAACAAGCGCAAAGTCCCCGTCTACATCCTGCTGGACGAGAAGAACCTCGACCACTTCACGGACATGTGCTCCGCACTCGACATTCAGAGCTCACACATGAGTGTAAGTACCGAGTGTTACTTCTATCGTTCAACATCATTCCTCGTGCAGAGACGAGGACCAGTGAGGCACACGTGACCCTCCAGACCACGATAACAGTGAAGTCACTATGAGCAACTCTTTAACTGGTCCTGAATCAGTCTCAGTGTAGTACTGATCCTCTATGTGAACCCGTCTCAGTGTAGTCCTGATCCTCTATCAGACCTCCATCAGTAAAGAGACCATCAGAGAGAAGATGGTCTGTTTCTATAGAGTTATTCTTGATGCTCGTCATCGGAGCCACCGGGTCGGATTCTGGTGAAACCAGATGAACTCATGCAGGTTCACCAGAACCTCCTTCAGCTCAGACTCCAGCAGAGACCGGTCCACCGTGGACAGACCCAGATCCTCCAGCAGAGACTTGGTCCACCGTGGACAGACCCATCCAGCATTCGTAGCTATACCTACGAAAAATATTGCGCCGTGTTTCGTAGATATCTGACTAAATCATTTTACGTATCTTATCCACGTAATCATGAACAAGGAAGTATAAAGACCAGAAAAACACCACCAGTGGTGGCCGTCAGGGCCAGCTAAGCCTTCTCTGCTGGCCTAAACAGAATCACAAAGTTATAGCTATTTTATAATTTAATAATTTTTCACAAATACACGACTGTCTTCCTCTGTTGCTCTGCTTCCAGCCTGCAGCTTGTTTTAAGGAGAGCTTTTATCCAATCAGATTCAGCCCCTTTGTCTCTAAGGAGAGAAGCCCGAGATCCTCGAGGTAGACTTTGCAGATTAAAGTGAATGGAGACGATATTGTTGATTGTCATCGTGTTCAACCAATCAGATCTTTAGTTTGACATGTTGGGCGTATTCTTTGACGTGCCAGAGGCACCGATGTAGCCTCCTAAGTACGTCTGCATTAAGGTGCGCTGTGATTGGTTCAGTGGGCCGGCGTGTGACTGATGTGAAATTTAAGGAAGCTGAAGCAGAAGTTAGTTGGAGTAGTGAGAGTTCAAATTGAAAGCTATGGAAGAAATTATAACATCTGTAGGGTTTTGCTTGGTGTAGTTTATTTATTTGTATGAACGGTGTTCCTGGCTGACAGCGTCGTCGCACATGTTATGTCTGGGAATGTGTTTCATGTTAACTGAGCGTCTTGGTGTTTGGAGCTACGCTACGCTAACCCGAGGACGCCGTAGCACTGCAGGACACTACGGTGCTTTTGAAAACTTTTGGAGAAACCCGAGTGGATCTACAGATCAACGAACACGTTCGCAGGGAAACGGAGCTCCACAAACCGCGGTCCGCCCGGCGGAGGTGGGATCCCGGCGAAATACAACCGGGGAGGCTCGACTGTAACTGGCGTCCATGAATCGAGAAGGACTTCTTACTGGAACTGAAACGATGTACTGAACAAACGTGGGATTAAACTCTTTGTCAACAAAGAAAGGAGGATGGACTTTGTCTTTAAGTGAACAGCATTCGGTTAAGTGACAAACTGCGTTTGTTTCTTTACATCTGCAGTAACGTTACTGCCGTTCATTTGTCTATCGTGTCGTTTTTATGAATAATATTTGAATGGCTCGTGCTCTCGTGTGGTGGAATGTGTGGATCCGCTGCAGGTTTGCTGGATTGATTTGTTGCTTTGTTGTCATATGAATATATGTGACTGGTTCTTATGACTTTGTTATTATTATGTTGATTTGACTATGCATTGTCCCGTCATGCACGTGTTCATGTAACTGCACCGTAGCTGTTCAACTGTAGTAGGACAGCACAGAAGGACCCCCCCCAGTTTTGTACAAAAAGCGCCTTTCTGTTCCATTAAAGAGTAATTTGCAAACCTCAGCGGAATCGCTGTCTCTACACTCCGCTTCTAGAAGTCACACTGGAGCGTTAGAGGATAGGAATGCAGAGCTTAGCATGTAGCAGGACGTCTCACTGAGACAGTGGACAGTGTCCTCCTGTTTGCCGGCTCCATCATTCAGCGTCATTTCAACCGTTTGGTGAACTGTCTCGACCGTTTTCTTTTTCTACGGTTGTAAAAGTGACAAAGTGATTCCTGCTGAGCGGGAGAATATATTCTCTCTTCTCAGGTTGCTCTCCGTGGACCGTGGACTCCAACTCTGTTGCGTTTCTGTGGGATTCTAGACGTCGGAGTCTCCTCGAACACATCGCTGTCGGCTCACACAGAAGTGATGTTCTTGGCGAGATGACACGTTAACAGCGATGAATCATCTGTCTCTGCATGTTGATTTTTATCAGTGCACAGAAATGAACTGCAGCCAAATGTGGCCTGAAGGAAGGAAATAGAGATGCAAAACAGCAGCATGTGTGCATAGGAAAAACCTTTGATATGAATAAAAACGTTAACTCTGTTTAAGTGGAGGACTCAAATTACTCCAAAAACGAGTTATGCACGGAGTTCTTTTGCTTTCTCAGGTTCCATGAAGCGTTCAGGCTGCTTGGAGCTCAGTGTTAGTAGATGCTCACCTGTTCTGCAAGCTAAGCTTTAGAACTGCAACTATTTTTTACTATCGATTAATCTACCATTTGTTCAAGCAATTCATGCGTTTGGTCCATACTATAGTCGAATTTTGAACATCGCAATTTCCCAAAAGCTCAAATTAACATATTCATCATTTGTTTTGTCTGAGCAACAATCTAAAACTCCCAAATATTCAGTTTGGTATCATAGAAGTCGAAGGAAACTAACAACAAATATTCACGTTTTGGGAAGCTGAAAGCATTTTGATAGAAACGTGGAGGGAAAGTGACTTTATTATAATGTGTGAATTAAGAGTTCAAAGAATGTAAAGACGTCAGTTCGAGACAGTAAATTGTGTGTCTGTGTGCAGAACATGAGGATTCGCAGCACGTGTGGCGACACTTACTGCACCAAGAGCGGCAAGAAATTCACCGGTCAGGTCCTGGAGAAGTTTATGATCATTGACTGTGAAGAGGTCATCGCCGGGTCATACAAGTGAGCAACACACACACACACACACACCCACACACACACACACGCACACACACACACACACACACAAGCTAACGTTCAGAACAATCAATGGAAGAGATTCTCCTCCTGACGTTGTTGAATCAGAAAGCTCTACGATAGCTCTGTGATAGTTCCTCATATTTGATTTGTACAGAGACCAGACTATGTGTATGAAGACTCATTGACTCTCTACGGTGTAAATAATAACCGTATATCTATATTTTGAGTGTTGATGGAGCTGCTACAATGTTAGCATAGCCTAGCACTGATCCATCCAAACTCCATTCAGAAAACAAAGCATTTTAAAAGTTGTGTGCTTGTCGTCTTGCGGTCCCCGACGAAGCGTGAATTCACACTTTTTTACAAATCTGCTTTATCATGTCGTTATTTTTTCGCGCCTCATTATTGTGGCGCGTCGCTGCAGTTGGTCTGGATTTAGTAGCTTCTTCAAGTGACGCTGGTGTTTCACAACTTCAGCGATGATCTCTGTAATTAACCGACAGCTGACTTTCCAGGTGACTCCTCCTCAGAAGTATTCACATTCACACATTCTTTGTACCATCAGTCACCCGATGCAGGCGTGTCACCTTAATCCACTCCGTGCGCCGCTGCCCGTTTTTATTCTGTCAAATGTCATTTTCTGTCCAGTCAGCTGGTTTTTCTTACGATATTCTCTTGACACGGTGTCTTAGATTTGGCTCGGCGGCTGCAGTGGAGTGTTTTTAGCTTGTAGTTTGGTTTCATGTGTGTTGGGTGAAGTCAGGCTGCGACTGACGGGCATCAAAAACCGGCTGGCGTTGGAATGAAGGGCGAGGTCCTCCAGCGAGGCAAATGTTTTCTTATCACCTGAGCGCTGCCTTCCCTCCCTCCCTCCCTCCCTCCCTCCTCTCCCTCCCGTCCTCCATACCTCTGATAGTAAAACCCATTATTAAAGCGCCGGTTTACACTCTGATACCCGGGGAGCGTTCGCTCCAGTTTGTTTGAGAAGCAAATAAATATATATATAAAGATATTTAGCCGATAACGACGGCTGTCATCTGTTAATCCAAAGAAAGTAACATTTATTCATATTTTTATGGAGATAATAACTACATACATGGAACTTAAACTTGAACTCTCCATGTTTGGCATTTATAATCACTATAGTAACATGTAATGAATGGTTTATAAACTATAACTCCTCTTCCACCCATAAGTTAAGTAATAATGATGATTATGATGATAATCTTTATTTATAGATAACGTATAAAGTGCTACACACGAGGCACCAATTTAATATCGACAAAATATTAGATCCATAGTTTTTATGATCAAAGAGAACTGAGGAAGGTTCTTCAGACCGAAAGCTAAAATTAAAATGTTCTCTGCATCGACGTTAGAGTGCGGACATCTATTCTACCACTTTGAGCTCTTTAATACTTCCAGCACCTTCTTGATAAAACGGATAAAAGAAATTATATTTAAAAATGAAAAAAAATGCACAGAAAACCCAGATGAAATGAAAGAACGTCTTTCTGGTTAAATACTGAACGTTAATAAACACTTGAAGACAAAGATGTCCTCATATCTGCCGACAACTTCATTATATTGTGTTATAAACATGTATTACATGTTTATACGGTACTTCAATATCTGAATACACACGTGTTACACGTCACAAAGATCCTTATGAGATAAATTGGTAACATGTTCAGTGTCATACGATAGATATTGAAGTGGAATCAGACAACGGGATCACTCTGGTTGTTCCACCGTCGCCCCCCCGACTCCGTCTCTCCTCTCCTGCCATCGGTCCTCTTTGGTTACGTGTGGAGAGTTACCGACGGCTACCAGGGAAAATAAAAGCTCTATCCTCTTCCTTGTTTTGGTTTGACGCACTTTTCTCTGTGCCGTCATCTTTCCTCTGGAGTTCACAGTGAAAGTGAGGCTTCCCGGGAACCTGACGGTGTCATTATTCTACAACCACTTCATTGTGCGGTCCACGTTTACTTCATGATGAGTTAAAGCAGTCACAGGGAACAGCAGAGCTCACCGTGACGTGATTGACGTGGAACATAGAAGATACGACCCAGGTATCATTTCCATAACGCGACTCCCGTGTTGAAGGGAAATAGGATTTGATTATCAAACACGTTGTTTATATTGCAGGCCGGAGAGACGACTTCTCTTCCTGATGAGAACACACTTTATGATTTACGGTTAGCTGAAGGCGTGTTCGGATCAGTCATTCCTGAGAACATACCAGAGCTTTAACTGCAGGTGAATGGAGTGCGGCGTATCTGAGCAGTGAGTGATTTATTATTATCACAGAGGAACGTCGTCCTGCAGGTTCAGTCTGTGGCTGCTGTGAAACAAACACACTCAGCGTCTCAAGCAGCTCGCTGAAATGTCCTCACGAGGGTTTAAAGTCAGAAACAGATGTTCTGTTTCTTTGTGCACTGAACATGGTCGACAGTTAAGAGACTTTCATTGTTAGGATCCAGTCCCAACGCATTGTCACGGTGAAGTAGTCAGGAAATGCAAACGAGTGGTTTCATGTACAGGGACAAGAATTTCCTGTTTGTTCAGTGTCGTCGGAAAATTAGGTTAAAGGAAAACGTAATTGTTGTGCTTAAAATAACGACATGAAGTTAGATTAGACTATTAAACCAAGACTATTAAACCACATCGGTCTTCTGGTTGAACGTCCTGTTTGGTTATTAAAACGATTCAAATGTCTCTCATAATATTTAAAAAACGAATAGATTAAAATCGTGTTCATCGGTTTCTTATTTTTAGACTCGACCTGTTTAAACGTCGGGGAAATTAGTCGTCAGGAACATCCGTGATTTAGAGAAGGTTTGAGTTTGTCTCTTTATCTATTATAACAACTGAGATTATTCAACTAGTTGTAATATGTTAGTTGATTTCTAAGCAGGTTTAAGTAAATAAGGGATCACAGTTGTAGTTTTTAATAATAAAGCAAAGGCTGAAACATGCTCGAGGTTCTCCTGAAGACATTTGCATGTTCTTTTGTCTCAGATTTTCATATTAATATATATTTATATGTATATTTTATGTGAGTTGCAACTGTTTACGTCGTTACTGTCACGGTGAAAGATGAAGTAGACGTCGTGGTGATACCTCGGTAACTCAAACTGGACTTCCTGAATCGTGTGTTAACGCAGGACTGCTCATGGGGATCGTCATCAGAGCCGGTCTGTTGACGACTCTCTCGTCCTTCTAAACATTTGGTCATTTGTCTTCTATTCCGTGTGTCTCAGGGCTGCTGGGTAACATGTTGCGTTCACCGGCAGTCAGACGTTTGTGTGATGGAATACCTCTGAGCCTTTTTTTCAGTGTTCGTGTTCACGTGTCGCTGGCAGATAAGCTGCTGAGTCACCGTGGTGACTCATCGTTATCGCTGATCTGCAGGTTTATCAGCTGGAGGACAGAGATGATTTACACAAACAGCTGAAGTCACATTTTGTTTCATAATTTCTAGTTTGCATGAGAGTCATTGAATGAACACTATTCCTACCCAGCAAACAGAGTGCATCTCTGGATTCTTTGATTTTGGCTGTCGCCATCTTGTTTTTTTGTAACCAGTGAACAGGAAGTGACCATATGTGGACTGAGGAGGAGTGACGTAGACGTATATGTCTCTGGTAGAGACCTGTCAATCACTGTGTAGCCCCGCCCCTAAAGCATCCCCTGCTTTATGGTCTGTGTGACTCTAAACGGACCATCATTTACTAAATGAACATCATGCTGTATTGAAGAAGACTTGAAACTAGAGACTGAGACCATAAACTCATGTTTACAATGTTTACTGAGGTAATAAATCAAGAGAGAAGTAGAGTCATTTTCTCATAGACTTCTATACAACCAGAGGAGTCGCCCCCTGGTGGACACTAGAGAGAATGCAGCTTTAAGACATGAAGCTTTGGCTTTACTCAGCAGAACCGGAGGTTGACGTCTGGTTACACACAGTGTTGTGTGTCTGATGCACATTCTCGTTGGCCCTTTTGGGAAAAACGAGCAACACCGTAACCTTAAAAGTTGATTACTTACCTCATCTTTGCCGTAACCCCAAGATTAAACCTACAGGAGACCTCACGCGATGATCGTTGCACATCTGCAACCGCGACTAGACTTTCCTGCAGATTTACAAATGACTTATACCTTAAAATTCTGAAATTGACCGACAACTAAATGGTGCTAAAATATATACATATAACATAAATAGCATATTCGACTCTTAGAGTCAGTGTATGGTTTGTCCGCTCTGGGCTACTGTGGAAACATGGCGGACTCTGTGAAGAGGACTCCCTCTGTATTTATGACTCATTCTAAGCTAAAACACGTTTCTACGAGTAGATCCCTCTAAATGCTCCACACTGGCCCTTAAAACACAGTTTTTCTCAAATATCCCCGGTCACCTATACGCTGCAGCTCACCGGTCTCTCGTATTGTGTCTCCTCTCCAGTTTCACCTGGCTGTCGTCTCAGGTGCACAGCAACATGGTGATGCATTTCTCAGGTCGCATCACCGACAGCTTCGACAGGGAGTTCCGCTGTCTGTACGCCGACTCTCAGATCATCGACTGCTTCTTCAACCCCGAGGACGAGGGGATGTCCTACCACCAGCCGTTCCAAGCCACGATGACCCCCGGCGGCATGGGGTTCGGGGGGCTCGGGGGGCTCGGGGGGCTCGGGGGGCTTGGGGGGCTCGGGGGCCTCGGCCCGGTCATGGGGCTGGATTTACTCTCTGACAGGTACCAAGCTGGAGGCATCACCTTATCAAATATGTGCTTATTTTCATACATTTCCAGAACAGATATCTGAACGTTGAATAAAGCCAAGTTTTAAAATGATTGTTTAATCTTTAAAATGATTGTTTTAATCTTTAATCTTGACATATTAGAGTCAAAGGTGTTTACAGAGAATCTATGATATCTCTTTGTATCACTCCATAAATCAGAAAATACTGTCAACATCCATATCAGAATCTGTGTGAACCTTCAGCACATAGAGAGGAGTGAACGTGTAGAGTTTGGTGTGTGTAAGAGCTGCTGAAGTGGAGATTTATCATCAGAGTCTGAGAACAAACTCATTGAGAGAAAACGTCCTTTAAAGAGACGTTTAGTTCATTACAGACATTTAGAGACTCTACAGGTGAAGAGTTAACACATGAACTCATAGATTCACCATGAAGCTTCACTTCATCACTCACACTAAGAGGATTATCTTTTGTTTACTGAAATGTTATGTTTAAATATGCAAATGAGGCATTATGTAATGGTAACTTTTAGTGAATTTGGAAGAAAACTACAGACGTAAGTAAAAGTGTTAAAATAAATGTTTTCTGTCCACTCGTCTGAAAGAGCACAAGTTATGGAAGACAAACAGACCAACCGCTCTAAACTGACCCGTGCATGAAGGATAAACGTGTTCATGTGTTCAGATCTGAAATAGTATTTTCATACATGAAATGCATAAAAAGCACATATTATGGCAATTTATGTGATATTTTTAGTTTTTTAATACTAATACTAAAGTCAGGTTCCAGTAATATTTGTTGTGTTATTTTATGTGCTGTAGTTTTTTGTACTTTTGTACTGATCTTTACTTCCCCTCCGTCCTCCAGCAGGCAGAGGGACCGGGTGTGTTCTGAAAACTCCAGCAGCCAATCAAGTAACAGCGTGTCCAGTGTGAAGGCTGCACCCGGGATGACCTCCAACACCGTCTACAAGGTCACTCAAAGTCACGACAAGAAGGAGTCCGGCAGCAACCCCGAGAGGAGAGGGTCGGGACAAACGCTGAAGCCTCAGAGTCACGTCACAGCGGGTACACGAGTCTCAGCTAACGGAGGAACCAATCACAGCCCGGCTATGGACCGACCGCCGCCGTCCTACGGTCAGCCGATGGGCAGCGAGCGGAACAAGTCGAAGCCGACGGACGCCATGTGGTCCAATATAGGCGGCACTTCCTCCAAGTTCCAGGGGTCGGGGTTGTACGACCACAAACCGAGCCTGTTCCACAGCGCCGGGCCCGTCGCCGGCGCCCCCAACTCGATCCTGAACCCTAAGACCCAGACGCCCTCCCCGGTCAACGACGGCAAACTCACCCACAAGCAGAAGTCTCCCTCCAATCAGCTCCTCAACAAACTCTCGGACCTCTTCCTGCCCCCCAAAGACACCTACAACTTCCGGAGGTCGCCGTCCCCTCACGGCGCCGCGCCCTGGGGCGGGCAGGACCTCTCCAAACCCGAGCCGGAGAGCCAGCAGAGCCCGCCGCCGCCGCCGCCGCCGCTCTCTCCGACCGTGCTGATGAACCGGCAGGACGAGAAACGAATGACGCTGGGCCACAGCAAGCTGGACCTGGTGAACCAATACAACCAGACGAAGTCCAAGCAGGTGTACAGCCGCTTTGAGCTGAAGACCTCGAATTAAACCGGGAGTTCAGACTCTGTTTAAGTGCTGAACTCCCTCTTCCAAACTCTTCATTCCTCCTGTGTTTCCTGTCACCTTCTTACAACACATGAAGGTTGTTTTGAGGAAGTCCTTCGTCTTCTTCTACAGCTACAGTTGTCTTCTGTGATTCCTGAAACCATATTGCCTCTTTTATCACGTGAGGAGCCGTTAGTGCAGCAGGGACGTGACTCTTTGTGGTGTTGAAGTTTACTCGCATGGGAAAAGATTTAGGAATTGATCTGTGAAAATCACCCGTCAATTCATTCTTTTTAAACAAGTGCTACCTGAGTCATCGTGTTTTCAAAGATACAAAAACAAGGTTGTTGCTAAAAGAAGTCTGACAAAAGGTTTCAATTAACCAGTGTCCTCACAAAAACATGGCACGTTTTAGAAAGTCCAATGGCAGAAAATCATGCAGAAAATTACATTTGTTTTGCCTCAACACAAAAATAAAAAAAGACCAGAAAGGTTTCTATTATATACTCCAGGGAGTTAAATGATTTTGATCTTAATTTACAAGAAGCCTAAACTCAAACTGATATTTCAGTTATTACCTAAAAACTATTTAGTAAAGAAATATCAAGAACAATGTGAGAGTTGTTGAGAGGATAAACCCGTTTTTGGAGATAATGTGAACTCAGACCGTCGGCTTTCTGCTTATGCATGTAGCTCACTATCTAATGATCAGAGATGTCCCGATACTATTATTTATTTCTCAATAAATAACTTGCGTATTGGCCAATACCAGCGAGGTAAAAACACATCGTCATGTTACTGGCGGGATTTTTCCAGTGAAAGATATTGCGGACATTTTGCTAGTGCTGGCTAACGGCTAGCACATGCTCGATTATTACAAATCAGCAGCAAATCGTTTGATGATGAGCCATCTGGATTCTTTGCACATGTGCAGTAGCGATCGGGCAGGATGTACGGATTCAGGTAGCAAAAAAAAAAACACGTGTTCTTGTTCCTGTGCAGAGTAAATGATACGATAACGTGATACCAGATCGGTGCACAGACTTCCATACTCAGAACAAATCTATAAATGTTGGAACAATTACAGAGAGAAAAAGACAAATTCCTCAAAACTTCAGGAAATAAATATCAATGTGACAGAGAGAAACCGTATCTGTGACTTAAGATCCCAGTCTGTCAGTATGAACTCTCTGAAGACGCTAATCATTTCTTCTTCTTCTTCTTCTTCTTCTTTGGTTTCTGCAGACTAGACGCTGCAATGGCGTACTGCTCACTGTAAGTGTGTGTGGCTGTCAGTGCTGATCTTTGTTAATTGGACTGTTTTTGAAATTAGTCTCATTTGCAAAGAAAGGGGCCAATTTTGTGGCATTTCCTGCATGCATGTTACCTAATTTAAACATGGAAAAACATTGCAGGAGCACTGATATGCTGTTTGCTTGACGACGCAGTTAAAGGTGCGTTTCATCCTTTTGGTGCTTTGAGAATTACAGTTTATTTTTGTCTCATTCTTCGCAGGTTTAGCGGCCGCAAAAGTCGCGCAATCCTTTTGTGAATTCGCCCCTCAGTGTTGTGTTCATCTCACATTATAGAAAGGAACTAGTGACGTTTTTTACTTTAATGGATCCAGATCATGGTTTTATTAAGAGAGCTGGATACAGCGACGCCTCTCAGCCTCGCTGCTAATTTAAGAGTGGCCACTCGCGGTACTGCAGCAACAACAAAAAAGTCCCCTTAAACCATGTTCTGTAGAACAGGACACCTCAACATGTTAAAAAAGGTAAATTATTCTCCTTTGTATCCAATAATGTTTGGTTTATTTTTCCAGAGCCTGGAAAAGTTGTTTTTATGTGCGTGGCATCAATATCCAGTGAGTGTAACGTCAGCAGGAGAAACTTCTCTTTCTTTCACTCTTTGATTATTCCTGTAAGACAATAGCACCTATACGAGTGTATAACTCGTGCCTTGATCATCCTGCCTTAAGTTTTACAATCACATTATAGACAAACATCTCCAGTGAATAAGTGTTAATAGAGGTACCGACATGTCACCACAGGGAACAGTTGTAGATACCGTGTTCCTGCTGCTGTGTCTCGTTGCAATTCCGGGAAATGAGGCGTAAATGTAAAACATTTTGAGACATTGCAGGAACAACAGCAGATAAAATAAACCATTCTGAGAAGATGCTGTTTGTCATATATGGTGAAAGAATGTTTAATTCTACAGCACTGTCATTCCCTTAAAATGTTTCTTGTTGACAGACGATTTCTTTCCTCATATTGTACATTTTGTACGTTTTTTTGTCAGATATGTAGATTTGTATATAGACTGTGAATTAAAACACATTAGATACAGTTAATACTAATTGTACTATTTGTTTAGTTTGAGTTGTTTTTGTGATGAATTGTGCTGCAGTAGTTTTACTACAGCGCTCGATCGTCATCGTTTTGACTGTTGTCACAGAAGCAATAATGATCGACACGGATCAGTTATTTTAATGTGTTCTCATTCTGTGTGTGTTTTCGTTTACTGTTCATTTCAGTTGGTATTGATGTTTCGATGTTTTTTTATTTGCAGGCATCGATTCATGTCTCATGTTTGTCTGACTAATGTATATAACGGTGTAAATAATACATGAAGTGACTGTCAGGAATTTGGGTTATTGTTAAAGAAACACTTCTTAAACGCTTTTGTTAAATGTTATTTTTATTTTTACAATGTGTGTTATTTTACTGGAGAATGTGAACTTTCTGTTTAAAAGTTGGTCTTATTTTGTAAGATGAACACTTGAGGATTTAATAAAACAAAGTTTGAAGTTAAGAGCCGTTATCTGGAGATTATTAAGAGAAAACAAACAAACAAAAACCAGCTCATGTGTTTGTAAAGATGGAACGCTCTTAAGCTTACGGGTAAGAAATGTATCATTTATTTTAAATGTTTTCAAATGACGATAACCCATATAGACAATATAACAAAGATAATTCCTAATAATTGAGAACATTTTTATATATTATCACAAGTACTGGTCCAGACTGAAATATGTCAACAACTGTTGTGAGGATTGCCTTAACATTTGGTTCAGCTTTTCATATCCCCCTCAGGATGAACGCTAATAACTTTGGTGATCCTTCAGCCATCATCAGGTCAACATCTCAATGAGCCCAATAACTTGTGTTTATGACCAAATAGCTGCAGAACTAATGACATTCATCTGCCTCGCCTGTGCTTCGTGTTAACTGCTAATTAGCTAATGTTAGCATGCTAACACACTAAGATTCCTGCTAAACATCAGCATATCAGCAATGCCATTGTTAGCATGTTAGCATGCTAACACACTAAGATTCCTGCTAACATCAGCATATCAGCAATGCCATTGTTAGCTAATGTTAGCATGCTAACACACTAAGATTCCTGCTAAACATCAGCATATCAGCAATGCCATTGTTAGCATGTTAGCATGCTAACACACTAAGATTCCTGCTAAACATCAGCATATCAGCAATGCCATTGTTAGCATGTTAGCATGCTGTTGACAGGATCACAGCTGCTTGCTTGGCTGTAGACTCGTAGTGTTTTTGCAGCAATAATATTCCTAAAACTGCGTCTTCACCTTGGAGCGTGCACATGTTTCATGTTTTGCGTTAGTGGGGCATCAGAAATATGGGGTTTTAAATGGCGCACCATAACATAAGATGTTGAAGTGTTCCATTGTTGACATACAGCCTACAATTTGTAGCACTCTTTTAATTTTAATTTATAGTAATAAATCAAATCTTTAATCAGCCCTCAAAACTCCAAATTTGGCAAACACAATCACACAACAGCTCAATAATCTGAATCAGGCGATGTTCTTAGATTCATACAGCGTCTCCTGAAAGAATTACGCGTCTCTGATGTTGAAATGAAATCGCGATGCAAACACCATCTTGTGGTTTCTAGCAGGTCAGTGGATTGAGGATGTTTGGACCCGTGTGTCTTCACCACGAAGAATCACTTTTCCCAACTGAGCCGCTGTACAGTATGTTTTCCTGTCAGGAAATCCGGCCCCGGGGTCTGTTTCACAGGCCACGGCATGAACAACGTGGCAGATATGTGAACAATGGAGCATCCAAGAGACCGAGAAAAGTCTCAAAAGTGGACGGGACAATGATGTCACCACACGCCAGAAATCCAGTATTCATCCACACAAATCCTGTCTGTTTGAAAGCATGCTGAACTATGTGCATTATACGTTATATACCTCTGTTAGATGAGCCGTAGCACAGTGAGATCCCTGCTTTAAATAGCTTCATGTAAGACTTGAACCTCAATCCCCAGATCACTCTCTGAGTCCAGGGTTAACAGGTCCTGCAAACACATCCGTCCAACAACATGTTCAACATCCGGGTATCAGTGTGTGAAGTGAATTAACAAAACTGTGAAAACTGGCCCCGATCTTTACAAACATCGTGCTTGTGAAACTGAACCAGTCTCTTCGGCTGAACAACCAGAGTAACAATGAGTACCGGGTTACCGGTCGGCCAGGCTCGCATGTAGCCCCCCGTTACGAGATGCCTGCTTGTTTTTTGGGGGGGTAGCCACGGTTACAGGTTTACAGGTCGTCTCCTGGCTGTTTTACGAGCTAGAAGTGAACCAGGATTTCTGTCTTCACGGCCTGTGCTGCATTCCACGTCACAGCCCAGAATATGTTTTGTTCTTTTGTGGATTGATCCGCTAGAATCGATATTTGTTAATTTGTTAATGTGACTCAATGTTTCGTGTGTTTGTGGTCGTGAGAGAAGAAGCAGTTAGAGAGCAGCTGGTGAACATAGTGGAGCATTTAGTAGCTACTGAGGGACAATGAGGACAGGTCAGAGCCTCCATCAGCACAGCACATGTACTATTTGAAAAGATGTTTACATTGTGATAACGTACATAGCTCACTATGACTGAGGGCTATGGAAAGAGAGACAGAACCTCTCTGAAGAAACCAACATCTGAGCTGAATGTTGGATTACCCAACAATCCTCACACAGGTAGGATCTACGTATTACAGGTGGAAGAGATGTTGTTGGACTAAGAGTCCGAGCTTCCTGCAGGAAAACTTTGAGAAACATCTGTGTTTTTTTATGCACGGGTAGCGTCGAACGTTTAAACTACGAGATCCTTTTAAAGTAAACTGTGTTATTGTTAGGAACACTGAACGTGATGCAACCATTTTCATCAAAGATGAAACATTCAGCCCTTTAACCGATGGTCTGTGACAGTTATCGATACTCTTGAGTTAATAGTGACACACAAAGCACTCAAAGCTTCACTCTCTGTGTGTGTCTGCAGGCGGTTTGTCGGGCAGACGAGGTAACACAAGCTTCCCCGGTCGTGTTTCACACTCGACCGCTGCTGCTGGCTTCTGTGACGATCAGCTAGAGAGAGTGAGGAACTCCACAAAGGCGTCCCTGCAGCCGGTTCCCCCTTTGCTCTAAAGAGATGAACGACGACTACTGACGATGTGTCTAAAATACAAATGATTTCACTCAATGAGGAAAGTGAACACATCACTTATTACCTCAAAGTCACTTTCTCAAATCCGTAGCTGCTTTGAAAATACGTCCGATTGAAATTGTATATTGATTACGTTGTTAGCACACGATATTTACATTATGTGGCCACTTTATTAGGTACACCTGTACATTCGAATGCCATGTTCCCACCATTACATTTACTATTATTTTGCCTATAATGTTGTTTTTGGACACTGTCACTTTTATCACCGAGGTCACGGTTAGTGATGGTGTTGTAATGGACTGCGTTATATTCAGAGGTGCTTCAAATGTTCTGTACATTTAATATGTAAACACAGAGTTTTCACTTTGTCAGTAACATTGCTGAAGATCAGATACGTGTGTACACGATGCTATCGGCTCGCTGTGAACGTCACAGAGCGTCTTACTTTGGATGCAGCAGCAGCATTTCCTGCACTGAGATTCTGATTGTTGTGCATCTTGATGTAATCTTTCAGGACGCAGCGTTCTTCCGGCCTCTCAGAGCTATTTTCTGCTGAGTGTGTTCATACAGTATCAGACCTTGAGTGTGTTTGTGCTCGTTGTTGGGAGCGTGCATGTGCAACTGCGTGTGTGTGTGTGTGTGTGTGTGTGTGTGTGTCAGTGAGTGTCCTTGACGGTCTGTGTTTTCAACTAGGTTTGTCCCTTGACTCCTTGAATATGCATGTTTTACGACTTTTTTTTACCGTGCTTGATTTAAATTGGTCTGTTTTCTCTTTGTGTGTGTGTGTGTGTGTGTGTGTGTGTGTGTGTGTGTGCGTGTGTGTGTGTGTGTGTGTGTGTGTGTGCGTGTGTGTGTGTGTGTGTGTGTGTGTGTGTGTGTGTGTGTGTGTGCGTGTGTGTGTGTGTGTACAGCAGGAAGCCTGGTGTATTGTCCTCTTTGCACTCTGGGACAGGTTTAAATATTCTCTGACGCTCGCAGTTGATCACAGTTCTCTTCTTCCCACAGAACATAGACAAACATTTGGTAACTTAAACTACTGCAACACAACACTTTAAGAATTAAAGTAATGATTGTTGTGCAGCAGAGACTAAACACGTAACCATCGTGTTACATTGTTACCACATCAGTCGTAAAATGACCACAGGATTATAGTTCTTATTTATATTAAATTATTCAAAGCTACTTTCATGTTGTGTTGATTCTGGCGCCCCCTGTGGACTAAAGCGGTAGTGTCTCTGAGCACCAGAGTCTCTTTAGAAAACCTCTCATTCTACTGCAGCAGGTCTGACGGTCTGACCCGCTCAGTCCTGGTTCTGGTTCTCCCGTGCCCCCCTTCCCTCCAGCGGGTCCAGCAATACGTCCTGGGTCTCCAGCAGCGTGGAGGATCTTCTCTCTGATGGTCTCGTTTACTGATGGAGGTCTTATAGAGGATCAGGACTAAACTGAGACTGATTCAGGACCAGTTAAAAGTTCCTCCAATAAAGATATTTTTCATTTAAAAGTGGAGGTGTTGCTTCATATTGTGTGGACTCTATAAGCATAGATGGCACTATGTTTGCCCTTCTGTCAACATGCAGCATGTTATTTGTGAATGAAATGCCAAAAGTTTAAATTCAAACGGGGAATTCATGAGAATTATCAGGATCAGTGTTGTGTGTTCCGCTGTGGTGAGCTCAGGAGGCAGCAGGCTGACTCGGATCGTCGTTAGCTAAACGTGGCTCAGCTGGTCAGTCTGGGAACCTCCAGACTACAAGCTGGAGGATCAGTTCACTCTGTTTCCAACCGGTACACATGCTGCTGTGGCTCCTTCTCATTTTGATTCAACGCCTTCGATCACAAGCTTTTCTGTTTGTCCCGCTAACATTTGGTTTAAACATCCGTGCTGGAGAGCACAAAGGCTAATGAGACTCAAAATGAGAAGAGGATCAACTATTAGCCTGAGCAATAGCATTTTGGATTTGATGTGGTTAAGTTGCGTGTCTCCCTCACAATGCTTTTTTCCAATGTCACAACATGGAATTCCTTCATGCCGAGGGCTTAACGTCGGTATGTCAGCTGAGGCGGAGGCTGAGTTTCAATCAAAACACACACACACTGACATACACACTCCAAACAAACTTCCTGAACTTAAGCTTGACCCTGAACAACCTGTAGCTTTACCTTTAGTTAGCCGGGTTCATATCTACCGTACGGACGGACGAGAATGGTTTCAATCTTCTCATTTAAGGCTCAGTAAGAGAAGGAATATTTCTTAAAATGGGCTCATGGTGGCTCTTTGGGGCCTCCACCACCAATCTTTGACCCTGAACTCCAACTGAAAGGCCTAATATCTACATAACACGGTCCACATCTACTTCTCTGGCCTTTTGGTCTGGATCCCTTAAATCCAATGAGGAGAAATGCTACAGCATGCAATATTTTATACAAAAGTGTTCTTTCAACTTTGTGGCAACAGTTTCAGCTTCACAAAGAAATATTTTGTTCACAGTTCGGTGCGGAGGAACTTGAGCTCAACCCCATCCGACAGCTTTCTGGGGTGAACTGGAACACACGACTGTGATCCAGACCTGCTCACCTGCATCAGTGTTGGACCTCATCGGTGCTCTTAGTGCAGCCCGGTTCAGCATCACGGTGGAGAGACTGAAACCAGAAGAGGGGACGCTGTTAGAGCAGCACATTCATGAACATGGTACCATGTTCATGATCCTATAATGTTCGACTTTAACGGAGTGAAGATGAGCCGTACCTAAAAAGAATATAAATATAAAGAGAGCTCAGCGTCATTATGCAAAATTCAACAGGGCGCGTTCGACTTGGCAGACTGTGGTTCACCTTTTGTTGCAGAGGAATGTATTGGAACTTATTGCAAAGGGATCAAAGCCAAGCTGTGTACGTTTGAGGCTTTAGTCGCACAACAGGTTCAAGCTGTCAGTCATGTGGGGGAAGAAACAGACAGACAGACAGAAGCACTGTTGCATAGTGCAAAAAGAACAGAATCTCAAAAGTACTTTAAAAGGTTTCAATACAACAATTATCTGCTTTTATCTTAAGTGCTCCTTTGCTTTGGTTGAAGTGGGAGAATTTGATCTTGATAAAATGTGTGACGATGTGTCGCAACGATCAAACAAACCCACAAAGAGCGGATCAAACAAGCACAGGACCTTTAATCAGACCGGTTAGTGTCCCGTATTGTTGCTGAGTTATTGAGATGTTCGTGACGGGTTTTCCGCACTAATGTTACATCTTTTTACTTAGTTTACCGATTTATTTTAAGCCCAACCAAGAGCTTTTTCCTAAACCTAACTAAGCTGGGGTTTTTTTGCCTAAACCTAAGCAAGTGTTGTTGTGTGAGGTAGAGATACTGAACCATTATGTTACATTTGTACTGTATCAGACGTAAAGCAACCACATGATTATCATTTTTATTTATTTTCAATAATTTAAAGCTACTACGAGGAACTTTCCCTGTGGTCTAAAGCTGTAGTGTCTCTGAGCACCAGACTCTCTTTAGAAAACCTCTCATTCTACTGCAGCAGGTCTGACAGTCTGCCCCTCTCAGTCCTGGTTCTGGTTCTCCCGTGACTCCCTTCCCTCCAGCGGGTCCAGCAATACGTCCTGGGTCTCCAGCAGCGTGGTGTCGGTGTTGGCTCCCAGAGAGGAGAAGCTCTGCTCCCTGAGGAGGAGGAGGAGGAAGAGGAGGAGGAGGAGGAGGAAGAGGAGGAGGAAGAGGAGACGCTGCTGCTGCTGCCGGGAGCTGAGCTCTCCTCCTCCCTCCGGAGCTCCGACTCCAGGTCCAAGGCTGCAGGTGAAGCCGGATCTGGGTCTGTCCACGGTGGACCAGGTCTCTGCTGGAGGATCTGGGTCTGTCCACGGTGGACCAGGTCTCTGCTGGAGGATCTGGGTCTGTCCACGGTGGACCAGGTCTCTGCTGGAGGATCTGGGTCTGTCCACGGTGGACCGGTCTCTGCTGGAGGATCTGGGTCTGTCCACGGTGGACCAGGTCTCTGCTGGAGGCCCCGCTGTCACTCTCAACACGTTTCTTTTCACACATTGAGCCCATTTCGAAG
Organism: Pholis gunnellus; assembly: GCF_910591455.1. Taxonomy (NCBI): domain Eukaryota; kingdom Metazoa; phylum Chordata; class Actinopteri; order Perciformes; family Pholidae; genus Pholis; species Pholis gunnellus. The sequence goes on from NC_136529.1 coordinate 28,525,750, forward strand.
TCTTAAGCCACAATCATCGCTGCAGCTTGTGTCACCATGAGGCATGTTTACCACCTGCATGCATGAGCAGAGATATTCACACAAACATGCAGTTTGTGGCAACTGTGTGTTTATGTGTCTCTCAGTTCGGTATCACGCAGAGGAGACACATGACTCATAACGGAGTATATGTCACAACATTTAATCCTCCAGAGCTGTGAATAACCCGTGCGGTCGCTGTCCACCTGACTGTGGTTGTCTTCACACTGCTGTCCGTCTCTCTGTCTGTGTTCGTCTTGTGGTTCTTCTTTACTTCGTCTGTCTCTTCATCTGCGTTTTGCAATCAGTTTCGTCAGATGGTGTCACACTGTTGGAGGCGGCGTTGAGATATAATTACCTTTTTTTTTAAGTAAACATATTCGTACAGTCACCTCTTTATATTAAATATACTCATCAGAGATCCCAGGTCAACACACTTCTAGTAGCTCTTCACAAAGTCACTCGTATAGACATTATCATAAAGGAACATAATCTTCTACTCACCATCTTAGTGAAGCATGTTAGCATGCTAACATTTGCTAATCAGCACTAAACAAAGGGTAGAGCTGACACTGATTGGCATGCCATTGGTTCTGCAGGTATTTAGCAATGAACCAAAGTATTTGAAAAATTAATAATTGCACCAAATTTCATGGCAATCCATCTGAAAGTTGTTGAGATAAATCAGTCTGGAACAACCGACTGGCGACGTGACTGACAGTACAACAAGTCCACACCGCTAACAAATGTATATTTCCATTTCTCAACTTGGTTTCTTCTGCAGTTTTACTTTTTGCCTGTCTTTATGATGCACACACAAACTGTGATTACACTGAATCCTCCATGTGCAACCAATGACGGCTCTAAAATACACAATATGTTTGGATATAATTTACCAATCATACATGTACAGTGTTATTCATCATCATATTTCTGTAGTATTTTTGTGTCACAGTGATGGATATGACTTAGTATTATACACAAAGTACATTCAACCCTTTGTGATTGCAGTTCTACTTGTTAACAAGAGTTACGTTGTAGATTTAAAAACAGTGAAGAACATTCATTGAAACATTAAAAACAGTCATTGAAACATTAATAAAAGTTGCAGTGCAGCTTAAGAAATAGAATACACTAGTGAAATGCAGAAATCTATTAATATCCTTGAATGTGGTTCAATTAAAGGCAGCAGCAAACAGAGAAGTCTTCAGTCTGGATTTAAAGGAGCTGAGGGTCTCAGCAGACCTGCAGCTTGAACTGTTTCTCATGTTGGGGTCATTCTAGGAAAAGTCATTGAATTTCAAGTTGAATAAAGATCATTAGGGGGTTTCCTGTGCTGTTAAACATAGTGGCGGGTCATTTCTGACCCCTAAGACAACACAAGGGTTAAGAAGCAGTTTACAACAAAACCCTAAAAGCTTGAACATAAACCTGTTTCCTAAAGACAGCAGTGGTGTTGCACTCAGTGTGTGTTACCTCACCAACAGTTGAACTGCTGTGTCATGTTATTGAATATTTATACCACAAGATGGCAGCCCTCTGATGCAGCTCACTGAAGGGGACTGTTTGACTTTTGTATTATCACATGAACCTAACTGGTTGTAGCACTGGAAATATGTTGGAAAATAATATGTTTCTTATTTCTTCGCCATTGAAAAGGCAATTCGATTATGGATCGTGAGTTACTTGAATAGATTTATTCACGTTTATCTGTAAATGAAATAACACACTTACCTCTTGAACCCTAGGCCTATTTTTAGGTCTCTGCTTGAAAATTGTAACCCATACTAAAGAGACTGTAATTCTGTAACTACAAGATCTATTTTGACAATTTTGATGGTTTAACAACACTACAAATTGTGAGATTTGCTGAAATTAGTAAATATTGTGTATATGTTACTGGTTAATAGTAGCTGAAGACAGAACACAGCAAACAGGGAAAATTCCCAGGTTCGCCTGAAGAAAAAGCGCTTTAATTTTTTTAATGAGGCCCTGCTTGGACTAAAAACATTCCCAATTCATAGCAAAAACGGTGCAGGTGCCTCACAAAAAGAGTTGGTGTGAATAAAGTGAAGCAAACCCAAGTTATAAAGGTTTGTGTACGAAACAACACGCCAAATTCTCATTTTGGAACCAGGAGTTGCAGCTGTTCCATTGTACTTTTATATACTATATAACTATATATTTCACTATATTTCACTTTGTTTATCACTCATATTGTAGCCCCAAGCTAACGAACACATTTCTCATATGGATTAATTTCAGTTTTTCGCGGTTTTCGCCCTGAAAACCATCTCAAGGTATGATGCGGTTCTAATGTTTTGGCAGTGTGGCGTTGTGCTTTGTGTGGCTTCTTGGATGTAACTTTTGAACAATTTCACGGAGAGAAATTTGGAAGATACGGTTGGATTCAGTGTGGAGTCCTCGTGCTCTTTGATATGCGTTTTGTCTGTGAAAGTGCTGTAGTTCGCGCCTGGGATCAATAACGGAGAACATAACTCGCCTTCTCCTGGCGAAAAATAGGTGAAATTGTGGTAGTACTTGTAGTATCTTGTAGTACTTTATGTATATATATGTTTTTGAGTGATTAAAATAGGTTACATGGTCCATTTTATCAGAAATTCTTCGTCACGTAGGTTTTTGAAATATAAAATATCATTACATTTTTACTCAGAAGTGATTTGTACTACATGTGTGTACTCTTCACACCCCCCCCCCCCCCCCCCTCACTTGTTAAAAGTAGAACTACAAATACAAAGAGTTGAATGTACTTTGTGTATAATACTCAGTCATATCCGGTGGTAAATAAAACTGTAAAATGTATGTATGACAGTTCTTCAGAAATAAAAGAAGACATGAAATCTAATGTCTTTTTGTATGTATTGTGTTTACATGAGCATTTCAGGATGCAGACAGTTCACTGTGTGTTCATAAACACCTGGATCCGGTTGGATAAGGACACCCTGAACATGTCACAACACCACGATCTCTGATTCATAAAAGAGTAAAATGTCTCATATTTAGTTTGTGGCTGATTCTCATCTTGCCTTCTTCTGCAGTTTTGCTTTTACTTGTCTTTGAGACAAAAGGTGTGATGACACCATGTGTAATATGACCACTGGAACAATGAGAGCTATGAAATGTAGAAAGTTACTTCAGTATAAATCACTAAATATATTTCCAGATTGGGTTTTTACATGCTGTTGCTTCTCTCTCTTTTGTTGAGTTAAATATTAGCTTTTAGTTCCAGACTTCTGGACCTTGGACACACTCGGACTTTAGACAAAAGTCAACAAATACGCCTAACTTTGCTGAGGCCTGGTTGGCTGCTGGTGTTGTGATCCTGGTTATATGTGAGAGAGCTGACTGGATTTTATTTCATTGCTTTCTGATCCTGATTTGATTATTTGATTCCCTGGTATTCAGCCTGTGGGTGGTGGTACATTTGCACTTTGTGTGAGCGTCAAAGATTGAGTGGAAAACATGGGCTCCCAAACCTCCTGTTCCTACCCACAAGAGGAGTATGACAGCTTTGCTCTTAAGTTTTATGAAGCTGCTTCAAATCAGCCATGCTTCATACCAGATGTCGGCATAGATTTGAATCTGCTGAAGTATTCTGGCTTCGACTCCAACGCTGAGCTGCGGAGTTACTCTGATGAGCTGGTCAACCAGGTGCCAGACTACATCGAGAGGTTGGGATCTGGTTTGGGTTCGATCACTTCATTCCCAAATGCTGTTGGACTCGGAGCATTGGTGATTTCCATGATCATAGAGATCGTCATGAAGAGCTCAACTGAAACAACTGATCATTCATACAGCATGTTCCAGCGAGTATTTGGTGAAGAGAAAGCCTCAGGTGTTCGTGACGCAATGTCAGAGTATGTGAAGCGCCATCAAATGTACATGAACGATGACCGACTATTACAGATGGAAATACAGAGACTGGAGAAGCAGCTGAGCAACCATCTCACCGTCCTCAGAAACTCCCTGCTGCTTGACGGACAGATGAGGAGCCGTGGGTTCAAAATCTGGGTTAATGGAGCCTCCTTCCACGTCCAGATGTTGATCCACGAGGCTCGACTGAACGTTCAGACTGGCATCAGTACAACAGACTATGTTCATACGACCCAAAGTGCCATCACTACGTATATGCAGGACCTGAACAATTTACTGGAGAAGTACAAGACTCACATGGCCAGCACCATTTCTTTCTCTTTTGAACATTATCTCCCTTGCAGGTTCTGCACCAGCTGTTTTTTTAGAAACAATAACAAAAATTGTGGAATAATTACTATAAATCCTTGGGATAAAACAGCCTGTAGAAAGTCTTGTTTGATAGAGCCTTTTATGAATCATGTTTTCTCAAATAATGAACCACTCTCAGGTTTAAAGAGTCATTTTTTAAACATCAAGAACAACCTTATCTCTCACATCAACCAACATGATTCATTCACTCTGCCTTCAGCTCGTTAGTTTAGTTCAATTCTGTTGGTTCAATCACATAAAGCTTCACTAATCGAGTTCACGTTACACAGTAATGGGCAAAAAAACTACGTTAAGTTAATATCTTGTAAATGAATTGTTTGTTTGTTATCATGAACTTGTGAACTGACCTGATTGAGTGACAGGATTTGTCATGGCTTTTAGTAACGTTTGTGATATATTGATAGAATGAGCAGATTGTCAGTGGATTCATTGATATTGTATTGTATTAAAAATCACACGTGACTTTATGAACACAGTGAACTGTCTGCATCCAGAAACATGTAAACACAATAAATGCAGACAGACATTAGATTTCATGTTTTCTTTTATTCCTAAAGAACTGTCATACAGACATACGTGTACAGTGTTATTCATCATCATATTTCTGTAGTATTTTTGTGTCACATATGACTTAGTATTATACACAAAGTACATTCAACCCTTTGTGATTGCAGTTCTACTTGTTAACAAGAGTTACGTTGAAGTTTTTTCCTGAATGTAAGTTAGACAAGTTTATTTATATCGCACATTTCAACAACAAGGTAATTCAAAGTGCTTCACATAAAACCATTAAAAGCATCAAAACACGAGGCAAAAGAAAAGGAGATTTAAAGACAGTGAAGAACATTCATTGAAACATTAAAAACAGTCATTGAAACATTAATAAAAGTTGCAGTGCAGCTTAAGAAATAGAATACACTAGTGAAATGCAGAAATCTATTAATATCCTTGAATTTGGTTCAATTAAAGGCAGCAGCAAACAGAGAAGTCTTCAGTCTGGATTTAAAGGAGCTGAGGGTCTCAGCAGACCTGCAGCCTGAACTGTTTCTCATGTTGGGGTCATTCTAGGAAAAGTCATTGAATTTCAAGTTGAATAAAGATGTGAACAGAAATAAAACTATTACTGAATCGTCCATAGTTCAACTTGCACACTTAATGGTGAAGAAGTAATACACACATTGTGTAAGTACAACCTTCAGTAAACTACATCAGCGTGCTGCCATCTTGTGGTATAAATATTTACTTACATGACACAGCAGAGCGTCTGCAGCTGAACTTTCCAACTGTTATTTCAAAGCCTCAAAAGCACTGAAGGTGAGCAAACACTGAGCAGCACAGCACTGCTGTCTGTCAGGAAACAGAGAGGTCTGTTCACCGTCCTGATGGATTGAATCAAGCTAATGCCCAACAACCTAACTGATAGCTTTAGTTGTTATCATTTAAAGCCTTTAGTCAGGTAATAAAGCCGACTGTCATTACTTACTATGCTTTTTATTTAATGTTTCTATGATAATTATTTTATTTTTGGACAATTTATGTGATTCAAGCTTTCCATTGTACTGACTCTTTGTGACTGTTGGATTCAACATGTTCTTGTATACATCTTCTCTTATTTTTTCCACAGAGACATGTTCTGTTGGAGGTTCCCTGCCTGAAGAGACTGTCTCTCCACCGTGACGTTGCTCAGAATCTGGTGACGGAAATCCAGGATGACCACGTCCACCTGTGCATGAATTTAGCATCATCAAAATTGACGTTGCTGTATTTCAAATTTGATCAATACAAATTCAAAAGAGCATTAATGTAAATGTACAAATGTTGAGTTCTTAATTTTGAACATATTTATATAAAATATTGAACAAACTGTTTCATGTTTTGTTAGGATACCCATTAGCTGACAGCTGACGCTGCACCAAGTCACCTGTCCATCTCACCCTGACTTGTGAAGAAGACCCCGAAATACCTAAATTCCTTCGCTTGGTGCAGCTCCTCACTCATTACCCAAAGGGCGCAATCCAGCTTTTTCCAGCAGAGAACCACGGTCTCAGACTTGGAGGTACCTCATCACAGTGGAGGTCGCTGTCTGATGGGCCCAACAGAACCACATCGTCTGCAAAATGCAGCAACGCAAACCTCCAAACAGGTCATTCTCCTCCGCCCAGCTGCCCCCTTGAGACCCTGTCCATAAAAATCACAAGCAGAATTGGTGACAAAGGACAAACCCTGGCGGAGACCAACACCCTCTGGAAACGTGTTCGACTTTGTGGTGAATAAACCGACACAGCTCTACCTTTGGTTATGCAAGGACCAGGTGGCTCGCTGCAATGACCCCGGTAGCAATGACCCCGGTACGCCCCCTCAAGACTCCCGAGGTAACACTGCATTGCAAATCAGCATTGCTGCTCCTGGATCTGAGGTTCGACAGTCAGTTGGATCCTATTATAAACTTTCTCAGGAAGGATGAGCAGGCATTCCACCTATTTTTAGAAATGGGAACCACCGCCCTGGTCTAACACTCCACAGACACTGAAGACGCGTGTCAGCCAAGACAACCCATTAACGTCCGCCTTCAGCGTCTCAGGGTGAAACTTAACCAGGGGTATTGATGAGTCTTCTTCTGTGACTTCAAAGGCCCAATCCCAATGTCCCGCCTGAACCCTCAAGGACTTACTGTCACCTGGTGAGTGTGTGAGTGTGAGAGGCTGTGAGGGCTTGAGATGGTGTAAATATGAACGGGACAGCACTTTGCTGAAACATATCACGTTACCATGAAAACTACAACAAATATGATGTACAATTGTGTGTATTTATTGTGTACTTTGTACTGATTTAAACGTCTTCCTGGCTCTTTCCTCACAAGATGAAGTAACTTCATATAATCTATTTACTTGTTTTTGTCAAAACAGCTTCAATGACAAAATCTAATATTTGATGAATAAATGAATAAATATTCTCTGATTTCATGTTTATTGTTTGTTCCATCTTTAACCCTTAATGCTTCTGTGTGAATGTAATACTCCAGGCTGAACACACGTGACCCGTCCTCTTAGTTTTCCTTTTTTTTTACGTCTCCGTGCGTCCACTGGTTACCTCGTGTTTAACGTCACATTGCAATGACTTGTGGGTAATTCCCTACGGCAAAGTCTGCATCCTATGCTGATTTATGGAAATGGTTCATAAAGGGCTCAACATGTCTGCGAGAGACTCAAACACTTGATGATTTGAGAGACAGAACTAAACCCTCACGGTCTTCGCGGGAGCGCGCCTCAAAGTCCGTGAGTCCGTGAGGGGGACGTTGGGATTGGCCCAGACTCTGCCTCCTCCACAGGGAACATGGTGGTTGGGTTCAGGAGTTCCTCAAAGGGTTCTTTCCACCGCTCGACATTATATCCAGTCCAGATCCGCAGTTCTGCTGAACACAGCCTTAGTCAAGCCCTGTTTCCCTTCTGAGTCATCAGTTTACCAGAACTTACTTGAAGTCAAACAAACGTCCTTCTCCGTCTCCCCAAACTCCTCCAATACTCGGGTTCTTGCTTGCAGCCCTTCTGGCCAACCGGTACCCGTCTGCTGCTTCAGGAGATCCCCGGAACAACCACACCCGAAAAACAACACCATGTAGAAACCGTACCCTACGTACACGTATGTCTGTATGACAGTTCTTTAGGAATAAAAGAAAACATGAATTCTAATGTCTTTCTGCATTTATTGTGTTTACATGTTTCTGGATGCAGACAGTTCACTGTGTTCATAAAGTCACGTGTGATTTTTAATACAATACAATATCAATGAATCCACTGACAATCTGCTCATTCTATCAATATATCACAAACGTTACTAAAAGCCATGACAAATCCTGTCACTCAATCAGGGCAGTTCACAAGTTCATGATAACAAACAAACAATTCATTTACAAGATATTAACTTAACGTAGTTTTTTTGCCCATTACTGTGTAACGTGAACTCGATTAGTGAAGCTTTATGTGATTGAACCAACAGAATTGAACTAAACTAACGAGCTGAAGGCAGAGTGAATGAATCATGTTGGTTGATGTGAGAGATAAGGTTGTTCTTGATGTTTAAAAAATGACTCTTTAAACCTGAGAGTGGTTCATTATTTGAGAAAACATGATTCGTAAAAGGCTCTATCAAACAAGGCTTTCTACAGGCTGTTTTATCCCAAGGATTTATAGTAATTATTCCACAATTTTTGTTATTGTTTCTAAAAAAACAGCTGGTGCAGAACCTGCAAGGGAGATAATGTTCAAAAGAGAAAGAAATGGTGCTGGCCATGTGAGTCTTGTACTTCTCCAGTAAATTGTTCAGGTCCTGCATATACGTACTGATGGCACTTTGGGTCGTATGAACATAGTCTGTTGTACTGATGCCAGTCTGAACGTTCAGTCGAGCCTCGTGGATCAACATCTGGACGTGGAAGGAGGCTCCATTAACCCAGATTTTGAACCCACGGCTCCTCATCTGTCCGTCAAGCAGCAGGGAGTTTCTGAGGACGGTGAGATGGTTGCTCAGCTGCTTCTCCAGTCTCTGTATTTCCATCTGTAATAGTCGGTCATCGTTCATGTACATTTGATGGCGCTTCACATACTCTGACATTGCGTCACGAACACCTGAGGCTTTCTCTTCACCAAATACTCGCTGGAACATGCTGTATGAATGATCAGTTGTTTCAGTTGAGCTCTTCATGAAGATCTCTATGATCATGGAAATCACCAATGCTCCGAGTCCAACAGCATTTGGGAATGAAGTGATCGAACCCAAACCAGATCCCAACTTCTCGATGTAGTCTGGCACCTGGTTGACCAGATCATCAGAGTAACTCTGCAGCACAGCGTTGGAGTCGAAGCCAGAATACTTCAGCAGATTCAAATCTATGCCGACATCTGGTATGACAGGCTGAATACCAGGGAATCAAATCAGGATCAGCAAGCAATGAAATAAAATCCAGTCAGCTCTCTCACATATAACCAGGATCACAACACCAGCAGCCAACCTGGCCTCAGGAAAGTTAGGCGTCTTTGTTGACTTTTGTCTAAAGTCCGAGTGTGTCCAAGATCCAGAAGTCTGGAGATAAAAGCTAATATTTAACTCAACAAAAGACAGAGAAGCAACAGCATGTAAAAACCCAATCTGGAAATATATTTAGTGATTTATACTGAAGTAACTTTAAACATTTCATAGCTCTCATTGTTCCAGTGGTCATATCCCAAAATCCACCTCAGAATCAAGCCAATAACATGAACAGGATATTGCCTTACCTACTTCAGCATTTATAACATGTACAGGATGTGAGGAATAATTTGGCTGACATTTAAAGACAAACTAAGACCGACAAAGATGGCCTGCCTAAGGAGGGAACAAGTGAAGCAATGTGCAGGAGCTGTAGCTAACACTACAGGTTATGTTGTGCTGACCACGGACCTGGTCAAAACGGAGGACGAGCCAGTCCTGGAGTCACCCTACAGTGCCCGGAACCTTCAAGCAACACAAATCCCCCTAAAGAGCAGGAAGTTGGAACAGCATCTGGGAAGTTGCTACCAAGAAAGGAGTGGCTCCAGTTGGAGGAGCATATAGACAAAATCCTTCAACATTGAAGGGTGATGCTTACCAGGAACTCCAAACTATGTGCACCCTCATTATGGACATGGGCTCAGAAGGTTTGGCATCAAAGAAATGCATGGACCAACCAATCCAAAGAGGCCAAACCTGGAGGAGCTCAATATCAGCCAACGGACACAAGAACTCAAATCTCTGAAGGGTCAATTTAAGTCGGCCAAAGAGGAGAAAACTGTCCTGTTAAACCTCAGGGACATCATAAGGAGGAGGCTCATCACATTCAGAGGAGCTGAGTAGCACCAAAGGAAGGCCAAGGACAGGGCCCAAAAGCACAGTGCATTAACTGCCAATCCCTTCGGCTATAGCAGGAGACTACTGTGAACACAACATTGACATGTCATCCCCTTTTAAAGGTCAACATACAGCATTTCTGTTGCCTCTCAATGGCTCTCAACATGTCGACGGAGAGCCGAGAGATTCTCTAGAGGTTCTACAGGTCACTACCAGAGACTCCCAGCCTATTTTTATATTGTTTCCACGTTTTCATTTTTAACATTTGTGGTATAAAGATGCAGACTGTAGCAGCCCACATGCTGGGAAAAAAATGATGACATTGAACATTTCTGGAAATCACAAATACGTTGAATGACGAAGTTTTTGCATTCGGTCAGAGCAAGTTACATATGAGTCAAAGTTACATGTAACAAAATAATTTGATCCTTTTGTATTATTATGAACATACTGTAGAGACAAGTACATTGAAAGTTACATTATTAAAAGTTACGTGGTATGAAAGTGGAATGGATCAAACAAACAAAAGGAATTTCATAACGCTGTTCGTGTCCGAGTGAAACAACTTGACGCTTGTTACGTAAGAAAGTCTGCTAAGGGTTGTTATTTATTTATGCTCTGTTTTTACTTACTGTTGTTGCATTACGCTGTGTTACATTGTTGCGTTACGTTGTTGCGTTACGTTGTTGCGTTACGTTGTTGCGTTACAATGTTGCGTTATGTTGTTATGTTATGTTGTTGCATTACGTTTTTGGTAGTGTTACTTTACGTTGTTGCGTAACAATGTTGTGTTACGTTGTGGCGTTACGTTGTTGCGTTATGTTGTTGCGTTATGTTGTTATGTTGTTGCATTACGTTTTTGGTAGTGTTACTTCATGTTGTTGCGTAACAATGTTGTGTTACAATGTGGTGTTACAATGTGGTGTTACAATGTGGCGTTACAATGTGGTGTTACAATGTGGCGTTACAATGTGGCGTTACAATGTGGCGTTACAATGTGGCGTTACAATGTGGGGCTACGTTGTGGAGTTACGTTGTTTCAACACAAACCATGATGTTTTTTTCTAATCTTGACCAAGTGGTTTTGTTCTCTAAACCTAACCAACCATTAAGCTTGTATCATAGTGCATTTCTGCAAGCGTGATCAGGACTGATATGAAACGTATTCATGAACTTATTTAGTTAAGTATTCTTGGTTCAAAAACATCAACATGAAATATATGCTGTGGTTTGAAGAGAAGTATGCCAACAATGTTTCTGGCGACTGGGCCGATTGTTGCTCTGAGCAACAAACATTTTAAATATGTTTGTTGCTCAGAGCAGTTTTGTATGTATGTTTTTTGGATCCTCACATACGCTCACTCAACAGTTATATCACATTTCGAGTGTTGGTTAATGTCTGTTGACACTAAAGGCTACAGAACAGAAGGAGTCTCAGTACTGGACCAGAACAGAACAATGTCAGCTGCTGAAAAGTGGGTCACAACCCAGAAATTAGAAGCTGATATAACTGAGCAGAAGGGAGAGGGAGGTGTGAACTGGCTGGCTGGCTGGAAGAAAACCTGCAGAAGAGAGAAGAGAAATCAGGAAAGAGTGAGGAGGAGTATGAGCACTAAATGAGTGCTGAAGGACAGAAGAAAATAAAATGTTGTAAAACCAACAGCTGAGGGGAAACAAAGGAGAAACAAAGACAAGAAGAAAGTGTGAGAAGCCTTCTGGCTGGCCGACATACCGGTTTATTGAACTGGCAGATGATGACGGATGCAAAGTGGTGATGAATGAAGTGTTGCGAAGGTAGACCGCTGACTAACCGAGGTGAGGAAGGGGTAAGAAAAAGGGGGAGAGGGGGAGCTGAGCATCAGACCAGATCAGAAAGCAGAGAATCTGGGAATGATATTAAAAAGAGCAAGAGATGGATCTCTGTCGCTGTTGGACGCCTGCTCTTCTCAGATGGTGTTTATTCACACACTGTCTGTGAGTGAGCAAGGAGGATTGTGGGTAAGGACTATGGTTCGATGTCTGTTCTGAGGGGAAGCCAGTTTTTGCGTACAGACTTGAATACAGTCCGAAAAGTAAAAATGTATGTTTCTGTTTATCTTTTGTCCCTACTATAACAATAGAAAATCATTGCCAATCAACATTACTAATAGTTATTCTTAATGCTCGTCATCGGAGCCACCGGGTCGGATTCTGGTTAAATTAGATGAACTCATGCAGGTTCACCAGAAACTCCTTCAGCTCAGACTCCAGCAGAGACCGGTCCACCGTGGACAGACCCAGATCCTCCAGCAGAGACCGGTCCACCGTGGACAGACCCAGATCCTCCAGCAGAGGCCGGTCCACCGTGGACAGACCCAGATCCGGCTTCACCCGCAGCCTTGGACCTTCAGTCGGAGCTCCGGAGGGAGGAGGAGAGCTCAGCTCCCGGCAGCAGCAGCAGCATCTCCTCCTCTTCCTCCTCCTCCTCCTCCAGGAGCTGAGCTTCTCCTCTCTGCTCCATGTAAAGGTATTTCTGGGCCGTTACAGAGCAGACCGTTACAGAATTACGTTAACACACCACTTTTCTTGTTTTTGATTCTGCCAAATCAAGTCTGAAGTCATCAAATTTGGAAATTAATTCAGGTCCACTTTCTCAACTGATCAGGCGCTAATGTTCACATTTAGGTGTTAGTGTTTCAGTGAAGAAGAGAGAGATATAGAGAAGGACATAATGAGGAGTGGGAGAGTGGGAGAGTAAGGGGGAGATGAGTGGGAGGAGAATGAGAGGTGTTGACTCAGTCTGATAGTAGCCTTTTAAATTAAAAGCAAAACTACTGGCATTCAGAAATATTGGAAAACCTCTAACATCTCTCTACTGCTCTACTTACTACTTATATCTCAACAACTGTTGGAGCCATGTGTTTGATTTGTGCTTCAGTATCATATGCCAATATCGTGATTTGATCCCTGTAGCAGCTAAAGTATTCTAGTTATTAGAAACACTATTGGAAGGATTGCCTTCAAAGTTAGCTCAAAACATTCATGTCAATTCATCTGAAGAGTACAGAGTGTTTAAATGCACATCACATGGTCAGACAGCACCAGTGACAAAGAGTAACACAAGATGGGAACAGGAAACATTCTTGCATGCGGATGTTAGCATTTAGCTCGAGACAAAGCAAGTTTATTCTTATAGCACCTTGTAATTCAGTCTTTTGCAGAGTGAAAAAAGGCATTAAAACCATAAACGTCTGCAAACAGTGAGTCTTAGAATTGTCGTGGAGACGTTCTCTGTTTGCAGACGATGTCATGTTGGTACCAGACTTGGGCGGAGTCGAGCAGAGCCGTACCACGCAGTGGAAACCCGGCATAAGCAGACCTGATCCCAGATAACCTGATCCCAGTGTGCGTTTTATTTATTTGTCAAATCCCTCTTTGTTGCCCCCCCGGCTGCTTTGCTGGATACCTCTCATTTAAATGGGTGAGGGGCCCGAGTTTTTTCACTCAGGGCTCAAGTCAAAACCATAGACTGTAGTAGATACAGTGAAGGCACCCATTGGGTTGTAGACTGCTGTTTTGAAGCCTCAAGTTCAGCATTTTGGCCGTCGCCATCTTGTTTTTTGCAACCAGAAGTGATACGAGAGGGTTGAGTACAACCCAACGCAGAGACATTTTTCGGGAAACACATTGTTAATTTCACTGTGAAAGGGTTAAAGCCGTGATGAGAAAACAGACTGTTAGAGACCTGTCAATCACTGTGTAGCCCCGCCCCTAAAGCATCCCCTGCTTTATGGTCTGTTTGACTCTAAATGGACCATCATTTACTAAATGAACATCATGCTGTATTGAAGAAGACTTGAAACTAGAGATTGAGACCATAAACTCATGTTTACAATGTTTACTGAGGTAATAAATCAAGAGAGAAGTAGAGTCATTTTCTCATAGACTTCTATACAACCAGAGGAGTCGCCCCCTGGTGGACACTAGAGAGAATGCAGCTTTAACACATGAAGCTTTGGATTGTCTTTATAAAGACGTGACCTTTGTATTGTTTTCACTCTACTCTATCATGTTTTGTTCTGTTCCTCCTGACGCCTCCACTTCTTCATCTCCCCTAATGTTCCTCCTTTCTGCTGCATTTGTTCATTTCCTCTAATTTTATATCTCCTTTAACTTTTCCACTGTCTGAAATACTTCAGTGTGAAGGTCCAAAGGACAATCTCTTTCCCTCCTGCGCAGTACAGAGATTTATCTTTCCACATATAACATCCAACCTGTGGGGCCACCTGAGGACAAATGCATTATGAATCAATACTCACTCATTCATCATTTAACAGTCTGTGGAGCAGGTGAAAGCCAGCGGCCCTGGAATGACGTCAACAGCGACCGCTAACTCCTGCGAGACATTTCTGATTCCACTTTCCAGAAACTCTGCAGATTTGATTATATGGTTTCGACTGTCAGAGTGCCAGTCGACAGCGCTGTCATTAGATTGATTTCCTGCTTCGCCAGCTACGGTGTATTTGAAGTAAAATGGTTCGGGTGGTGTTCTTTTATTTCTCCTCCCCCTGTATGCCCCTTTCTCTCGCTATCCCTCTAAAACACACTCGCATGGTTAGCACATGTAACGGTGTAAACGGGTTCCATGTGGGGAGTTACAAAGTCAGTCGCTGCTAGTGTGAGAGTGAATTTGTGAATTTAAGTAAACAACGCAGCTGCCTTTAGTTCAGATTTAACATTTTGTGTCTGAAAAAAACGCATGCTTCTCCTAAAAAACAACAACAATGACCCTTTAAGAGGAGGGCGGGAGACCGTCTGGCCGCCGCAGGTTCGATCCCTGCAACGGCCGAGGCATCCGTCCTGTTGTGCAGTCATGCAACGTAGTGGATCAATCAGTTGGGAGTTGGTTGTTCACGATGTGGAAACAGGTCAACACTGCATTCATCCTCTCTCTGGGAGGAGCTGACCACCAGTGGAGGCTACAGGAAGTTATTGGTCCCAGTCAACGAAGAACGCCGTAAACCTCCACATCGGTCATTTTTGTGCATTTTCCTACAAAAGTCCAGCAAAACGTGTCAATTTCCACTCGTTACATGCATCAAAATAAACAAAACTACTTCATTAGGTTTAAGAATAGATCAGGAAATACTTAGTTAGATTTAGGAAAAGATCGTTGTTTGGGTTAAAATACCCACAGAAGTGTCGTTACTGAAGAACGTAAGTTACGTGTGAAAAACATCGACGTTGACTTCTCGCTTCACACGAGGAACAGACGTCGGTCTGCTGGCTGAAAGCTCCTTGTTGGACACGTCTTTATACTTCCTCGTTCAAGATCGCAACATGTGATTTGTAAGGACGGCTGCAGTGTGGACTACAGGTCAAAAGAAGGAGTATGCGATGTGGAGCGCAGCTCATGATCGACTCGGCTGAAACCAACAGTCACGTGACCAAACCTGAAACTTCAGGCTGCTGAACACAGAGCAGAGCGGAGCGGCTGTAAACATCTACAGTTCAATACATAAAGTACTTGGAGCCATTAGCAACACTTGGAGAACTTTTGGATGTATTGATTCTATTGTTTCATATTTTTTTGTAAGATAAACAATCAGAGAAATTCAACTTGTCTTTTTTATGATTGATGTCATCATAACTGTGTTATTCTGCACTGAAGACATGTTCTAGTTCTCTCTACTTCTAGTCATGGTGGTTCTGTTTCATAGAGGAACTTTATGTTACAGAGAAGATGAAGAACACAGAGAGGAACATGTGACAGGAGACCAATAAGATACAGAGATACAGAGAGACAGAGATACAGAGATACAGAGATACAGAGATACAGAGATACAGAGAGACAGAGATACAGAGAGACAGAGAGAGGAGTCTCTGCATCTGTAGCGCTCCTGGTGTTGATAAAGCTTTACTGCAACAACATCCATCACATCTCTCTCTCTCTCTCTCTCTCTCTCTCTCTCTCTCTCTCTCTCTCTCTCTCTCGCTCTCCCTCGCTCTGTCCCTCCCCCTTCTCCTCCTCGATGATACCCGAGACAGACCGACCAACCTGCATCCGCGCTCCGGTGTAGCCAGGCTTCCCCAGCTGTTCCGCTCCACCAAAGTGAGCCTGCGCAATGGCCACTAAACCAATAGCGCGTCTGCACGAGCGAACCGGGAGATGGTGAGAGACAATACACGGAGAGAGAGAGAGACAGAGAAGACGGGATGAAGCGCGAGCACACGGACGGTTTCCTCCGGTAAACAAACCGGAGCCGGAGCCTGGGATTTTTTCGGGGGAGAATTTCGGGGACACAGCCATGGCGACGGGAGGAGGAGGAGGTAGAGGAGGTGGAGGAGGCGTGAGGCGGAGGAGGAAAGCCGGGCTCCCGGGAGTCTGCTGGAAGACCTGCTACTTCCCCATCCTGTTCTGGGTCGTTACCGTCTGCGGGGAGGAGAAGACGCTGATTGTGGAGGTATAACACAGAACACGGCCACGCAGAGGGGGAGGTCCGGGGCTGAGCGGTGCGTCTCCCGCTCCACCCGTCTGCTCCCTGGATGTACCGGAATGAGCATCGAGCCTCCCTCCCCCTCAGCGTTACACTCGGGGGGTCGATTCCGCGTCTGAACCGGTCGGAGCGAAGTCGCGCGTTTTTTTGTTTTTATTTAACGCGCGTTTGCATGTTTTTTTGTTTATGCGTGTCTCACCCCGCCACCAAAGTGACCCCACACATGCTGTAAATACAAAGAATCACGAGGTGGTGAACTGACTGGATTAAAAGCCTCTTTTGTTTTTAAGACGCTGGGGCGGCGCGTGCACCGCACGCGTCCTTCTGGCCGTCCGGTTAATCCCCAGATTACAAACAAAGGTGGTTTAATTGCTCATCACCTTTAATTGTTTCCCGTCCGTTTAGGGGCTTCTGTCTGCGGCCGCAGAGCTCTCCTCCGCCGAATAACGTGTCCCTCCGCCGGTTGCGCTTTTGGGCGGAGGAGGGATATCGGTCCAAGATCGTGAGGTGCGCGGGGGGGGGGGGGGGGGGGTACTGTGTCAAACACGCTCATTAGGAGCGGCCCTAACACATGTGTGGTTGAGTTACAGGCTGCTAATTAAACGTATTAATTCCACGTCTCATGTGCGTAATCGGAAACAAACAGGGGCGTTAAAACGCACCGACGTGCACATGCAGATGCTCGCGTGTAAATCAGTAATGAGCTCTGTATTGTTAATAAACAGTCCTGTGCACGCGGAGAGCTCTAAAGGTAACCTGGAGGAGCGCGCGCTTTCATGTGAACAAAGCAGCCCCCCCCCCCCCCCCCCCAGTCCAAATATAGCCTCCCTCCATAATTTATGGAAATGGCAGTGAGTTGGAAGAGAGGAAGAAAAAGGGATGGGAAGAGGTGCAGACAGATGTGTGTGTGTGTGTGTGTGGGGGGGGGGGTTAAGTCATTCTGCACGTCGTCTTCTCAGGCTGCTGCCACACAAAGAAGATGTTGAGAGAAAGTTCTTTGTTGATATGAGTCTGTGATTATGGAATGATGTCACGTTGATCATCTTCAGAGCGCCTCCTCATGTAGCGATGATGTGATGCATTGTTTGCTGAATGTGCATCATCACCTTCTCTTATGGAAACATGTGGCTCATGCATTGTGTGAGCTGGATTGTTGCAGAAGTCTTGCAGCTCTGGGACACGTGGTGTGTTTCTGTTGTTACATTGAGTGATGTTTCGTGTTGCTAGTGACACTTTTCATTCAGACAAAGGAAGCGCCGGTGGCTGCTCACAGCCGGGTGAATGTCACGCTGCCGCACAAAGGATGAGATGTTTTTTATTCCCTGAGAAATCCTAATCCTCTCAGAGCTCCGGGTGTTACGCGCCATGCTAACGTGGCCCTCACACCAATGTGCTGCACAGTTTTTAGGATTAATTACAAAACGTTCCAGAATATCTAGTGAGAAAAATGTGCCTCCTGAAATCCCTCAGGCTCTCAGATAATGAATCATTTCATTGGTGCAGAAAACATAAAGAGTTTATGTGAAAAATCGATTCATCTGTTGATTTGTTTTCTTGTTTAGTCGTGAAAAAAGTCTCAAAAGTCTCCAACGAGGTGACGTCTGTTGTTTCTGTCACATGACACAAAGGAAATCAGCCGATCCTCTCGTTGGCTGGAACGAGTGATTGATTATCAAAGTAGTCGACTAATCGATTGAACGACTGAGCGTCTGGTTCATTAATCCACATTTCTCCACATTGTTGTAAGTTTTGATCATTTTTTTACTGTGAAATAGATGAGTGCGTTTTCTGCATTGATTCTGGATGCAGAAATTAATAAATAAGTGATTTCTTTCTTTATGTTATAACGACATAAAAGTAGTTCCTGTTTCCGTCTCTCACACACAAATAACATCATGTGACGAAGCTTCTGCTGTGAAGTCACAGCCGACCAATGGAAACGCTCTCAGCCTCAGGTTTCTTTGTGTGGCTGCGTGGACCATGAGAAGGTGTTTGGAGGACGACGTGTATCACAAAGTCCTAGTTGGGGTCCAGGTTTACCGGAGTTAAAGGTTCAGTGCAACAACAAAGTCGTAATACCTCAGATGTATATTAGATTTGATGTTTAATATGAATTGACACTAATTATTGAAAGCATCCCCCTTGTTAACCAACGGCACAGGTCGTCTGCTCTTGCTGTTGTCAGCGATGTACATTACATTTGATGCTTCTCATACAGTTTGTTTGTGTTAACTCTTTGCTGACACGGCGTGTTCTCTCACGCTGAGAGGCTTTCACGGCGGCTCTGAGGTGGAGGTCGCAGAGGGCTTCACGCTGGAAAACGCGTGTCTCCATGCGTTCACTCGTTTGCTTCACTTGGTCGTGAACGTCGTGGCGAAGCTCCAAGTGAGCTTTGACGAGGTAACGCAGCTCACAGGTGTCTTTCTGGAGTAAACTTCTGCCTGAAGGTCCTTGTGATGTCTGCAGAGACACACAGGCTGTGATGTTTGACGGATAAAACACGAAAATGTGAGAGAGAAAAAACTTGCCTATGATTATTTAAAATCCAAACTATTCATATGGGGAGCGATGTGAAAACCTTTTCAATAAAAGGTCTGAATACATTTGTGTCTGAGGTGAACTGTAAGTTTATTAGTGAAATGCTCTGAGTGAATTTGAGTTCCTTCTTGTGAACAGTCTGCGCTGCCTTCAAGGTTGAAAGGAGACTACGTGTTGTTGGACGCTATAGAGTACGTTTTGAAATCGTCCGTTCTGCAGAACGTGATTGGTTGATGCCTTTTTTTCGTGGCTCAAAAGCTCCGAAAATCAACCTTGACCAAAGTGGTGGATAATGATGGGCAAAATAAATCGATTTTCTTTACAGCGTAAGATTGTTAGCATTTAGCTTCCAAGCTACACGTTCTGTTGTCTTTTCTACCTTTGAAGCTAATCCAAATCCCCTGCTGCCATCCCGCTGGAGTTAAAGCTGCATTCTCTCTAGTGTCCACCAGGGGGCGACTCCTCTGGTTGTATAGAAGTCTATGAGAAAATGACTCTACTTCTCTCTTGATTTATTACCTCAATAAACATTGTAAACATGAGTTTATGGTCTCAATCTCTAGTTTCAAGTCTTCTTCAATACAGCATGATGTTCATTTAGTAAATGATGGTCCATTTAGAGTCACACAGACCATAAAGCAGGGGATGCTTTAGGGGCGGGGCTACACAGTGATTGACAGGCAACACATTTTTGTTTTATTGTTGAATGACGTGAGCTCGGTAATTTATTTCTGTCAGAAAGCGCAGCACATGTCGAGTCGGTCGTTCATCAGCACAACACCGAAACGTTTCACGTCCGACCGCGTCGCCTTCAGCTTGTTGCAGTGACCACAGACGTGTCTGTGGTCAATGAGGAGGGAGAGAGAGAGAGAGAGAGGGAGAGAGAGAGAGAGAGAGCAGAGGGAGAGAGAGAGAGAGAGAGAGAGAGAGAGAGCAGAGGGAGAGGAGGCGTTCAAGTCTTTGTCTGACTCACTGCTCTGTGCTCTTTGTCTGTTTGTCTGTTTACACAACGGGTCAAAATCTTCTAATGTTTGTGTTTTTTGGACGGAATATTTTTGGCTCTCAGGTATCAAACTGTTGTTGACTGAAGCTGCTCAGCAGCCTTTTACTGACAGATTGTCAAACGGCAGATTATTCCGTTCAAATGCACGATTCTTTGGTGTAAATTAAGTGTTAACGTTGTAATTTCATTGTTTTATCTTACACGTATTTTTTAAGTGTGCCATACAAATTAAATTCATTATTGTTACTATGATTACAATGTTGGTGATCGTCCTAATGATTTTAAATGACGGATTAATTGATAAGTAGACGGTGTTAATCGATCAGTGAGTGGTGTTGACGGTGTTTCAGAAGAAGCTTCTGAGACTCACGACTGGTCCTCTGATGCTTTGCTTCTTTGCTTGCGGAGCACCAGGGCTGGATGATGGCGTTAAAAACATTGATTGTTTAATTATGAATTGCTTTGGGCGATTCACTGTTTTCACTGAAAACTGCTGCTTGAGACTCTGAACCATGTAGTGACTTTGAGGGTTTTTACACCAAAACACAATGAGATAAAAGAGGCATTAGAGTTCTATAAGGCCAGTGAGCTATAGACATTTCATTCTCCCCGACACCGATTCCGATACCTGAACTTGAGTATAGTAACAATTCGTGCTGGGCGGTACCGGTATACCGGTTTTAATTTCCTGTACGATATGAATTTTTCACACACCGTCATATCGGTGCATAGCCACAACAACTGCTGTCACTCTTCATCAGGCAGCTAAATATATTGTTCACCGCTGAGAGCGCAACAGTCGGAGCTAGTTGTGTTATGTGTATTGAGAGGGACCTCTACTCATGGTTATAACTTTATAACAATTATTAGCCCACAACTAACGTTCTTTAACAGGGTAAAACACCACACACACAACAGTTTGTGACACAAACAATTTGTAACACTAATAATTGTACATTTATAAAATTACACCACCGAACGGCATGCTGGGTACAGCTCGCTCGCTAGCTAGCTAGCCCGCTAGCACAACAGTCTGCTAACAGCTGGGAGAGCCTCCGTCGCTACAGTAACGCTACATTAACGAACAGTAAAGAGCGATGCGGGATGAACAAAGACACGCAAAGCCTTTATACATGACATTCAAATGTTTTTTATATTCTATGTACTTCTGACAGTAGAGTAAGCCACTATAAACATAAAAACATCGTCATGGACCTCCGATAACGTTAGCTGTTAGCTCTATTTAGACTGTGCTGCTAACGTTAACGCTCCTCAACACAGAAACACAGATCTGCCAAGTCAACTTTGATTTATTTGTAACGCGTAACTTGCATAACTTAAGTTACTCAAATCCCAAATAGTTTTGTTGCATAAACCTAACTATGTATTGGTCGTACCCGACCAAATAAAGCTAGCAGCAAAGCCCATGAGTTTTTTTTAACCAACGTATCCTCATGCAACGTTTTCCGAACAGGTTGGCAGTGAGACCGGGTCGCCTGCTGATACAAGTCCAGAGTGATGAGGGCTGAAGACACTTTGCAGACTTTCATGACTCCATGACTCCACTTGCGCTGCTGTTACAATAGCTTAGCATTTTAGCATCCGAGGGCTGTCAATTCTAGCTGCCGTCCGTCAGAAGTTACTTTTAATGCAGCTTTAAAGAACAGTCAGTGAGCGGTCGCACGTCTGTTTGATGTGATAGAAACACTGAGCTACAGGAGAGAAGGAGGGATTTAGTGGGATTCGATAATAAGCCAGTATTTTATTTATTCCACCACACTTGAGTTTCACACTTTCCTCGTGATAAAGAGACCTTCTCAAAATGGCTGCACGACGACGGTGCTGATGATGATGATGATGATGATGATGATGATTGTAGTGCTGCTGGAGATGACAACAACAGTGTTGCCAGACCTGATAACAGAAAGAAGTCACAGTGGAGGTGCACGTGACTGATGATGTTGGTTGTGATGAAGATAGAGATGCAGCGGAGTTGATGGTTTAATAAGATGAGAGGGAGTTTCTGTTTTCTCCTCCCCCCCCCAAAGGAGAGGATCTCTGGGGGGGGGGGGGGGTGCTGGTCCCGGGGGTGTAAACAGAACATTACACCAGAGAAACGGGCTAAAAGAGGCTGCAGCGCTGCACTTATCAGAGCCGTGTGTCTGTGTGCACCGTGTAGGCGGTGTTACTAGAAGACTTCATATTCACATCTACTCCTTCAGAACGTTTTGGCCTTTTAAATCGACAGCCTCGTTGTTTTTCTGTCCTTCCTTTTTCTCTCTCTCTCTCTCTCTCTCTCTCTCTCTATTCATCCCTCTCAAGTTTTAGATTTATTTCACTTCTCCCTCCTCTTCAGCCATTGTCTCTCTCTCTCTCTCCCTCTCTCTCTCTGCCTCTCTCTCTCTCTCTCTCTCTCTCTCTCTCTCTCTCTCTCTCTCTGCCCACACACACTCTTTACCTCACGCTCCGCTCCGCTGCTTGAATAAGAGGAGTCGTCATTGTGCGTTTGATGAAGGTATTGTGCTGTTTGTTTGTCTGCAGCGAGCCAGAGACAAACTACATGTGAAGATCAGTTTGAAGTGCTGAGAAGTTAATAAATAATTGAATATGTTTCAAACACTACTCGGATGAAAATGCGTCGCTGCGTCGCTGTCTGATGAACTTCACTCTCTTTCATTACGTTCCAGCTCGTGAACAAACACTGCTCATGATTATTTGAGATTATTTGAGAAGCAAAGAAAGTCCTGCAGGTGAGATTCAAAAATATAAACGTTGTGGTTTATAGAAAGAATCTCCCCTTAATAAACATAAATCCATCTAATCACCCACTCACTGGTGAACAGCATTACGTTTCCTGCCGAGTTACTTTCAGATTTTACTTTTTGACCAAAACGTCCCGGTGAACAGAGAGCGAGAGGACCCGTTGTGTAACACTGCAGCAGGAGGCTGGACGTCGGGCGGAGACGCTGGATAGGAAGGTGAAAGAGGTTCAGAGGAGCTGGAGAGGAAGCGACTCAAAAGGAGAAGTCATGTAAACGTGCAGAGTGAAGACAGACTCTGAGGTGTGAAGCTGCACAGACTGAAGGACGGCAGAGACGGAGATGCAGGTTTAAAGCGTGAGAACCGGTGAATAAGAGAGTTAATACAACAGGAGACCAGTCACACCTTCTGCAGACCCTACGAGGATTAACACAGACGGCATGCCGTTATTTTCATGTATACATTTTATGCATGAGTTGTTTTTACGCCTTTTAAAGGTAACGCATGAATGTATTCGTATCCCCTCTACATTTACATCCCGTAAGATTTAGACATAAAAAGTGCAGCGAGCTTGTTCTATTATTTATGATGAGGCTTTAACATCGAGGAACTGAATTTATGTTGTGTGGGGTTGAGTGTAGTGATTGAAATATGAAGTATATAACTTTATGTCTGTTCAGACGAGAAGTTATCCAGCAGTGAAATCTTTTACATTCTCATCTCTTTGTATGTTTTTGTCCATAAACATAAACTTGAATAAACAAAACCGAGTCATCTGCGTAAAGTGAGACTCTGCAGATGAATTCTGTTTTCTTCATAGTTTCCTTTATTAGAAACACATCATGAGCCGACTGTGTGTCGTTATTCAAACCGTGTCACAGTTTTGGATATTTTAGCAGTTTATTTTCCGTCACAGATAGTTTGAAGTCACTTTAGCGGAAGAAGGAAAGAGTCTCCACGTGTCCGTGAGAGACACAAACTCTCTCAATGCTGTTTAAACGTGTTTAGTTTTAAAATGTAAGTCATCTAATATCTTTTCATTCCACTACTCTGTCTTTTGTTTTATTGTTGTTGATGTTATAGGTTATCACCAATGACAAAGAAACAACACATGAATTATTGAATGAAATGATGCAAATAATCAAACATCCTCAGTCTGTCTGCTGTCCACGTGCTAGTTTTTATCTACAGCAAGGTTCACTTTATTTCTTTATGTAATATATTTTATTTCTTTTAACTTGAGTTTACGTCAGAAACCAAAATGATGAACCAGCTGTGACCTCTGTGGACAAAGAGAAGACTTCCAGCGGTCAAAGCTCGTGTTGTCACATAATCTGGAGCTCAAACGGCTTCAACGGAGTCGATTCCACACAGAACATCGGTTACAGCCGCGCTGCAGATCCGCTTTAACACCGACACGCAGCATTCCACCGCATTCCTGCAGCGCAGCGGAGCAGGACGCACACGCAGGTGCAGCTCTTATTAAAAATGAATATCGGGCAGAAAAGCAGCATCTTGCAGCTCTGTGGGTGCAGCGCAGAAGGACGTGGAGAGAAGAGGAAACTATCTCACAGCGAGCTGTAGATGGACTCATGTCTGTGATTGTGCCTGCAGCCGGTACAGCTCATGTTCATTACTGATCATACAGTAATTGAATTGTTGGTCAGTATTAGTTTTGGGGATATTGTGTTTTGGACTTGACTCATTGAAAGGGCAGCTCAGTGGTCAGGAAGGCTTCAGACTCTCTGTGTGGAGTCTTGTTTCCTCATATCTGCGTTTCTTCAGCAGTAAAAGAATGAAACAGACGACAGCTGTCTGGAGCTCTTCAAGTCCTTCCCACGTCTTCAGGCCTCCTCTTCTCTTCTCCATCGATCTGTTGGTGAATCTGTTCACCCGTCTGTCGCTCCGCACTCAGCGTACGCTTCACCACCGAGTTCTACAGAGTTCTACCTTAATGACGTCACCTGTCAGTCAGTAGATTATGTTTATTTCACGGACATCTTTTAATCTGAAGCTTCATGAACATTGTGACTGTTGGTGTGTTGAAGACGGCTTCAGTGAAATGTTCGTGACTTCTTTGACTGGAATGAAAGACGAAGCTGACGAGCTGCTGCTTCATGTAAGGACACAGTGGATGCTGACAGATACTGAACGTATTGATCATGACTACGAGGCTGCAGAGTTTCCTGCTGACGATGATGTTGACGTTTTTATTTGAGCAGAATCAAATGAAGTTATGAACTCTGCAGACGTTCACCTCAGCTGGTTTTCTGTCACAAATTCCTTAAAGTGACGTCTTCAAATGTAGTTTTATTTCACATAAACAATCCAAAATCCAAAGATTTTGTTTTACAATTAGATAAAACGGAGACATCGTAAGTTTTCTTTTACTTTAAACCCACGGGACACACTTCCAAACTGCTTTGTCATCAAACTAAAAACAGGAATGTTATTTTTGGGGTTTCTGAAAAAGTTTGACGGGATCTTCACCCGACAGCGACAACAAGCCGCTCGACAGATGCTTTCATCCAAAGTGCCTCACGGCAACATGACGGCGTGTACACTGAAGCTCGGATTGCCCCAGCGGGACTTGAACCCTTAACCCTCCGTGTTAGTGCTCTGTTACTACATTTCATAGTCAGCATTCCTACACTCTTCCTCCAATATGAAAACTTCTCCAGCGGATCCCTGATGAGAGTCTGTGGAACTGCTTTCTGAAACAAAAGTAATTCATAATAATAAATAAAATATGCAGGATTGTTTCCAGGTGTCGAGTACAAAGGAATTGCATTGTGGGTAATGTAGGCTGCATCAAATGTAATACTTTTTACGTATTTGTTTATTGTCCATTGTTAGTCTGACAATGTGTCTCAGTCGTTCTTCCGACCGAGGAAACAGTCAGTGAACGCATCACCAGGCCGGTTTAAATCGGACAAATCAAACACATCTCATCGATTATTAATGAATGGAGAGAAATGAAGGATTGTGTTTGATGATGCAGAGTTTTTAAACACCACTGTAGGTGTTATAAGTACTCACACATGAGGAGGTTTCCTCCCATGTATTTATAATGTCTTTCTTATTCGTCGACCCCAAACGTCTATCTACCGAGCTCCACAGAGCCGAGCCCTAAATCTCTCCGCTGCTCCGAGCAGCATGCCAGGAAGCCAGAATTTAAGCCACCAGTCGGGCTTTTTTACAATCTCCTCTGAACCCCCCCGAGCCGCTGCGCTCTCGTTCCACTGACGGACGAGAAACAATCACAGTAGAAAGCTTTTCTGAACAAATGCATCTCTGGCGCTGAGGAGCTGCTTCTGAAGACACGCAGACAGAGAGGCTCTGGATGGAAGAGGACGAGGCGTGTTTGTGTATTTGGTTAGATTTAGGCAAGAAGAGCACAGAGAGATAACGGTTTCCACTTAAATGTCGATAACGCGTCTGGTCTGCAGAGTTTTCTGTAACATCAAGTCATATCTATAATAATGCTGTAGGTGTTATGAGCAGATGTTGTAGTATTGCCCGATAGGATGATTCATATTTCCTCATTATGTTGAAAGAAATGTGGTCAGACGGCACATTTCCTTCAAAACGTATTTAGGGACTGAAAAAGTCAGGTCGGTGCTTCTCTACTTAGTTTTGGATAATTAGTGTTTATTCGCGTCTCTCTCAGTAGAATACATCCGGCAGCTACATTGTTGTCTGTACCATAGACGGTCTTTAGTTCATACACATATTCATACACATAGTTCCATCTGGTCTCTGTTCTAATACATCGTAGAGGTCTCGGTTCCCACATTTCTGATTCAACAGCGTCAAGACGTCCGTGACGACAGGTGGAGAATCTCATCGCTGATAGGCTGCGTCGAATTTAAATATTCCAGTTGAAATATTTAAACTCAAGCCAAACACAAGAAATTCACCTCTCTTTGTGTCTTTGCATTAACTTCGTATGTAAACGCATCACTCACAACACAGTTTATCGTTAACCATCAGAGTGTAAATAAAGTTTTATCGTTAACCATCAGAGTGTAAATAAAGTTTTATCGTTAACCATCACAGTGTAAATAAAGTTTTATCGTTAACCATCACAGTGTAAATAAAGTTTTACTGATGATGTTTCCACTTCAATACTCAGTAGAACTTGTGTTTCTAGTCTCTGATCTCTGATAATGTTTCATTGTAAACAACCAATCAGTGTTTAGACCAACAGGAGGAGAGCTAGTAACGTTAGCAGCACCGCTAACGGCTAACCAACGGAGGTTCACTTCAGTTACATCATGATGCCTTCAGGCTCTGCTCAGTGAACATGAGTACTGGCTGAAGGTTATAACGTTATCACAGTGGTGGGCCGTCAGGGCCTGCAAAGCCTTCTCTGCTGGCCTAAACAGAATCACAAAGTTATAGCTATTTTATAATTTAATCTTTTTTCTTAAATACACTACATGTATCATAATTTATAAAAATATTTTTCCCATTATCTTATCTTCTCATTGCACAGCTACTGCGTTCCTCAGTTGCTCTGCTTCAGTGCAGCTTGTTTTAAGTAGAGCTTTGATCCAATCAGAGTTCACCTCTGTGTCTCTAGGTAGAAGAGAGGCCCCAGGCCTGCAGACTCACCAGTGAATCCATGTGCAGGTTAAGTGAATGGGGACGATATTGTTGATTGTCATAGTGTTCGACCAATCAGATCTTTAGTTTGACATGTTGGGCGTATTCTTTGATGTGTCAGAGCTGCTAGCTGACCTACAACTACGTCAGCATTAACACACAGCTCAGCTTCCAGGTGCAGCTCTGCAGTGAGGTGCAGCGTGTGCTGTGATTGGTCAGTGGGCGAGCACGTGACTATTGGAAAACAAAACTTAAAGTAGCCATCAGAGGCTTAGTCGAGTAGTAAGAGTTCAAATTGAAAGATATGGAAGAAATTATGACATTTTTAGCATTTTGCTTGGTGTAGATTATTTATTTTTTTACCTAGCTTTGTTTTTTTAACACTCAAAGGCTGAAGGAGGAGAAACGGATTAGTGAGTTGGGATTTAACCGTGAGATTAAACTCTTTGTCAACAAAGAAAGGACGATGGAGTTTGTCTTTAAGTGAACAGCATTTGGTAATTCAACTGTGATTGTTTTTTTACATATAATATCTGAATGTCCTCGAGTGTGTAGCAGAATGCGTGTTGCTGCAGTGTTGCTGGATTGATTTGTTGCTCTGTTGTCATATGAATATATGTGACCGGTTCTTGTGAGTTTGTTGTTGTCATTGTGTTAATTATATAGATTTGGACTATATGCATTGTCCGTTAATTACGAAGCATACCGCCATGCGCGGAGTTATTGTCTGGACAATTGAATCTGTTTGGGGTTTTGTTTTCTTTTACAAAGCAAGAATTATGGTCTGGAGAAATGGGGATTATGTGGTGATTGCTTTAGCCCTGTTTGAATCAGTAGCCAGATGTTCGTGGGTGTTGGATAACGACTTTATTATATATAAATCAACCTCAAAGAATAATCGTATTTCTTTTGCTGCACAGAAAAGAAAAAACAAGAGTTTATTAAATCAAGTTGATCACAATAGGGATCGTCTCTCGGCTTCGTCTTCTCCTGCCGAGTGCAGAAACGCTGGGAAATAAACTTCATTACCAAACATCTACAAATCTGCCTCTTCATTCCCCGCCGAGGGAAATCCTCTCTGACAAACCGACGCAGAGTCCTTTGTTTCATGTTTCCGTGCAAATAGAAAAACCGCATCAGCAGACTCTCTGTTTGCAACGACCAACTGATTTCACTCATTGATCGCTCGGCGCTCAACACCTCAGACTGTGTTTGACGTTTTGATTCCTTCAGCGGAGTCTTGTTGTTGTTGTTGTGCGTCGATGTTTGAGAGAACAGGAGGCCGTGAAGCCGGCGGGGAGTCCGGAGCGATCAGTTACCTCCTGACAAAAGATCCTCAGAGGTCGCGATCAGATACGACTTTTCATCCTCTTTCTCACTGAGGCTCAGATCCACTTCAACAGTAAACTGCTGCTCACACACCAATGTAACAGGATTTATAGTAGAAACAGTCACAGGAGACATTTTTTGGCATTATGGGTGATTTTACTTTCGATACTTTTTGATACTTGATGGATGAAATGCAGGACTCATTTTTAGATTTCATTTACTTTGACTGTGAAGGGTCTGAATCCTCCATTACAGCTTTATTTGATTCTTAACCAAAACATTTCTGTAGCAAAGAGGTTTTTAACTCTCGCCATAGAGACCAAGATGTGAGCTGGAATGATGAGTTGATGGAAATAGAAAACACCGTCATCCATTTTTAAAACCGGTGAATCATTTAAAACGTTTTTCAGGCAAAAAATAGATTTTAAAAAATGAATCTGATACTGAGAGGCTTCATAACTTTAGGACATGACGTTTCTATCCACCTGTTGTTATGATAACGGCAGATCGCCGTAAATACATTTTTACAAAATTTTATAAATTTTCTTCTGCAGATTTAAAGTTTGTGTTCGTTGCAGATGGAAACTTCTTGTACAGCTGTTTGTGTTAAGGCTACATTAAATACTGCATTGAGAGATTAAGAATAAGAATCTGTATTTCAGGTATTGTTTTATCCCATTGACAGATTTCAAACAAACTCAAACACAAAGTACACATTTCTAGAAACAACTGCAAAAGCCCGAGCAGTAAAAGCCATTATAAAGGTTATAAATCTAAAAATAAAACGGGTTGATGGTGATGACTTGTTGTTCCAGACGGAGATGGAGGATGCAGGAGAACTCAACATTATTACGAGTTCTCTATCTTCCCTCCGGCTGCTGCTGCTGCTGCTTTATTTCTCTGCGTGACGTGATGCGGTGAAAGAGGTTTGATTATGTTTAATGTAACAAAGTGTAGAGAAAGCAGGAGTTTGTTTTTCAGCATTGAATTCGTCTCACATTTGTAATTCCTTGTTTAATTTTTGGATGACGTCCTTCACTTTGCAGTAGATATTTTCAGTAATAGTTTTGAAGATTTGTATTGGAGTAAATGTCTGTTAAGTCACTATCATCTAACATAATGGTGTTTGAGCCACTGGCCCACTGATACAAACTATTTTTTATGAACCTCCGGTTCTAAAGAGTGAAGCCGATGCTTCATGTGTTAAAGCTGCATTCTCTCTAGTGTCCACCAGGGGGCGACTCCTCTGGTTGTATAGAAGTCTATGAGAAAATGACTCTACTTCTCTCTTGATTTATTACCTCAGTAAACATTGTAAACATGAGTTTATGGTCTCAATCTCTAGTTTCAAGTCTTCTTCAATACAGCATGATGTTCATTTAGTAAATGATGGTCCATTTAGAGTCACACAGACCATAAAGCAGGGGATGCTTTAGGGGCGGGGCTACACAGTGATTGACAGGTCTCTACCAGAGACATGTACGGCGTCTCTACGTCACTCCTCCTCAGTCCAGATATGGTCACTTCCTGTTCACTGGTTGCATAAAAACAAGATGGTGACGGCCGAATCACCGAACTGGAGGCTTCAAAATGTCACAAACCAACGAGTGACGTCATGACGACTCCGTCCACTTCTTATAGAGACATTCTGTTTGCCTCGTTTATCACTACAATATAAAAGTCCTGCTCCTCTATGGAAACAGCACCTTCGTGGATCGCAGTAGAGAAAACTCAAAACATGTTGCCAAAACAATTATAACACCATAAATCATCAAAAAAGAAAACAATGGAATCTAAATATGTAACATTGTTATACGTGTCCTGGAGTCTGACCAGTGTTGGATAGAGATCGAGGCTTTTTGTGGTAGATGAATATATATTGAACTATTTACAGTTTTACAACCTCTCCTGTCGTCTGGTTTCTCTTTCTGACAGAAGCGTTTGTCAAACATGATGCGTTCCAGGACCGTCGGAGAGATGAGAATCCACCTTTTTCTTTTTTTGGTTATTATTGCTGAATCATTTAATACATGTTTAAAGCTTAAATGTTCTTGGTTGTAGCGTCTGAAGTGGGAATGTTTCCCGCCTTCCTTTCTCGTTTTGGACTGTTTGTTTTTTCTCACTATTTTCTGACATCTTATAAGAGAAACAATAATTAACCATCAGATACCTCCTTGCTGTGTTTAGCATGTTATTGTACTTTAATCTAGAAACCAACACAACACCTCGAGGTGTTCCAGCTGCTCCTCATCTTCATCCTGATGAACAGTCCACCTATCAGGACGGGGGGGGGGGGCTATTTCTATCACAGCAGACAGACGGAGGAGACGCACACTGGCAGGCTGACACACAGGTTGAGACATCAGAGAGAGAGAGAGAGAGACAGAGAGAGAGAGAGAGAGACAGAGAGGAGAGAGAGAGAGAGAGAGAGAGAGAGAGAGACAGAGAGGAGAGAGAGAGAGAGAGACAGAGAGAGAGAGAGAGAGACAGAGAGGAGAGAGAGAGAGAGAGAGACAGAGAGAGAGACAGAGAGGAGAGAGAGAGAGAGAGAGAGAGAGAGAGAGACAGAGAGGAGAGAGGAGAGAGAGAGAGAGAGAGAGAGAGAGAGACAGACGGACAGAGTGTGAATGTGTAACCGGAGTCAAATTCCATGTATGCACACGCATACATGTCCTGATTCTGATTCACAGACAGACACACAGACACACACACACACAGACACACACACACACACACACACACACACACACACACACACACAGACAGGCTGACAGACTGAAGCGGCCGACCAGGTTGACGCAGACAGACGCATGTTGTTGTTGTTGTTGTTGTTGTCTGACCTTCGTTAGTTTTTGTAAATAAACATTTTCAAAATAAGACATTAAAGTGTTTGTCTGAGATGCAGAATCAGACTGAAGGTGTGACGGAATCAGATTTTGGGTATTTTGAGCTTCCTGTTTCATATTTTAAAATAAATTAATCGATTAGTCGACTGAACCAGAAACTATTGTGAATGTTTTTATCAGCGTCAACAGCAGTAGTTTCAGCTTCCTGATTGAGAGGATTAGACGTTTTTAAACACTTTATTAAATTTCTTTGTGTAATTACTGTAATCAAACGGGACCGAGGTCGCGATAGTTTACTTCCCGTCACACAAACATGCTTTATTCATCCTTAACATTTCCCCCGATGACCTTTCGGGTCAGAAGCGCTCTGCTGGAGACTTCAGCTGTTTCATTTGAAACATCTTGATTGACGTGTTGAAGCCCCCGCTGGTCTGAACCTCACCGTGTGCTGAGAGGCCTCCCCTCTCTGTGTTGAACGTCTGTAATAATGCTTCATAATAATCGCTTCATGTGCGTCTCACACCGTGTTTGTCTCTGTCTGACCAGACGGTTCTGTGAATACAGTGAAGTGTTCCAGCAGCAACGGAGACGAACACTGTTTATAGAACAGCGTTTATATTCGGTTGTGTTGATGTCATGTAAGGAGCTGAACAGGTGAGAAGAGAGGAAGTCTCAATAACAGCCTCTCTGCTGCTTTCATGTACGAGTTTGACTCCGTGACTTTCCCGCCGCTCTCCTATGTTGATTGTAGATTCTGTTATTTCTGAGACGGGCTCATGAACAGCAGTCTTTTCTCTGCTACACATTTATTTACACACACACACACACACACTGCTTTGTTGAAACAGTTGTGTCTGTGCTGTCAGTGTATTACAGCTTGATGACTAAAGTCACGTTCGCTCTCACCTTCCTGTCTCGTTGAAGTCGACGGGGCGTCGCCCACCACGAGATCCACACAGAGAGGAATCCCACGTGAGTTTGTCTCGTCTCCAAATTATGTTTAGTCATGAAAACATTGTTGAGGCGACGCAGTGAATGACGTCATCAAAGCAATCCAACAAACTCTCCTTGTAGTCATCTGTTCACAGAAACACCTTCTCTGTTCTCTACCCGGCTTCCAACAATTCAATTCAATTTATTTTTGTATAAACCAAAATCACAAATTCTCCTCAGAGGGCTTTACAATCTGTACACATGCGACCTCCTCTTGTCCCGGGACGCTCACATCAGAACAGGAACCCTGACCTGCAGAACGCTGTAATCAGGGGTCCGTGTTGGATTAACCTGGTAGTCCATCGATTATCAAGACTGCCGCTGCTGTTGTTTGGGATTTTCCGGGAAAAGGGTCACGTGATAGGAGCGTGACGAATCAGGGAAGGACACGTCGTGACTGCGAAGAACCCGATCGAGTAGCGAACGTTTAGAAATCAAGCCTCTAAACGTATCCGTCCTCGTTCCCGGTGCTCTGAAACTCCGGCGTAGTGAGGACTCAGAGTAGAAGACGAGAGAAGTGTGGACGTGGACTTACAGAGAGCACCAGAGGAACGAACAACACCACAGAGTTCACATTCAATGCACATCAATGATTCATATGATGAGAGTAATAAGCAGAATAATGATGCAATAAATACGACTACTAGTAAAAGCAGCAGTGTTAACTTCGCTCTTTTCATACTGGACAACATGTAACAAGTGCATCCCTT
>NC_136529.1:28564158-28574663 GCF_910591455.1 Pholis gunnellus
GATTTGGTGAGCTGGTGAGCAAACATCATGGATGTGTGCTGCTTCTCTTTATGTGTTTTCTATACATTTAAACCGACCAAGAGTTGTTTTAGAATGAATCACGTTTCTTTGTCATTAATAGAACCAGCAGCTTATTATCAGTGCTGCTCCTTTACTTCCACGTCTTCTTCATGGATCATCATCGTCCATCAACGTCTTCTCTGCGTTTGATTTAAAGTCTCATGAATACAGCTGCTCGTGTCTTATTTTAATTCACATCCGTTACTTCAATAACATAATAAACATATTTCATTTGAGCCAAACTTTTTCAATTCAACAATCAAACAATAAAGTTTGTTTCCCTTGAAAATTCAATGGGTTAGTTTTATTAAATGTATTTTTTAGGGGACAGGGTTGCACCTTTTTACAGCCTTTTTTAGCATTTTAAATATTAACCGTCATGTTCATATTAAAGACAAGGTTTTTCAATTAAAAACTAATTATCCTGAAGTATAAAAAATTCATTCATCCGACAAAAATCCACGACCGCTGGCGAGAAGCTAGAAGTCTAAAGTCACTGGTCCAAAAACGAGAATGCACTTTTATTTGACATTTCCCCTCATTAGCATATTAAAGAACGGCAGCGTTGTGTGCGTGTCGGCCTTCGGAGGATTCCTGCTTTCACCTCCGCAGATTAAAAAATGAGTGCAACACGTGTTCACAGTGATGAAGGACACGCGGCTTCATGTGTACTAAAGCAATGAGCGGTCGTGTGTCCAGGTGGATGAGGAGGCCTCGCTGTGGCGTCCCCGATCATCCTCACACCAGCCGGCGGCAGAGGAACAAACGCTACGCCCTGACGGGACAGAAGTGGAGAGACAAAAAGATCTCCTACAGGTATTTATCCGTCTCTTTGTTCTCTCTCGTCGTCTGTAAATATCAATTATTCTCTCTCTCTCCTTTCCTCCTCCTCCCTTCCCTCCCCGATTGTTTGTCTCTCTGTCTCTCCCAAGTCTGGACTTGGCTAATGTAAATTAGCTCCGTCCCACGGGACCCCTGAATGCATCACTGCATTACATCCTCCCACTCGTCTCTCTCTCTCTCTCTCTCTCTCTCTCTCTCTCTCGTCTTCCTCTTCGTTCCTCCTCTCCCTCCACTTTATTCTTTCTTCTTCTACAGTCTACATTTAGTAAATCCTGCACCGTGCGATGCTCAGCCATGTAATATAGGTCTAATGCAGATTACAGCCCCCCCCCCCCTCGAGACAGTGAACGCATCCCAGCTCCCATTGTTGCTTCTGCCCACTCCCTGCTCTCCTTTCTCCCACTCGCTCATATTCAAATTCATAACGAGCTTTAGTGCCGTGAATCCAATAGAAACAATGCTCCGTGTTAAATAGCTATGACGCCTTGTTTCTGTCTGCAGTTTCAAATATCAGCACTGACGAATATTACTCATTAGATATTCATGAAATGTAATCTATTGGTTTTGTGTACAGGGAGACAAAGTGTCCCTAATTTTCTAACCCTCGGAACAACCTTTTTTTTTCGGGAAGACGTGTTAAAAACCAAACCAACAGAAGCTCGTTTCCACCTATATTCATCTTTTTTGATATAATAAAGTATGTCTCTTTGCTCTGACTGCTGCTTAGTCACATGGATGCAGTTCATTCATGCGTCCTCCACAATAAGGATCCTAATTGACTTTCCAACGCTAGACATTCTGTGTCCCTGTACACAAAACCAATAGATTGCATTTCGTGACTATTTGACAAACTGCCATGAAGCTGAGCTGAATCCTTCTTCATGAACTAACGGACTGGAGGTGAAGCCGCAAACGCTCATTTGAAACACAACAATAAATGAAACTGGTCTTTTCCCCCCGTCTCTCTCTTTACAGCCTGCTTTTCCGCCACACCACCCGACTCACAGCTTTCACGGGTCTAATGTAAATTACGGCGCTCCCACGAGACCCTGAAGGCATCGCAGGCCTTCCTGCATTGCACTCTGCAGCGTCACATTAAACCCACGGTGTGAGATCACGGTCCTATCTGGTTTCCCCTCACTTGTTTGTGCGCCTCCTCGGAAGCTCCTCCTCGTGTTTCACCCGCTATCAGCTGTCAGTGTTGTCTTCAGCGCTGCTGCAGGATCGTTTTTTAACTTAATCGTTCTTCTTCAGAGGCGCCTGCTATCTCTGGAGCCGGCGCTGTCTCCTTTGAATCACAATCATTAGTATTGGCTGATGTTTTTTCAGGGGAGACGTATGAGTAATGCTGCATCGATTACATCATTTACATTCAGATCAGGCGGCGACCTCCGGTTCTAAAGAGTGAAGTCATTGCTGGAGTTTCTTTAACCTGCATTCTCTCTAGTGACCACCAGGGGGCGACTCCTCTGGTTGTATAGAAGTCTATGAGAAAATGACTCTACTTCTCTCTTGATTTATTACCTCAGTAAACATTGTAAACATGAGTTTATGGTCTCAATCTCTAGTTTCAAGTCTTCTTCAATACAGCATGATGTTCATTTAGTAAATGATGGTCCATTTAGAGTCACACAGACCATAAAGCAGGGTATGCTTTAGGGGCGGGGCTACACAGTGATTGACAGGTCTCTACCAGAGACGCATACGGCGTCTCTACGTCACTCCTCCTCAGTCCAGATATGGTCACTTCCTGTTCACTGGTTGCAAAAAAACAAGATGGCGACGGCCAAAATGCTGAACTGGAGGCTTCATGAAGGCAGTCAACAAACCAACGACGTCCACTTCTTATGTTCTTATCCATGTTGTTCCTCACTCCATAACACCTAGCATGAATTATGGGCGTCTTTCACCGTCACACATTACTTTTCTTTGATTTTTTTCTTTGGGAAACACAACTTGTCAATTCTCAAGCTGGTCTTACCCAAATTGATACACCGTCATTTGAAGATATGCAACAAAATGATTTTGTATGTCATCCACGTAGGCATGAACGTAGATGTATAAAGACCACAAAAACCCACACAGTGTGGACGAGTCTGACT
Organism: Pholis gunnellus; assembly: GCF_910591455.1. Classification (NCBI taxonomy): domain Eukaryota; kingdom Metazoa; phylum Chordata; class Actinopteri; order Perciformes; family Pholidae; genus Pholis; species Pholis gunnellus. Next base: position 28,567,164 of record NC_136529.1, read on the forward strand.
AGTTTATTTGTCACGTAACTTGCGTATTTCAGTAACGACACTTCTGTAGTTATTTGAACCCAAAACAACAACTTTTCCTAAACCGCAACGAGCAGAAATTGACACGTGTTGCTGGACTTTTGTAGTACAAACGCACGAAAAATGAGGAGAAACTTTTTGTGAGATATCATACGGACCCGTTGTATGAGGATACATCACACTTCTTAGACGGGATGGGAGGATCAGCACTAAACGAAGTTAGCTCAAAGTTGGATAAAATACCAGAATGGGAGGACTTCCCTCTCTGCTGTGAGCGGTGACGAAGGAGCAGCTGGAGCAATGCGTTGACACTGACAGCAATGCAGAGAGACACATTCAGAGGAATTTCAGAGCTGCTGGCAAATGTAAATTATCACTCGATGCTGTAGCTGCAGGATTATGCAACTGTGTACCTCTAAATGGAAAAAACCTCCTTTGAGGCCTCAGGACACGGGAGGTGAACGGAGAGAGAAACGGAGCAATCACAAGAAAGATGCCTCACTTTGATGTCGATGCTTCGGCTGCAATGTTCTCAACTTTCCCGCCAACAAAGCACATTTGATTGAAAGTGAGGTGAAAGAAGACGAGAAGCAGAAACGGAGAGAAAGAACATCTGTGCTCTGTGGATGATGTGTGTGTGTGTGTGTGTGTGTGTGTGTGTGTGTGTGTGTGTGTGTGTGTGTGTGTGTGTGTGTGTGTGTGTGTGTGTGTTTGTGTTTTGACCTGATGTAAATGTAAGAATATCAAAGAATCTGAGATTTGTTTCATCTATTTTAACGCTGGAGGCTGTAGGGATGAAATGTCTGTCTGACTACCGGACTACTACTATACTATATAACAAGCGGACGGAGTCGTCATGACGTCACTCGTTGGTTTGTGACATTTTGAAGCCTCCAGTTTGGCGATTTGGCCGTCGCCATCTTGTTTTTTTTTGCAACCAGAGAACAGGAAGTGACCACATCTGGACTGAGGAGCGACGTAGAGACGTCCTGCTTTCATCCAGATCCTCACGATCAAACTCACACTTCATATTTGTGAATAAAGGTTTTGCAGTTTGAACAACGACAACTGCTGGTTATTAGTGAGCTTTTAAAAGACATTTTAGAGGACCCCCCCCCCCCCCCCCCCCCCCCCACACACACACACACACACACATTTTGCAATTGAGGCTTTCAGGGGTCTGAGGTGTTAATCGATTCACACACTGCCTCCTTCATTTGATGCCATTCGTTTTCATTCTCTGCTGCACATTTCGGTATTTAAATGCAGCATTGGGGCGTGTATGGCTGCTAGACGTGTGTGTGTGTGTGTGTGTGTGTGTGTGTGTGTGTGTGTGTGTGTGTGTGTGTGTGTGTGTGTGTGTGTCTGTGTGTGTATGTGAGTGAGAGACAGAATACCATCTGTGTGTTTTGGCCACAGGTCATTTGGCCGGCTTCACTGCCGTAACGTTCCACACCATTTACTCAGATCAGACAACTGCTACCTAGCTGTCTGGCGCACACACACACACACACACACACACACACACACACACACACACACACACACATCAAGCGCTGGGCTTCAGGGTGAAAAGTTGGATTTATAAATAAACTTTTTAAAGGGATTTACATGCAGGCAGTTGTGAAATGCAGCAAAGAAGAATGTAACTCGGGGGGTTTGTAGATTAACGCGTCGAGCTGCAACAATGAATCAAATATTAATCTAGAATCCGTTTTTAGTTCCAACAATGAAATGAAAATGAGCGACTCCGGTGTAACGTTTAAAACACTCTGCTCAGAGAAGACTCTGCATATCAAGTCAAGCAGGTTGGTCTCATCCAACAGTCACCGCTATACCGACAAAGTTCTCCACGTAATCATGAATAAAGGAAGCATGGAGAGCACTGAAGCACCGACAGGACGAGCAGCAGAGAGACCGTCGCTCATCAGCACAACGATGATTTATTCCTAATATTTGAACTCAAACAGTTCTCTCATCTCAAGCTATCCGAGTTGTTTCCTGTGAAAACAGAAGTTTATTTTGAGACTGTATTCATGTAACGAGCTGCTGGACTTTTGTAGGAAAACGCACAAAAAAATGAAGAGTACGTTTTGAAAGATATCAAACGAATGTTAAACATCGTAACTCAATATTTCACCATCTTCTCCTTTTTGTCCCTAAAATCAATGAATAATTGTGATCTCACTATTGATCACATGCTTCATTTGCATCAGATGCAGCATCCGTGCTTATGTCCACTGTCAGCAAACAGACATTATATATATTTATATATATATATAATAAATACAGATATATGCATCATAGGTGCTCACTACTCGTAAACTAGTGCGATCGACATTTCAATTTCTTTGCCAGACGGATTTATTTATTCGCATCAGGAGGCTGCTTTGCGCTCATGTATAAATGTTATTGTGTATTGTGTATTGTGTATTGTGTATTGTGTATTGTGTATTGTGATGGTATTTTTATTTTCCTGTAATGTATTTTTTTTCTGGTTGGAAAAAATAGATAATTTGTTCCCCGAGAGACAGATTGTGTGAAATGAACTCAGCCGCTCGCTTTGCTGTCTTATCCCGACGCTTTTCTTTTCTTCATCTCTCTCTCTTGTCCTGGCGTTTGTTCTCCATCCTCTCCTCTCTGCTGCTGCCAATCACTCCGTCTGTCCTCCAGCTCTCCCTCCCTCCTCTCTCTCTCCCTCCTCTCTCTCTCTCTCTCTCTCTCTCTCTCGCTCAGGAAGTGGAGGTTTTAAAGGCTGTTACATGAGCGTGTTTCCTCACAGTGACAGTGATGTGAGGATAAAACATGTGATCATACAGCTTCTCCTCTCTGGCAGCAGTGTGGATGTAGATGGCATGTTTCCTCTCTCATAGCTGCTCATGCTACGATGTGTTGAACCTAATAAAGAAGTATTGGCCAACACAGAATATTGATTAGTTTTACTAAATAAAAACAGTTTTAAACTTAAACTACAAACCCGATCACACGAGACACGTCGCTAGAAACGTGTCTCGGCGTGATTAGAGATTCTAACCTTTATTATTTATTCATAGACATTCATGATCCCCAGAAGATGAATCTTGAAGACTTTGGTGATCCTCTGATGTTGCATGCTGGCGCTAGCATTTAGCATCAAAGCACCACATCAGCACAGAGCTGCTAGCATGAGCGCAGACGCTGCAGTCCGACCATGCTGGTTGTTTGTACAGACTTCAGTACATTGTGTGTTATTCGGACCTTCTTCTTCTCGTACCTTAACGCTCAACGCTCTGTTGTTGTTGTTTCCCCTGCAGCATATCCAACTTCACCCCTAAAGTGGGAGAGAAGGACACGCAGAGAGCGATCCGACAGGCCTTCAACGTGTGGCAGACGGTCACTCCGCTCTCCTTCCAGGTCAGAGGTTTACATCATGACAGCACGCTGTGATCCGTTACACCAGCTCAGAACCACAACGTGGTCTTCTGGTTTGATCGCTGGACTCCACCAGCGGTCGTCTTCAGACATCGTAACGTACCGTGAGCGTCGTTCTGTCGCTCAGTCACACGGATGCATTTAGTTTGTGTGTCCACCACAATAATGATCTGAAGAGACTTTCCATCGGCATCATCTTCGTCCTGAGCGACACGAAAAAACCCAACGGATTGTTGCATTTTGTCACTATTTCATGAACTGCTGTGAAACATTGTGTCTGTGTGACTGTTGATGTTTGCACCCATGTGAAGGCATCCGGTGCATTAAGATCAAACATATAGAATAGAACGGAAATGAAAAGAACAAAATGAATCTGAGACGCTGAGGGAGGCTTTTAGGAACCAAACAGCTGCTTGTTTTACTCTTTTAACTCCAAATAGTATTCATGATATTAACAAAGCATCTTAATGAAGTTTATACGTCTAAAATAAGTTGTTCTATGAGATCACTGACCGATTGTTGAGCTGATGCTGATGTCTCTGCTCCTCTCGCCTCCCCGCTCAGGAGGTGCCGCACTCGGAGATCAAGAACGACGGCAAAGAGGCCGACATCATGATCTTCTTCGCCTCCGGCTTCCACGGCGACAGCTCTCCGTTCGACGGGGAGGGCGGGTTCCTGGCGCACGCCTACTTCCCCGGCGCCGGCATCGGAGGAGACACCCACTTTGACTCGGACGAGCCCTGGACGCTCGGCAACGCCAACCACGACGGTGAGACCGGTTTCCGTTCTTTGGTGCGAATGTATTTCTCTACAGGATGATTTCAGTTTCACCTGCGCTGGTCAGGGGTGATGCAGTTCACAGCTGTGTGAGTCCGGCTCTGTGGTTCTGCAGGTATTTGGTCACAAACCAAAGTATTGTGGACCTGATGATGGTGTTGTTAAAATTCATCCTGAGGGGAACGTTGATGTTCGTACCAAATGTCTGTTAGCTGATTCCAGAATCCGATATTTGTAAGTGGACTTACATTAAAGGTGTTTTTAATTGTCTGTTAATAGTTAAATTACAGCTAAATAATTGCTGATAATTGTTTTATTGGCTAAGATATCGTCCAGGATGAGGACTGTTAACACAGCGAGGGGATGTATTTTATTGAGATGTTGTTCTCGTCATTTCCAGACATTTCACAGCTGGAATGAAGTCTGTAGATGTGAACCTGGCTTCTCCATAACAAAACGGTTTTATAACTAAATCGCGGAGCGTGTCTTTAAAATAACCCCGAGCTTGACCTTGAGAGGACTGCAAGTGTTTACATGGTCCCAGTGTAAACACACTGACTGACAGACACAGCAGCTGATTTGAAGTATTATTCATCACTTCCATTATTTAATACGTAGCATTTGTAAATGTCCTCGGGCGTCGCTCCGCTATCTCTGAGCGCCACACTGTTGAGTCACCGGATGAAAGATGGAGGCAGAGAGAAGACTCTTCACTTTGTCGGGTTTTTCTCTCCGTCCTCTATCTCTGTTTGACGAATGACTCGTGTCGCGTTCCCTCTGCTTGAATAGCGAGCGCGTGCAGAGAGCGATGGAGGAATCCGGTCTGAGACGTCAGCACAAAGAGGAATTAGCTTTGACGGAGAAGCTCCACATGTGCCACGTTACAGAATATCTCTCAGCATTCGTGCACCTGTGCACTTTCATTAGAGTTTTAGTGCACGCTCACGTAAACGTGCACTCTTTTCTCCCTCGTAAACCTGCTGATTTTGTCAATATGCATTAGTCATAAAAGAATAGATTGATCAGTGATTCATCTATCTGTGTGTGTGTGTGTGTGTGTGTGTGTGTGTGTGTGTGTGTGTGTGTGTGTGCGGTCACAGAGGTGACACCTCCACACACACACACACGTCTCTTTATCTCTAAAAATCCGTCCGCACACACCGAAGTAATTGAAAGATTAGAAACTAGATAGTGAGACGCCAAAGAAGGACGTCGTGAGGACAAACAGTCCTCGTCTTCACCTCTGTCTCCGCTGAGAGGAAGAGGAGACACTAACTTACATTAAGGGAATTCTGCTTTTGTACTTCAAGTATGTTTACATATGCAAATGAGGCTTTATCTCTTCAAGAAGTTGCACATTTTCTAACATTTTCAGAACATAAATCTAAACATTGGACCAGGTTCAAATGTCTTGTTTCATTGTGTTGATGTATTGCAGTGACTGTCAGCAATGCTTTAAATTGATACATTTTCTGTTTCCGTGCCCCCCCCCCCCCCAAAAAACATTAATAATACATCTTTATGACATTCATCACTGAGAGCAAAGTGCAGAAGCAGACATTGTTACCAAAGTGCTTCGTTGCTGCTCATTGAATGCATGTCACACTTATGTGGACAACCGTCCTTAAGAGATCCCATAATCCTCTGGAAGGGCAGAGACGGAGGACGGAGGGAGGACAGAGGACGGAGGACAGAGGACAGAGGACGGTGTCTAGAATTGAACGTGACTCATCGGAAACTCTGGGGGTGAAATAAAACTGTCTGTTGACATTTCAGTTTGTCTCTTCTTCAGACCGACACACTTTAACTAATCGCTCTGTTGTCTGCAGTCAAAGAAGATTCTTCTTTATCTTTGTGACCGACTCGATCAAAGCTGTTGGAGACCGACGGCTCTCGTCTGCTTATTGCAAAGTTTCGTTTCTTGAAAAGGCGTCGACATCGATGAAAAGCGTTTTGGCCGAAGAGAGGAAAATATTCTTGGCAGTATTCTTTATTTTTTTGTACTTTACCAGAACTTGGCAGGTTGAGCCAAAGAAAGTTAATTTCAGACGCTTGCTTCAAAAATCATCTCTGCCAAGAAATGAAAAAAAGAGCATTTCAAGCAGGGGGGGGAGGGGCGGGGGGGGGGGGGGGGGGGGGGGGGGGGGGGGGGGGGGGGGGGGGGGGGGGGGGGGGGGGGGGAGTCGAACAAAGCAGACTCTGTGGACACGTCAGACCGGGAGGAATCAGACGTGGTCTTTATCGCAGGCGGGACGACGACTGCCGGAGCAAACATGGTAGAAGGAGCCGAAGCAGACGATAGAGCGACCACAAGGGGGGAGGCAGACGATAGAGAGACCACAAGGGGGGAGGCAGACGATAGAGAGACCACAAGGGGGAGGCAGACGATAGAGCGACCACAAGGGGGAGGCAGACGATAGAGCGACCACAAGGGGGGAGGCAGACGATAGAGAGACCACAAGGGGGGGGAGGCAGACGATAGAGCGACCACAAGGGGGGAGGCAGACGATAGAGAGACCACAAGGGGGGAGGCAGACGATAGAGAGACCACGAGGGGGGAGGCAGACGATAGAGAGACCACAAGGGGGGAGGCAGACGACAGAGCGACCACAAGGGAGGAGGCAGACGATAGAGAGACCACGAGGGAGGAGGCAGACGATAGAGAGACCACGAGGGAGGAGGCAGACGATAGAGAGACCACAAGGGGGGAGGCAGACGATAGAGAGACCACGAGGGAGGAGGCAGACGATAGAGAGACCACAAGGGGGGAGGCAGACGATAGAGAGACCACAAGGGAGGAGGCAGACGATAGAGAGACCACAAGGGGGGAGGCAGACAACAGAGCGACCACAAGGGGGGAGGCAGACGATAGAGAGACCACGAGGGGGGAGGCAGACAACAGAGCGACCACGAGGGAGGAGGCAGACGACAGAGAGACCACGAGGGAGGAGGCAGACGACAGAGAGACCACAAGGGGGGAGGCAGACGATAGAGAGACCACAAGGGAGGAGGCAGACGATAGAGAGACCACAAGGGGGGAGGCAGACAACAGAGCGACCACGAGGGAGGAGGCAGACGATAGAGAGACCACGAGGGAGGAGGCAGACGATAGAGAGACCACAAGGGGGGAGGCAGACGATAGAGAGACCACAAGGGGGGAGGCAGACGATAGAGAGACCACAAGGGGGGAGGCAGACGATAGAGAGACCACAAGGGGGGGAGGCAGACGATAGAGAGACCACGGAGGGAGGAGGCAGACGATAGAGAGACCACGAGGGAGGAGGCAGACGATAG
>NC_136529.1:28575163-28667663 GCF_910591455.1 Pholis gunnellus
TATATATATGAAAGTGAAGCAGGATCCGGCTGATAAACAGCGTTCACTGCTGAACAGTCCTGGAAAGAGAACAAAAGCAATCGTGTGTCTTTGCACCAGAGACACTTTGTTCCATTTCACTTCATTCTTTTATTTTTTTCCTTCAAGTAAACAAAGAAGAGCGACGCTGTCAAGACTCCGACACGTCGCTGTGACAGCGTTCTGCTGTAATGTAGTGTTACGTGTGTTAAAGACACAAAGAACCACGCGTCAGTGAAGAATACATGAAATACTCTGCTTCACATATGAAGGATAAGCTGCCGTATCCGTAACATCTACTCACTGGGTTGTTGCTCACGTTGGTCTGTTTTCAGGCTTCAAAGCAGGAAGATTATCTGTTTCCTTCAGAACAAAAACATCTTCACGTTAAAGGTCACGGTTCAAAGGTGACCTTTTGAGTCGGTGTTGGAGAGGAACTCCTGGCGGGCAGCAGTTCTGCTGGGAGTTGATCCCTTTAGCCAGTCAGTGAAGGGTCGAGTCTCAAAGTGACTCATGAATATTGTTGTTCTTCAACCGACAAAGTTGGAACATTTTGGAGGATTGATGTATATTTGACATATTAAGTCTTGTGAGATAAAGCTTCTCTCTGCTAATGAACGAGCCTTTAAACAAGATGTTGATCTTCTGCTGAACTACGATGTGTCCCAATAACACTGAGATGTACGATAAACATGATAAATATCGATGCTCCTCCTCACCAGGCATCCCCACGGCCATGCTGGAGCCCACCAGGCCGTTGCCCACCTTACCCTCCCGGAGGACGCACTCCACCTCCGAACGCAAGCACGACCGCCACTCCCGCCCGGCGCGCCCGCCCGGCGACCGCCCGGCGCTGCCCGGGAACGGCAAACCCAACATCTGCGACGGCAACTTCAACACCGTGGCCTTCTTCAGACGGGAGATGTTCGTCTTCAAGGTGAGACACAGAAAGAGACGCTCGTGTGTTCTGCTGCTGCTCGGTGGCTTCAAATCCAGAAGGAAACTCGTTGACGAGTCGATTGTGTATTCTGCTGGATTTACTGAGGTGTGAGTGAACGCAGCACATCAAACACTCTCTGCAACCTGGTTATTAGCCACAGACGTGAAGATATTTAGCTGCTATTAATAAACACGATCAAACGTGAACCATCAACGAACCCAAAGCCGTCTCAGAGCGTTTCATGTCTCCTGTCACACGTTCCTCTCTGTGGTCTTCATCTCCTCTGTGATGTAAAGTTCTGCTCCTCTATGAACAGAACCATCATGACTAGAAGAACTAGAACGTGTCTGCAGTGCAGAATAACATCAATCATTTAAAATAAACGCAAGAGGAATTTCTTTGATCATTTATTTTACAAAAGTTGGAAAACATAGTTGCACTGAGAAGCTCAGATTTAATGTTTGAGATGTTTTGAGATCTTAAATGAGGCACGTGGAATAAAAAGGTTTTAGTAAAATATCACTATTCCATTGCTCTTTATAACAGCAGCCTTCGTAGCTCACGATGTGTTCAAGGACCGTCGTGAAGATGAAAATCTGACGATTATCACAGTTTCTGTTTATAGAAAACATGCTTTTCAATCTTTTTCTCTGCAACCCAAGTCAATACTTCCTAATTAAGATCCCGACGTTTCTTTTCTGAGCTTAGTGACCTCGTACCTCGTAACCAGGTCTATGAGCTGTGCTTTACTCGGTCGGGAGGTTGAATCACGCATATTGAATGCACTGAACTATAAAGTCTTGCCGACTCCAGGATGCATGTTTCTGCTAAACGTTAGCGCTCCTTCAGAGAGCAGCATCGAGTTCTCTCTGAGGTCAAACGGGTCTCAGCTGCTGCAGACGGTGAGTCACACGGTGACTCTGGTCGTTCTGATGAGTGTTGAGCGGGGATGAAGCAGGGCTTGAGCACGAGGTACGGACGCTCAGCGGCGCAGGTTCGATTCCCACTGGAGCTAAAATAAACTCTCTGTCCTTTGATCATATAGCTACAGGTGTGTTACTAACTGATGCTCTGCTATTATCGAACACTGCGTGTTTGAAATATACACGTGTGTGTGTGTGTGTGTGTGTGTGTGTGTGTGTGTGAGACAGGGAGTTACACACTGAGGAAGAAAAATCCATTTTGATGTCTCTGATCTTTAAACTGAATGTTAGAAAAGGTCACGGATCCGTCTCGCTCTCCGTCTATCTTTTCCCTGCTGTCTGTCTGTCTGTCTGTCTGTCTGTCTGTCTGTCTGTCTGTCTGTCTGTCTGTCTGTCTCTCTGTCTGTCTGTCTCACTCTGTTTCACTTCATCCATCTGTCTGTTCTGTTGTTCTGGTTGTTTGTCCAGATGAAGGGATCTGGCAGACAGAGTCTGTCGTCAGCTTCATGAACAGGTGGAGCTGTAGTCGCAGCGTTGGTGGTCTGATACCTTCTCTGTGTGTGAATGAGAGCTTCTGGAGAGCTTTGGATAAATGTGTTAACATGTGTTGACATTTGCAACAAGTCCTAAACATTTATAAAAGGACCGATAAAGCGTTCCTGGAAGCACTCATATTAGCATTTTCTGAATTACCAGATGTGGCTGAGCTCCAACCTCCAGTTCTTCACGTGTTAAAGCTGCATTCTCTCTAGTGTCCACCAGGGGGCGACTCCTCTGGTTGTATAGAAGTCTATGAGAAAATGACTCTACTTCTCTCTTGATTTATTACCTCAGTAAACATTGTAAACATGAGTTTATGGTCTCAATCTCTAGTTTCAAGTCTTCTTCAATACAGCATGATGTTCATTTAGTAAATGATGGTCCATTTAGAGTCAAACAGACCATAAAGCAGGGGATGCTTTAGGGGCGGGGCTACACAGTGATTGACAGGTCTCTAAGGGCAAACCCTGACCCTGATGCCTTCTGTTCATATCCAGACGTTTTGGGAGGATAAGGCCCACGGGTATTTAAGATGAAAACAGACTGTGAGGTCAGTGAGAGGTGACCCTTTAATTACAAAAAAACACTTAAATATGTCTTTAATAAGGTGTTTTTATCATCATAACCATGTTAATGTCATTTAACATGGTTTCAACACATGAAACTGATGAAACAGATGTCAGTGTTTAGTGACTGCAGCTGTTTGAACATGAACTAAATATATCATTATGACGGAATACAATCAAACTGGGAGCAGCTGCTGCAGTGAGAGATGTTTTAATCTCAGGTGTTTATATACATCCTGCATATACACTTTACAAGGATCAGCACTTTCAAAACCCGGTCATCACCTGCTTAGCAGCATGCAGGTGTGTACGTCGGTGTCCCGCTAACACTGTGTGAAGCATGATGGGAGCTTTTCCAACAAATCACAGAGTCGCCCCCTGGTGGACACTAGAGAGAATGCAGCTTTGACACGTGAAGCGTCGGCTTCACTCGTCAGAACCGGAGGCTGCCGCCTTAAGTAAAGTGAAAAAATGTCCATTTAGTCCTGCTTGTTTCTCTCCCACTGGACCGTCTCGCTCTTTAAACCGCTCAGTTGCTCTAAAGGTCGGTGAGCACTTTGTATGGGAACGACAAATGCGGATCACTGACGAGCTGCAGGAAGAGTTTAGTGAAGTAAACCGTTCATGGATCTGGAAGCTTTTACCTAAAAAATGCATCCTCATCATCATCATCATCATCATCATCATCATCATCATCATCATCATCGATCAGAAAAACAATTCCGATTTTCTTTCCCCTCTAGCTGTGGGACAGAAGCGTATTGGGAGCACTGAGAGCCGCAGTGGGCGTTTGAAAGGAGACACTCATTATGGGATGTTTCCTCGGTGAGAGAAACTCACGGGTTCTTCTGCTGATATGAGAAGCATTGATTTCCTCTCTTTCTCTCTTCGGGTTCACACAGAAAAGCATTAACGGCCAGCGGATGATGTCGGACCATTTGAGACTGTGTGTGTGTGTGTGTGTGTGTGTGTGTGTGTGTGTGTGTGTGTGTGTGTGTGTGTGTGTGTGTGTGTGTGTGTGTGTGTGTAGCACTCAGTGGGGACTCTGCTCGGCTGTGTCCTAGATTCACCGGAGCCAAATGATAATGAGCTAAGATTGATGCTCGCCTTCTTCTTCTCCTCCTCCTCTTCCTCTTCCTCTCCTTTCAACGCCTCTTTCCTCCCGCGTCTTCCTCTTCCTTTTTATTTCTTCCTCCACATACGTTGCATCACCTCACTTGTCTCGTCTTTGTCTCCCTGTTCTTCATCTCTGAAATTCACCGAAATGACAGAAGTTGTTTTCCTGCGAAGACGGAAGTTTGTTATTGCAAAGACTGTATTCATGCAACGAGCTGAAATTGACACGTGTTGCTGGACTTTAGTAAGAAAAATGCACAAAGAATGATGTGTAACAACAAAAGAAACTTCAACAAGCACCCCAAAGATGAGATTTATGCTTTCAAACTGTATTTTTCCAGTTAAGAGAAACGGACTTCTATGATGAAGACTGGTAAACCTGCTTTAGCAGCGTCCGCTTCTCTGAGCTTATTCTCTGGGAAACATCCAGAACCGTCTCTGACTCCGTGTTCGAGACGTCGTGTTATGAGCACTATAAACTCTGACATTTAATAACGATGATTGAGCGATCATCGCTGCAGATGGTTCACAGGTAAACGTTCTGCGAGTGAACGATACGGGCGCCGTCAATGTCCGCCGTGCTGCAGTCGCTAAAATTGCACTTCTTCTTTGCAGCTCTTTTCGGTTGGAAGTATTGAAATGTAAACGTGTTTTTAAACGTTAAACGTCCATTTAACTGCAGGACGTTCCACAATGAGTGAGACTGATCAAACAGAAGCGATGCATTCATGAATGCATTTGTCTTTATCAAATCCTCAGATTCATCCACGATGAGAACGGTTAGTCGGTTGCAGCCCTGTCGTCTCCAGTGAAGTTGAATTTCTAACTGGTTTTGTTGCAGGACCGGTGGTTTTGGCGTCTGAGGAACAACAAGGTGCAGGAGGGGTACCCCATGCAGATCGATCAGTTCTGGAAGGGCCTGCCGCCTCGCATCGACGCTGCCTACGAAAGACCGGACGGGAAATTCGTCTTCTTCAAAGGTACGAGGAGGAATCAGAAGACGTGTACAGACGTTTTATTATCCCACATAATCAATGAATCCCGGCTCAGCCTCGAGTCTCGTTGATGAAGAGGTAAAGATTTTATGATATTTCTCAAACTGCTGCAACGATTCATTATTTTATTTTTTTGTTGATTCAGTGGCATCAATTTCAAAAACTTAAATATGACTAAATATTCTCTCAGTGCAGCTAACAGTGAGCCAGCAGATGGAGGAAGAGAGAGAGAGTTTCTCTCAGAGATCTCACCAGATGTTTCTATAAAGCCGTGACATCATCGACTCCTGACAGCTGCCTCAAACCTCGCTGTGGTTAATTAGTCATAAATGATTCAAAGTTACTGTGAGCAACTTTTAGCTGGTCCTGAACCAGTCTCAGTGTAGTCCTGATCCTCTATATGAACCAGTCTCAGTGTAGTCCTGATCCTCTATATGAACCAGTCTCAGTGTAGTCCTGATCCTCTATATGAACCAGTCTCAGTGTAGTCCTGATCCTCTATGTGAACCAGTCTCAGTGTAGTCCTGATCCTCTATCAGACCTCCATCAGTAAAGAGACCATCAGAGAGAAGATGGTCTGTTTCTATAGAGTTATTCTTGATGCTCGTCATCGGAGCCACCGGGTCGGATTCTGGTGAAACCAGATGAACTCATGCGGGTTCACCAGAACCTCCTTCAGCTCAGAGTCCTGCAGAGACCGGTCCACCGTGGATAGACCCAGATCCGGCTTCACCTGCAGCCTTGGACCTGCAGTCGGAGCTCCGGAGGGAGGAGGAGAGCTCAGCTCCCGGCAGCAGCAGCAGCAGCATCATCTCCTCCTCCTCCTCCTCCTCCTCCTCCTCCTCCTCCTCCTCCTCCTCCTCCAGGAGCAGAGCTTCTCCTCTCTGCTGGAGACCCAGGACGTATTGCTGGACCCGCTGGAGGGAAGGGGGGCACGGGAGAACCAGAACCAGGACTGAGAGGGGCAGACTGGGAGGTTTTCTAAAGAGTCTGGTGCTCAGAGACACTACAGCTTTAGTCCACAGGGACCAACAGAACCAACACACAGTAAAAGTTCCCGGCAGTAACTTTATTTAATACACCATTAAAAAGTGGGTCAAATCTAAATCTGACTGTGTGTCAGTTTGGTTGAATGTTGAGTTTTTCTTCACAAAGCAGCTCCGAAAATCAGCCGAATTTGCTCAAAGTCTGAAAAAACAACCGTCCTCATACAAATCTCCGTCCACCATCTGCTCCAGTGTTATTAGACCCCGTCCTCCTCCTCCTCCTCCTCCTCCTCCTCCTCCTCCTCCTAAAATATATTTATTAAAGTGTGAAATAGAGAATGTCAATGCAGCGGGGAGCAGCCGGCCTGGAGTAATAGAAGTTTAGTCTGTGAAACCTCCCTCATCCTCTCACTGAGGAGTCACTTCTCTCTCTCTGCTTCCATCTCTGTCTCACTCTTTCTAACTTCCTCTGTAACACACACACACACACACACACACACACACACACACACACACACACACACACACACACACACACACACACACATCTTCTGATGGAGTGTCCTGCTATCGCGGCCAGCCAGGAGCAGATATTAATAGCTTTGCTCTCTCAGCTGCCGACTCTTTCTCTCACACACACACACACACACACACACAATGACACAGCTCAACCAGACTGTAACACACACACACACACACACACACACACACACTTAGGTACTTTTTTTTCAAGGTGTGATGATGAAAGATGTTTCCATACTTTTAGTTCAAACCATTAAATGAACATTATGAGCAGAATGTAAAGAGGTTACAGTGTTGCAGTGGCAGAGATATCTTCCTGAAGTTAGCATGCTAACCAGCTAGCCCCGGGCCCGTCCTGTCTTGTAATACCACTTGTAACCTGGAGAGGCGATAGTGAGTCATTTTAGCGTTGCGTCTGAACTAGGCAGTGTATTGTATACACTCCTATCATGGCTGAATGCATCGTGTGACAGGAGTCGCTTTCATTAACTGAAAATCAAATGTTTTACTGGAAGCGACACGCGAGCGGTGCGTTAGCGCTCCGTCCTCCAATCCACGTCACTTTTTGGCCACTTTTTGACGACCTAGTGAGTCGTCACACGCTGCTCATGAAGCTCTGTCGGTTGCAGAAAACAAGTTTCTCGTCTCGTGAGACGAGATCATATATGATCTTTTTTTAAACTAATTTTTAAACACATTTTCACCTGTTTTTTGATATTCAAGATAACAAAGGATATTGATTACTGGAGGTTATTGTTGGATACTAAATACGAATATAGGAATAATGACTCAAAGTAGAAAAATAAGAGCTGAATGATGAATACATACATACATATATATATATATATATATATATCTTTGTTTAGGTCTTTTTTCTCTATCAGTAATATCTACAGATTATTTGAGTCCAGCTGCGTTACATTTCTGGCGGAGAGCATTTAGCGTCTTTGTTTGTCTTCATTGTTCCCGTGTGTTCTTATATTTGGGAGGATGAGAACAGGCTGTTTGAAGATGTAATCGTCCTGTAAAACAGCTTTTATAGAGAAGTTGTATGATTTAACCGCCGGTTTTTAATCTCTCTTTGTGTTTTCCCACATCTATCCTCTGAACAACATATTGAACAAAGCTGCAGACGAGCCGTTTAATCTGCTCCGTGAAGTAGAAAGCAGCTGTTGTTTCACAATGTTGTTGTTTTTTAAAGAATAAGATTTATTTCTTACGGTTATGTTTATGTTTCGACACTTTAAAGGAGGTCGTACTTTCATCCTCTGTTGTTTTGTCTGTCTGCCAGCTGGATCCTGGATTTCATTAAATAATATATAAATATTAACCGAAGGGAATAAAAGGGTAAAGAACTCAACGCAATGAGTGAAATCTGAGGTTGTGAATGAACCTTAAAGAGAAAGAACTTCGAGATAATCAATCTGAAAGTACGTGTGTTATAATTAAAGTGCTGACTCGTCTTTCCCCCCCGCGTCCTCCAGGTGACAAGTACTGGGTGTTTAAGGAGGTGACGGCTGAGCCGGGTTACCCTCACAGCCTGGTGGAGCTGGGCAGCTGCCTGCCCAAAGACGGCATCGACACGGCGCTGCGCTGGGAGCCCGTGGGGAAGACCTACTTCTTCAAAGGGGACCAGTACTGGCGCTACAACGAGGACAAGCGCACGGCGGACCCAGAATACCCCAAACCCATCACCGTGTGGAAGGGAATACCGGACGCACCGCAGGGGGCCTTCATCAGCAGGGAGGGATGTGAGTGTTCAGTTTGGTCTCACCGTCAGACATTCATAGATATATTTACATATATATATATATATATATATACACATGGTTGGAGGATTTTTATTAAATCTACATTAATCTTGTTGCTTTGTCAAGATAACCAACCGTAGCTTTAATAAATGGAATAAAAGAAAGTGTGAACATGTTTACAATGTGTGGGCAAAACTGATATAAACAAGAGCAAATTTGCAATAGCTGTGACATCGTGAGCGCATGTATCCGTGTGTTCGTGCATTCAGACCAGACAAAGCTTCACGTGTTAAAGCTGCATTCTCTCTAGTGTCCACCAGGGGGCGACTCCTCTGGTTGTATAGAAGTCTATGAGAAAATGACTCTACTTCTCTCTTGATTTATTACCTCAGTAAACATTGTAAACATGAGTTTATGGTCTCAATCTCTAGTTTCAAGTCTTCTTCAATACAGCATGATGTTCATTTAGTAAATGATGGTCCATTTAGAGTCAAACAGACCATAAAGCAGGGGATGCTTTAGGGCGGGGCTACACAGTGATTGACAGGTCTCTACCAGAGACGCATACGGCGTCTCTACGTCACTACGTCAGTCCAGATATGTCACTTCCTGTTTACTGGTTTCGAATGCAAGTTTGAAGACACTTCTGCATCATTCACATGCAGATTTCTGTTTAAATTAATTGAAACGGATCACGTGTTCTCATTCGTTCAAGGAACCGGTCAATAAATCAGTCGGTTGGTGGGTTAGCTGGTCGTTCATGGAATCTGTCAGTCTGTTTCTTTATAACTCATTTTATTCACGATGAACTGCTCTCCAGAAGCAGAGGCGACAGACTCACAAATACACGCTGGAAGAAAAGCTCCCATCATCACTTCCACTTGTCGAGTCGTGACCCTCGTGACCTTTGTGGCTGCCTCAGAGGGAGTGTGTGTGTGTGTGTGTGTGTGTGTGTGTGTGTGTGTGTGTGTGTGTGTGTGTGTGTGTGTGTGTGTGTGTGTGTGTGTGTGTGAGATCTGAGGAGGTGACATGTTGGGTCGGGCATGGTGTCGCGGTGTTAGATGAGAAGTTGTCCTGCAGGGACGTCGGAGGCAACAGACAAATGTGTTTGTGTTTGTTTCCTTCTGGCTGTTTGGAGGTGATGGAGCAGACAAAAAGGACGACTTCAGAAGAAAACCTTCTGGGCCCTTTTTCTGTTGGTGGTGTGTGTGTGTGTGTGTGTGTGTGTGTGTGTGTGTGTGTGTGTGTGTGTGAGTGTCATCGTTGTGGTTCTCTGCCATCTGTAGTTCAGTTCAGATGTAGTTTTAATAACCTCTCAGCTGTCGAGGTTATAGTATTTAGTTTGAGTTCCCACTTAGTCTGAAAGGTATCTGAGTTCTGACTGGCGCTCCCAGTGTACTCACAGAAGCCGGGTTTATTATAGATCCGATACAACGTGACGGCAGGTGATTTCCATCCACGTCACATCTACCGACTTGATGTTACAATAAACACACTAACGGTCAAAAACCTGTGAAGCAGACTTCATTTTTCAAAGCGCTCACTTTCCAGAATCAGAAACGGTTTTATCAACAAGTGCGTCACACATACAAGGAGTTTGTCTCTGTGACAATAAACATAGTAAAAGACATCATTTCAAAATTGAAAACATGAAGATTTACAATAAAATATGATAATCAAACAAACAAATAAAGACTTCGTTAAGAGAAGAATCTGTTCCAAACTGAGTCAGGCCACGATTACCTGCTCTCGTCTAGAACTCTGTGGCAAACATACAGACTATATATTCATACTAAAACTAAAACTGTGATATTTAAATGATACCATGAGGTTAATATGCAACGCCAACATTAACAATGTTACCCAATAAACACACTTTGGTTGATTGGCTCTTACGGATGTGTTAAAGTGCAGAGAGTTACAGTCATGAATCGGGATATTGTTGAGCCCTTGAATGAATAAAATGAACCGCAGAAACACGTTTTACAGGAAGAAGCAGTGACCTGCTGATATTCAATAAACCACTCGTATTATCTAACACGTACGTGCACTAACTTTAGCTTGTCAGCACATCTGGCTGTATGTGTGAGACTGAGGCTGAGTCGCTTCATGTTTTCTCCCCCTCCCTCCCCCGTGTCTCTCTCTGTCTGTCTCACAGGCATTACATAATATTGCCCTTCAATAACAGCAGCCGGCGCTGGGACCGAGCCGCTGTAGCCGCCTATCACCAGCGTGTCACAGTAGAAGCGTTATTGCCTCTAATGACATTCTGTGTCACAGGGATCTACCGGAGAGACGGAGCCGAGGACACTGAGGGGTGTTTCCTTCCTCCGGTTGAAGAGGAAGCTTTTCTTACTGTGTTCCTCACGGCGTCGATGTGTTTGTCTCCTCAGCGGGAGCTTTCATGGAAACAGTTTGCTGGTCGTAGTCGTGTGATATTTAGTGATTTTGAGGCTCGAAACAAAACACAAAGGTTTGAAGAGTTGAATTTGTAAGTTGTTTGTTGAGGTGTATAAAACGCGAAAGCCAACTTTTTTGTGCGGCGCAATTATATTAAAGTCAATGCAAAGACACAAATACACAATCGCGATCACAGTTTGTGTTATAGCCACAAAATGCAATCTACTGACTTCCTGTACCGGGGCATAAGTTGTCTGTTTTTTTCATGTCGCTCTGACGACATTACGTTAAAAGTGAGAGTTAGCTTTAGGCAACAAAACCACCAACATTTAGGTTTAGGCAACAAAACCACCAACAGTTAGCTTTAGGCAACAAAACCACCAACAGTTAGCTTTAGGCAACAAAACCACCAACAGTTAGCTTTAGGCAACAAAACCACCAACAGTTAGCTTTAGGCAACAAAACCACCAACAGTTAGCTTTAGGCAACAAAACCACCAACATTTAGCTTTAGGCAACAAAATCACCAACAGTTAGCTTTAGGCAACAAAACCACCAACAGTTAGGTTTAGGCAACAAAACCACCAACATTTAGCTTTAGACAACAAAACCACCAACATTTAGCTTTAGACAACAAAACCACCAACATGTAGCTTTAGACAACAAAACCACCAACATTTAGCTTTAGGCAACAAAACCACCAACAGTTAGCTTTAGGCAACAAAACTACCAACAGTTAGCTTTAGGCAACAAAACCACCAACATTTAGCTTTAGGCAACAAAACCACCAACAGTTAGCTTTAGGCAACAAAACTACCAACAGTTAGCTTTAGGCAACAAAACCACCAACATTTAGCTTTAGACAACAAAACCACCAACATGTAGCTTTAGACAACAAAACCACCAACATGTAGCTTTAGACAACAAAACCACCAACATTTAGCTTTAGGCAACAAAACCACCAACAGTTAGCTTTAGGCAACAAAACTACCAACAGTTAGCTTTAGGCAACAAAACCACCAACAGTTAGCTTTAGGCAACAAAACCACCAACAGTTAGCTTTAGGCAACAAAACCACCAACATTTAGCTTTAGACAACAAAACCACCAACAGTTAGCTTTAGGCAACAAAACCACCAACATTTAGCTTTAGGCAACAAAACCACCAACATTTAGGTTTAGGCAACAAAACCACCAACATGTAGCTTTAGACAACAAAACCACCAACATTTAGCTTTAGGCAACAAAACCACCAACATTTAGGTTTAGGCAACAAAACCACCAACAGTTAGCTTTAGGCAACAAAACCACCAACAGTTAGCTTTAGGCAACAAAACCACCAACAGTTAGCTTTAGGCAACAAAACCACCAACATTTAGCTTTAGGCAACAAAACCACCAACAGTTAGCTTTAGGCAACAAAACCACCAGTTACTGTACTGTATGTCGAAATTAAGCGAAACACTAAACCTCAAGTTGCTCTGCGGGCTGTAAAGCTCAGGATTTATATTTTCACAGCGCGATTCTCTGGAAGTCCATGAATGATGATACTGACTTGTTATTAATTCATGTTAAGCTGCTTCTTTCTGCTTGATTTCTCATCCAGCTGTTTGTTAAATGCTTAAACATTTTCAAACCCTTATGTCTCCCTCACAAAACCCACTAATTTCCCGTTTCTGTTCTCTGTCCTCCTCTTACCTCCTACCCACCTTTCTTTCTTTCCTCCTCCCCCGCCCCGTCACCCCCTCCCCCGTCTTCAGACTACACGTACTTCTACAAGGGGAAGGAGTACTGGAAGTTCGACAACCAGAAGCTGACGGTGGAACCCGGATACCCCAAGTCCATCTTGCGCGACTGGATGGGCTGCGACCAGTCCGACATGGAGCGCTCCGGCAGCAAGGGGAACCGCGGAGACCGCCAGCTGCCGCTCGACGACGTGGACATCATGG
The DNA here is from genome assembly GCF_910591455.1 of Pholis gunnellus. NCBI lineage: Eukaryota > Metazoa > Chordata > Actinopteri > Perciformes > Pholidae > Pholis > Pholis gunnellus. The sequence goes on from NC_136529.1 coordinate 28,587,867, forward strand.
TGACCATCAACGACGTCCCGACGACGGTCAACGCCATTGCCGTGGTGATCCCTTGCATTCTGTCGCTGTGCATCCTGGTGCTGGTGTACACGATATTTCAGTTCAAAAACAAAGGAGTGCAGCAGAGCACCATGACGCAGCACTACTACAAATACCCTGTTCAGGAGTGGGTATGACAGGCAACTGTGCTTTGAAGGAGTCAAAGTTCATGGATTGAAGGGGGTCAAGCAGTCGGCATACTGTAAGCTAGCTTAGGTTGGCTAATGGTCAATGGCCCAAAAAAAAAAAAAAAGCAATGGAAAGTCAATGCTGGAAGACGCTTCTTGTGCTAGCTAGTGATTAAAGAGCGGACGCTGAACATGCTCTGCAGGAGTAGATTTAGACGTTGGATCAGTTTGTGCGTGAAGAATTCGTTCCACTTCAGTCCACAACAGCGAGGATACTGGTTTAGTCTTTTATCGTTTCTTACCGGGCAAAGACGCATAAAACATAAGACTTGTTCTCGCTGAGGACGGCGAGAACAAGTCTGCAAAGACTCCAGGAGGATGTGATTGGCTGAGGGAGATAACGCACCTGATTTGATAACTTCTCTGGCTAAACGGATCTTATGAGCGACACTGAACTTTGACTATTTCTTCTGGGACCTACAACACGACTCTCCTTCTCAGTGACAATAAAAAGAACGAGTATGCTCCTCAAAGACAAACGCCGCCTCCAAGTTTGTTCTAACACAACTTGTACACGTGAACTACTTCTAATATTAAGTCAGATCAAAAAAAAAAGATTTAAAATATAAAATTTGGAGATAAAATATAGGTAGAAAGGCCATAACAAAAGAGAAAAACAGGGATCTCGCCGTGGATCTCTGAATTTAATTACATTTATTTATACTTGTATGAAGCTGTAAAACTGTCAAGAGGACCTTTTTCTCTTCTTTGTTTTTTTACCACACACAACAAAAAGCATCTTCATCACCACTGACTCTGACCTTTGTCAGCGCACATCTCCCCTGTTGTCATGTTCACCGCTTGGATTTATGGGTTTTGGCGGATGTAGAATATCTGGTCATCAGCGTATAATGATAGATTTCAGATGAATGTTCGTTAAACATCCTTCTCTCTTCTAACAAGCTGCACACAACCAGGGCTCCTAATTATCAAACTTATTCAGACTGAAAATATAAAAAATGTTTTACTTTTACTCCAACTGACAAACTTCAAAATAAAAGCTGTTGATATTTTTAGTGATTGTACAAAATGTTATGATGAGTCATAACATTTGCTGAGTGTAATTCAGGGATTTTATTTATAATAATAATAATAAGTTATTTATACATAACTACTATTGACAATTTCCTATTAATTCATCCCGCTTTAAATACTTTAACTGATGTAATCATGTTAATTCATACTTGAGATATCAAGGATTTCACACAAAGACAATGAGCTGATGAATATTTAAAATGTCATCTGTCTTTGCACAAATGTTAACTGCAAACATTGTTTTTCTTATTTTTAGGAATGAACAATATCACAGATGTGGAGTAAATATTCAGGTCTGATTGGGTATTCGGGCATGAGGGGAAATGAGACGGAAGGTTTCTTTATATATCGTACATTTTGAGAATAAAGTTGAAATGTCAAGAATTAAATCCGATTTTCAGACTGCGGTAGTTTGATTTATTCTCAAGAGTTTATTTTAGCCATTTTGTCTTTATATATATATTTAGATTTAATCCACAGCTTTGAGACTTATAGTTCAACTTCATGCTAAACATTTTTACCGTTTTTAATTTGAATGATACTGCTACTTTATTCCTAAACTCCAAAAAAGATATACTAAAAGTTCAGTCTTATTGTTGGCATTTCAACTTTATTCTCGAAGTCCCCCCCCCCCCCCCCCCCCCTCACTACAACACTTTACTGTAATCTGTTTTATAAATGCGTCCAAACACTCAGCAAAGAACCTTTGTAATCCTAGATTGGGTCTGAAGTGTAATTCTTAGAAGTTTGATAAATACGAGTCCTGAGCTTGAACGAGTTGGTTCGTTCCTTGAGTCCGTCTTCATCCTCCTTTAAATGGAGGTTTTGACTACAGGGAGACGGAGGCAGAGGACCGGGGGATGCACAGAGGATACATGTGGGTCTGTATCAGTACGCCGTCTGCGGAGCGGCGACATCGACCGATTTTAATGAAGTACTTCTGTTCACAAAGCTCTAATAGCGGCGACTCGCCCTCCACATCGCTGGCTGTGATCCCGCTGTCCTCCCTCTGTCCATCTGGCCTCAGTTGGTCCGTCCTCTCCGACTATTTCATCTTTCCCCCTTTTACCTTCTCCGTCCATCTGTGCCGCCCTCCTCCTTTACTCACCTTCTGTTTTACGTCTTTTGAGGTCCAGCATCTCACAACTTCTTCATCAATACAACATCTCGATCCAGTTTGCTTAACACTGCAAGTTGCTCGTCCACGTTCCGTCATTTTAGTCATGCTGTCGTTAGGATTTAATACGTGCTTTCATTGTTGGTTCAGAATTTGTCTGCAGTTTTGTCAAAAAAAGTGCCGACATTTTGTGTCGTCTTTGGGTCTGAATTGTGAAACTTTTACTCCTCAGAGGGATTTTTTTTGGACACATTTTAAACGCACCTTGTGTTACTTTTTGTGCACTAAGGTGCGTTAGCTGTGTGGCAACATGTTTCGCTTTTGACAAACTGTGCAGAAACTTGAGCTAAAATGTGTTAGCGGATGACGGCTTGTAGGCTGTGTGAGTTTCTGTGAGGCAAGAAGTAAGATTTGAGTCCATTTTCATCAATTTAGAGAACAACAACCTGCAAAGGAAAAGAGTTTTTCGCACAATGTCTTGAGTAGTTTCTGCGACGTTAGGATGTTTTAAACGGCTGCCGTTCTGTGACGCCAACATGTAAAGTTTCTATGTTCCCCTTTGATGAAAATATGTATCCGATTGGTCGAGTAGAAGCACGCACCAAAAAACCCGGTAGATTAGAGTCACCTTACGTAACACTCGTCTCCTCACCACATCGTCTAAACCAGCAGCAGCTCTATTTAAATGCACCAGCTGCTCGTTTAAATGTCATTAACTCCAACGTGACTCGTGATGGTTCACTCGGAGGCCAGCCGGCCCCCCAGAGGGGGTTTGGAGTCCCCCATCCATGACCTCCTACCCCGGGCTAGAAATCACTGGTGCAGGGTGAGTTGGGAAATCCTGGCCGAGTCATTGTCCGTGTGAATCTAGAACTACTCATTATACTGTTCGCACAGTCTTAGAAATAAAGGCGCTAACTGAGACCATATAGGGTTCTTTGGATTGTCCTCACAGGAGAATCCTTTTTGTAAAGGTTCAACCTAGAACCCTTTCAGATGGTTCTACCTGGAACCCCCTATGAGAGGTTCTACAGAGGACCCATCTATGGTGTAATGGTTCCACCCTTAACCTTCTCTAAACGGTTCTATCCAGAACCTTTCCACCTTCTAAGACCTCCGATCACACCGAGACGCGTCGCAACACTTGGCATTGGTTGTTCTCCACCACGACCACGATTCAGCTTCGCTCGGGCAATTTGACCCGCGTCCAACAAGACGGTGGGCTCAGAGGATATTATATATATATATTATATATATATATATACTATATATATATATAGTATATATATTATATATTATACATTTCAAACAATTCTTGAAGAACTCTTTCTCCCAAAAAGAGTTATTTGGTTAAAAAGGGTTCTTAATGGAACCCCTAGTCCTATAAGGAACCCTTTTCTTCAAAAGAGGATTTTTCTGCGTACAACCTCATTCCTTCAGGTAGAACCCTTTTGGAACCCTTATTTCTAAGAGTACACACACACACACACACGCGCGCGAATAATGCAGCAGCCAGCATGTCTGTCCTCATCCTTCTCAAGGCCACTTTACATTTAAAAGAGTACTGATGTCTGCCTCTGTACACCCCCCCTCTCCCCCCTCTCTTTCTCTCTCTTTCTCTCTCTCCCCTCCCTCTCTCTCTCTCTCTCTCCCTCTCTCTCTCTCTCTCTCTCTCTCTCCCTCTCTCTCTCTCTCTCTCCCCTTGTTCTTGTTCTCGTTCGCTCAGCTTTGTACCGAGCTCACCGAGCTCTCTTGTCCTGCAGTAATTGAATGTGTTCTTGCCGCATATCCGTGCAATTACTCGCTGCTGTCGAGAGCAATCCAGCACACGCGGCAACGTTCAGCACAAATCGATGTCGTTCAATATCCCTTACGGCGACGTTTGGTCTCGGCGGGACAGAAAACGCACATTTGTTCCGTGAGGGCGTACAGAGGAGGAAGACATTCGGCTTCTTTTACCTTGAAGCCGCCGGTGAACCGGCTGTGAGGGAACATGAATGTCTGTTGGACCAAACTTCTTTCTCTTTGAGTGTCAAAAGATATATATCTGATCAAAAGTCTGTAAAATAGAAAGATTACTAAAGGAGGGTTTTCATTCATGTATTACTTCCTTGATTTATCAATTCGTGATATTTTATATGAGACGAGCTTCAGAATTACTTTTTTTTTCAACCAACAGCCCAAAGAGATCCGGTTTATGATCTATAAGACAAACAACATGGCAGAAAATAATCACGCTTGAGAAGCTTGAGGCAACAAATTATATTATAAATTATCAAACTAGTTCTGTTCTGTGGAGCTCAGTCATGTTCTTCATATGAATGTTGAGTTTGTGTTCACAGCGGGAATGTGATCGCTGGGGAAATATCAACACAATGTATTGAATCTTATAATTGAAGTCAGTATTTTAAATGTCTGATTACATTTTGTAATGAAACCTTTGAATGAAGATGAACTCAGCCTGTATGTTTACTGACAGCAGAACGTTCATGTGGTTCATCATCTCATCATCACACTGAGTCGTTTAACAGCACTGCTCATCTCCATGTCACTGTGTTGGGTTTTCATTTGCATTTTTCTTCCTCAGTTCATTTATTTCTCAGCTGTTTTCTGCTTTTGTGCCCTTCTTAGACTTTGTTCGGGTGGTCGTCGGCTGTGCGGCGTCTCCGCTGGACGCTGCTGTACTTTGTGAATACAGTCGAGCTCCAGCTGTGAAGGTTTAGTGATTTAACGTGAGAGACGAGAGGGAGAGTTGTAGCTTCCTCCCTGAGGGGGGAGACGTTTCGTGGAGCTCCATCCCACCTCAACATGTCATAATAACAAATATCTCCTAATTCATCTCACTCGTTGTTCTTGGTGCTCATTTATGACGAGAGATGTAGTTGTTGTCGCTGAACAGCACAGACAGGATTATTAATGACTTCAGTGTTGCTATCAGGTACTTAAAACCACCGTCCGTCTCCTTTTATGTTGCGAGCCGCTGAGTCGCTGCACCGATGCAATCGTGGGATTAAGTGCCTTGCTTCACGGCACTTCAGCGGTAGATGTTGAGGGAGAGAAGAGCGCTTCTCCTGCAGCTCCACGTGCAGATTTCTATACGACGCTTTTTTTGGGGCGTTAAAGCCGACGACTTCCTGGTTTGTTGCTTGATTTGTTTTTGTTTTTTGTTTGGTTTATTAACCGATGTTTCTATGACGACGAATGACTCCGGTTCTCACATCATCTTCATCATCTTCATCAGGTTTCAGTGGTTTTTATTGAAGAGGCTTTGTGGAGGTTGTTGAGCGCAGTAATTAAAGAGAGAGGGAAACAAAGGACGGTGGTGTGCAGGTAAAACACTCTTTTCCATCGTGTTTTATCTAAAACACATTTAAATACTTTAATTGTGTTCAGAGACACGACCCTCCTTTAACCCTCTGGGGGGGAATGTATATATTTACTGAGATTTACAGAAGAATAGCAGTTTACAGCAGTACAGTGTATTTCAGCAGATGTCTGTTTGTGGAAATGGAAGAAAGGTACTTGAAGAACACACACTGTCGTGATTTATTGTCGCTTATTCATATTACTCGTGGAACACGCATAAAGACAAAATATATGTACATGAGATTGTTTAGCCTGGACGCTGTCTGAAACGTATTTATTCCTCTGTACGTGTCACAGAGGGCAACGCGTCCTCTGAAGATTTGCCTCTCTGATGGTTGTTGTGAGCAGACCTGAGACAAACACGCTTCATCTACGCCGGCGGTGTGTTGGGTTCGTCCGCCTCTGCGTCCGAAACCGGCCACCACTGAATCCTCGTCTTTCTCAATGTCACCGTGAGTCCGTCGTGCAAACATTACTTCATTCAAAAGATTAATCAAAGAGCTTTGTTTCCACTGTGGCGAGCAGATACATACAGAAAAAAACAAACTAAGAAACTAAGAGGAGCATTTCGTCCCAGGTCTAGTGGTGGTCTGGTGGTCTAGTGGTGGTCTGGTGGTCTGGTGGTGGTCTGGTGGTCTGGTGGTCTGGTGGTGGTCTGGTGGTCTGGTGGTCTGGTGGTGGTCTTTAAAGCTAGACTTAGTAATCACATATCGCCACTCCTCAAACCGGGGTGACACTTGCCAAAGATGGTTCATCTGCGTTACGATGAGGACCAACTCTGAAGAGGGGAAGTGTTCAGTTGGTAGACTTTCAGCTAATGCTAATTAATTGGTGCCATAACTTTCTTTTACCAAAGTAACTGTATTTGACACAATGCACTTCAGGTCTTTCTGCGTGGTTTTGATATAAAGGGAGCACATCGTTGAACAAACATAGTTTTGTTCTTCGTCACTTCCGTTGGAAGCGACGGCAATCAGGAAACGGAGGAATGATTACAGCAAGCAGAAGCTTTTTTAATATATTCAGACTTAAAAATGTATTAAACAACCTGAAGAATAAAAGTAAATGTAGTTTACTCAACCCAGTCGCCAGAACAAATGTTACAGAGACGTTTCATATCAGTCAGATCATGAAGGTCGGATGAGTCATTCTGCATAAAATTAGCCGAGTGCTTGTGTGTGTTTGTGGAGCAATGGGCCTTCAGAACAACAGAACAATGGGAGTTTATTTTTGGGATAACATAATAAATGGGCGTTTGGTCCAATGTGACAATAATCCGGACTATTGGTTTAGTTTTCACACAGGACATGAACAGCGGCCTCCCGGGTGAAAGTCCTGTGTTTGTTTGACCCGTTCACCCCCAAATCCCCGTCATCCTGAGTGGACCTCCTCTTATTAACATGTCGTCCTGGTGACTGGGCTGAGTTCACCAACCTGTTCAGGCTCATTTAGCCTTTCGTCTGATGTGTATTCTAGGCGACAGCTGCTTTGGTAAACTGAATCCAAAACAATGAATGGCATGAAAACAAAAGAACACTGAACACCAACGTTTGTTTAAATAGGAACATTTAGCACTCACTCTGTGAGTCCGCCCACTGAGGTAAACGCTCATATTTCCTGTACAAAGGTTGTTTTATAACTAAGATCACATTTCACCACTTTCAGTGAATCGGCACAAATTGCAGCTTAAAGCGGATGAAAGTGATCTCCGGCGGCGTTGCTGTGAGTTTGGAGTGTGGCTTCATGTGTCTACGTCTTCCTTTAACTTGCCTGTTGTTGCCTTTTTAGTTTCTAACGTTCTCTTTTCTTAAAAAAAACTAATATATATACGTAGATGAATAAAAACATATCAAAGGCAGTCTGGGCAGACTTTTTGAAGTAACAAGATATATTGATATTGATTGGATAATATCACTACTACTACTACTAATACTACTGCTAGGGAGGTTTTAACAGATATAGCTTTAAGAGAGATTCATTTCAGTTCGTTTTCTTATAAAGAAAAGTTTTCTGTAAATACCTTCTTACTTGTTTTTTGGGTTTTTTGACTAAATGGGTTGATTATAAAATCAAAAAGATAAAAATCTGACCTTGGCTCACTTCTTTACATGCACGTTGATGCAGCACTTTGTTTGAGGGTTGTTTTTTTTTATCGAGTCATCACGTAGTCCAAATATCCGCTCATGTAAATATGAAGACCAACAAAAGCTGGTGAAAGGTTTTTGTATTTTTATTTCTCTTGTTTAAGATGAAAGTCATCATCCTTTGCACATAATGTTATACCATCATTATGACAATGCTTATATTGGATAGGCATGTTTACGTTTATGATTATTACCAGTTTTATTTCTGATGAGATTATTTAAAATGCTAACATGAGCAGAGATGATTTCTTTAGATTTGGTTTGGTTTTACTGTCCCACGCGAATTATATACCAATAACACCATGTTCTGTTAACAATGAAATGTCAATAAAAGTCAAAAACTTTGTTGTTTGTAACACTGTTTTTAATGGATAGCATGTTTTGAGTTGTTCAATGATATCCAGATCTGTTCACTTTAAATTCCCTCTTGAATCTTCATGCAGTCGTAGCCTGATCTTCCAATTAGGCCTCTTTCTACAAGGCATCTGCCCGTCGAGGCCGACGCTGGATCAGGCAGTCGCTACGGCCGTTGGAGCAGACAAATGGAGAGAGGCCGGCGAAAGCAACCGAGGGTTTTACTCACATGTTTCCCCTCTGGCTCTTCTCCTGCCTCTCCTCAGCACGACGAGTTCCTGCATCGACAGTCTGCCTCCAAACGGTCATGAGTGGATTCCTCACAGTTGTTGGGATCCTCACAGCGCAGGCAACGGGCGACCACCGGGTCTGGAGCCTGTCGAGGCAACGCTGGCTCAGCCCTCGCAAACGTGCTGGTGGACTGAGCTCCATCCAGGACTTTCTGTGTTGCGTACTTTCTCCTGCCATGTGATGCCCAAGATGCGGTGTGGGCATCGCCGGTGGAAGCCAGTCTTCTTGTCTGTTGTAAGGGGGTCCAGGTCTCACTACTGTACAGCAGGGTGATGGTAACGAAGGCTCGGTAGACCTGGAGTTTGGTGCGTACAGTTAGGGTCTTGTTGGACTCTCTTGGACAGCTCGGCCATCACTGCGGTGAATCCAGTGAGGGTTGCTGGAGACTGGGGGGGGTTTGACTTCCTGACACATGACGTTGGTCTTCTGAATGCTGATGATGAGGGCGAACTCCTTACAAGCATGATGAGCGCTTGTCCATCAACCCCTGGACTCCTGACACTGTGTGGGATGCTATAGCAAGGCCGGTTACTTTGGCCTTGGACTGCAAGCGGGCAAGCATGAAGAGTTTGCTTTCAGCTCTGGTTTACAGGTAGACGGTTTCAGGAATAAAGCCAAATGCAAACAACACCAGGAGAGAGAAGAAGATTCCGACGAGGGTCGGTGCCAGAATGCAGCTTCAGGCTTTCAAAAACTAAATGTTTTGTTTTAGTGACTTACATCTTGAATAAACTTCCATAAATCTCCTATTTCTAATGGCTAATTTGCCATTCTTTTTTTGTCAAAATATGAACAAACGTAGATAAAGAAACAAGGCTCATGGCCGACAAAGGATTCTTTGTAGGCCCCCAAGTAACAGGAACTGTTAAAGTAAGACATTATAATAATAAAAGTTACAACATCTATTATACTTCTTCTCTTCACACTGTTGTGCCAAGACATAACTCTGCAAGACTTTGAACCAGAGCCATCACACATGAACTGAACCTGCTTTTAAACTCATATCAGAAGCACAATGTTTCACAATGCATCATTGTTATCACTGACAAAACTGGTGAAATACCAAACTTCTCTCAGCCATACATTTATTTAGTATTCTTTTTTTTTACTTTAGAATAGCATTTATACTAAATGCTTTGGTTATTTGTTGCACAGACTTTATAAATGAAGAATGTTTTTGTCTTTATCGCTGTTTGTCTTCACGACGTGGGACAGCAGACAAAACTAAACTGAGCCAAACTCACAGCCGGTCATGCTTTTCCTGCTCAACCGGTACTCTGTATTAGACAGAATACACTGTGTGCAGAATTATTAGGCAAGTTGTATTTTTGATAATTATTTTTATTATTGGGCCACAATTGTGTTCTCAATCAACCCAAAAGGCTCCTTATTATCAAAGTTTCATATTTTTGGAAGTTGGTGTGCTTTCTTTTAGATTTGGCCATTTCATGAGGATATCTGTGTGTGCAGGTAAATATTACTGTGCAGAATTATTAGGCAACTTAATAAAAAACAAATATATACCCATCTCACTTGTTTATTTTCACCAGGTAAACCAATATAACAACTCATAATTCTGAAATAAACATTTGTGACATTCTAAAACAACCAAAAACAAATCAGTGACCAATATAGCCACCTTTCTTCACCATGACGCTCAAAAGCCTTCCATCCATAGATTCTGTCAGTGCCTTGATTTGTTTGCGATCCACATTGCGTGCAGCAGCCACCACAGCCTCCCAGACACTGTTCAGAGAGGTGTACTGTTTTCCCTCCTTGTAGAGCTGACATTTTATGAAGGACCACAGGTTCTCAATGGGGTTCAGATCAGGTGAACAAGGGGGCCATGTCATTATTTTTTCTCCTTTTAGACCTTTTCTGGCCAGCCATGCTGTGGTGTATTTTGATGCGTGTGACGGAGCATTGTCCTGCATGAATATCATGTTTTTCTTGAATGATGGTGACTTCTTCTTGTACCACTGCTTGAAGAAGGTGTCTTCCAGAAACTGGCAGTAGGTCTGGGAGTTGATCTTCACTCCATCATCAACCCGAAAAGGTCCCACGAGCTCATCTTTGATTATACCAGCCCATACCAGTACCCCACCTCCACCTTGCTGGCGTCTGAGTCGGTGAGGAACTTCCTGCCCTTTACTGATCCAGCCTCGTGCCCATCCATCTGGCCCATCAAGACTCACTCTCATTTCATCAGACCAAAGCACCTTGGAGAAATCAGTCTTCATATATTTCTTGGCCCAATCTTGACGTTTTATCTTGTGCGTCTTGTTCAAAGGTGGCCTCTTTTTGGCTTTCCTTACCTTGGCCAGGTCCCTAAGTATTGAGCACCTTGTGCTTCTTGCCACTCCAGACACGTTGCAGCTCTGAAATATGGCACAACTGGTGGCCAATGGCTTCCTGGCAACTTCACGCTTGATCCTTCTCAATTCATGGGCAGTTATTTTGCGTCTTCTTTTTTCTACACGCTTCTTGCGCCCCTGTTGACTATTTGCCAGGAACCGCTTGATTGTGCGATGATCCCGCTTCAAAAGCTTAGCAATTTCCAAACTGCTGCACCCCTCTGAAACACTTCTGACAATTTTTGACTTTTCAGAGTCTGTCAAATCTCTTTTCTGACCCATTTTCCCAAAGGAAAGGAAGTTGCCTAATAATTAAGCACACCTTTTGTAGGGTGTTGATGTCGTTTGGCCACACCCCTTCTCATTACAGAGATGCACATCACCTGATTTACTTCATTGGTAGTTGGCTTTCAAGCCTATACAGCATGCAGTAGGACAAAGTGTATAAAAAGGAGGATGTGGTCAAAATACTCATTTGCCTAATAATTCTGCACACAGTGTAAGCACTTCAGACTTCTTATCTTTCAACAGCCCTGGTACTAAATGAACTTCTGCAAGTCCATCAACAGTTTTGGAACATCTGTGAGATTGTGTGCAGTATAACTAATAAATCTGCCTCGTGGTATTTTTGCTGAAATACTGCTTTAGGGATCAATACGCAGCTCGCAATATGTTCAAAGCAGCTGCCCCGTAGTGGGACCGGACAGGCTGCCTCTGGAGATGCTGATGCCTCCCGACACCATTTCAATTCCATGACAAAGGAATGTGTCATTTGGAGCTTTTAATGTGAGACTTTCATGTCTTCTACTTTGGCCGAATGGATGGTCACATCAGCGTCATGCTCGGTGGAAGTGTTGATGCTCAATCACTGACAGTGAGAACCGGTTTAACGTCATTAGGTGCTGTCAGCAGTGAGGAGGGGAGAAGTGATTCTGCAGTGAATTCAATTCTGTTACATTTGGTGTTTTTATGTGAATTCTAATTTCAGTAGAAACTAAGAAACCTTTAGATGAATGCCTCGTGTATTCTTTGTGTCTGCCTGCCTCGCCCTGAGGTTACCTGAGCAGGTGGGAGGTTCCAGTTCGCTGAGGCCGGGACGGTAAAATGCCGTTAATTGATCTGTAGAGAAGATGGGTGGCTGCTTCCTTTGTTGTTGTTGTTTTTGCTTCAGATGAAGTTACTTTTATTGGATATCACTGGGTTCATTTTTGCCTGTTTCATAAATATATGTGTTAATAAACGTCTTTTCACGAGCGAGAGCTACACCACAACAATGTGACTTTCTTTTTAAAGGCGTAATGAGATGAGGAGGTGTTGGAGGTGGAGGAGCTGGTGGAGACGAGGACTTGTGAAAGCGAGTCAGAACTCTTCTGACTGTTGTTGAGTTGGATCGATCTCATGTGAAGCACAAGCGTCTCTGCGGGGAAGGTTTTACTGTGCTGTGAATAAAACAGCTTGAGAAGAATCATCGCCTGAATCAGACGGACTGATCTGCACTTCTGCATCCATGGTGAGTTCGTTATTTAACAACTAAAATATTCCTAAAATGCTCCGTAGTCCTCCTTTCCTGCTATATACGTCTCACCAAAGAATCATCTATATTTAGTTTCGTCCTGCTGCTCCTGGTGCTTTCTTCTTCTTATTGTTTGTAAAATGTCACCTGACCAACAGCAAATTGTTCATTTCTTTTTTCATTATGTATACATTTTTAACATTTCATGTATTTAAAAATGTATTTGAATGTTTGTAAACTTTATAATCTGAACTAGAAGGAAATATAATCGGCTGCTCAGACATGCAGTTAATGTTAAAATGCATCTTTATTCTTTATTTGGATCCCATCAGCTTCCACAGAGTGGAACAAAACAAACAAGTCAAAATCAAAATGACCAAAAGACTAAACGGACCAAACTTAAACATCAGGACTACTGAGTGAAATCATTTCACACAAACAAAACAAGAAATGTAGCACTTGAAGTTGTTCAGCATATTTAATAAAGACAATGTACTTCAATTATTCTTTCTTGATTTTTGGGGTTTTCATCGACGTTACTTTAGATGAAAATGTCATCAAAATGATTATAATGCATTATATTTATTTTAAAACTTTTGACTGTAAAATTGCAGTAAATTAATGAAGTTAATGTACATTTACAGTATCTCTACTGTATCAGAAGAGTACAGCGACTTACTGTTATCAAAGCTTACAGCAATTTACTGTTGTAATTCAAACACAACAATATTTTACTGGCAGCAGTTTTAGAATTACAGTTACTTACTGTAATACAAATGTACAGTTATGTGTCAGCTATAAGCAGTAAATTACTGTGAAAGGAAATCAAGTGGGATGATGGGAGTTAGAATTTCACAATCAAAGAATTACAGTGTCACAAAGTTCAACCACAGAAAACAAAGCAGATTGTCAAACTTGCTAAAATGAAACCATAATGAAACAAAGATAAACATGTCTTTGGATTATAACAGCAGCAGGATAGGTGCAGCTACACAGGTTAAACTCAGTGACTGTTCCCTTTTAAGAAATATACAACATCATGATTACATATCTGTTCTCTATATCTCTAACTGCTCTGTTCCACTGTCACACACACCTTCATTGGTAATATATTCAGTTTATCAACAGTCTCAATGTATGGAAACATCCTCTCAGTGAAAGTGTGTGTGAAGGTGTGTATGTGTGTGTTAGTATCAGGATCAGAGAACGACAGCTTTCCTCTGTTCCAGTCCAGATTCACTCTGATCCTCTGGAGCTTCTTCTTCACTAAGAGATCAGTGGATGGAGCTGGTGGTGACCGTGCTGAGTATTCATCTATAAAGAAATGTATCATCCATAATCCAGACTCTATGTCTCCCTTCCTCTGGACAGACTCTGCTAACACACCCAGTGCCCATTCTGTACTGTCTCCAACCTCGACATCCCAGCTGTGAGTCCCTGAGTTAAATCCCTCAGAGCCCAGAACAGACCATTCTACATCAAACCTCTCTGGATTATCAGGAAGCTGCTGTTCCTCTTCTAGTCTCACTCTGGTCAGATCTTCAGACAGTATGAGTTTTGGATGAGCAGTGTTTGGGTCCAGAATCACAGGAGTGTAGGAGACCATGTCCTTCATCTTGTTCCAGATGTTGAAGGCCAGGTTGCCCAGGTGTTTGGCCTCGTCTATCAGAGCTCCTGAGAGCAGCTGTGGATCCTCCAGCAGGGGGCGCTGCTGGACTCTTTCCACTGCAGCCTTGTAGTTGTTCAGGAATGAGACGTCTTCAGCTCTCAGCTCGTCCTCTGTGGCTCTGACTGTGTCTGAAAGAGCTGCTATCTCTCTGCTCAGAGCCTCCATCTTCTCCTTCATCATCTGACTCTTCTGCTCCTCTTCCTCCCTCAGTGCAGCCATCCTGGCCTCCTCTTCCTCCTCTAGAAACTGGTGAAGCTTCTTAAACTGCTCCTTAATCTTCCTCTCTGTGCGTCGGGCCTGGACCTTCATGTGTTCTGCTGTTTGATCAGACTTCACTTTAACTTCTTCATAAACCTTTAACTTCTCCTTTAAGGGCTCCAGAGCTTCCTGAAGGTTCTTCTTGTGTTGTCGAGCAGCTTCATCGATGGGTCTGAATCTGTGGTCGCTGTGTTTCTCTGAATCTCTGCAGACGAGACACACTGGCTGCTGATGGTCCAGACAGAAGAGTTTGAGTTTCTCAGAGTGCAGACTGCAGAGAGGCTCTGAAGCTCTCTGATCTCTCTCCAGTGAGAAGGACTCACACAGGTTCTTTATAACCAGACTAACAGGTGGATTTGACCTTGAAGATCTTCTCTTACAAACTGGACACTCCTGAGTTGGTTTCTCTCTCCACCAGCTCTTCAGACAGTCTTTACAGAAGCTTTGGCTACATGACAGAACAACAGGATCTCTAAAGACTTTATGACAGACCGGACAGCAGAGATCCTCCTCTATTCTGGAAGCCATTTAGTCTCTGAGTGAAGCTGAAAACACAGAAAGTACATCAGTCATGGCTCCCCTCCCTCCTCTACTAACTTCACTGTTTTTAGTCAAACTCACATTCAGTGTGTGGAGCGTCAGCAGGTTGAAGCAGCAGTGTTGTAGTTTTCCTCTTTTCTCTCCTGTAGATGAACTCACTCAGAGGAAGTTGTTAGTTTGTTCTGAAGGTGAATCTGATCGTCTGTTTTCAGTCTGCGTGTCTCTCTTTAGTGAGGAAGAACGACAAACTGTTTCCTGCTTTGTCTCAGGTGAGTCAGGTGAGGTGTGTCTCAGTCCAAAGTTCTGATTTATTGCTGGATATGTGGACTGATAGAGTGCAGCAGGCTGTTGTAACAGTTATGATGTGTTCAAGGTTTGAATGCAGGTTGAAAGAAGTGTTAGAATATAACTCAGTAAAATCCTGTGAATATTCTGGGAATGGGGGACGATGGAACGATAACAGAAAGAGGGCTAACGTGGAATATTGTTGCAGAGGGGCAGTATGTGCAGTAAAAGTCTTTTAATGTGTGTGAATAAAACGTCAACTTAAAGATCAGAGCCCATCTATCTCTATGAGCCTCACACTGAATCTGAGACGTTTTTATTTCCTGGTGCAGAAATACGAATCCCCTCCACACGAGGAGAAGAGAGCGTCCGGTTTTGGGCTCCTCGGAATTGCGAAACGATAACCAGGTCGGGAGTAAGTGAGAAAGTGAGGGAGTGCAAGTATCTCGGGGTCTTGTTCACCAGTGAAGGTGAAATGCAGCGGGAGCTGGACAGACGGTTCGGTGCAGCGTTGTGCTGAAGAGGGAGCTGAGTCATGTTTTCTGTTTATCTGCATTCGGGTCGTCTTTGAACTGTGAAACCTTCTCAGGTGCTACGTCTGTCACAAAGCAGGTCAGATGGTGGCAATGAGTCATAAAGACGACCATAAGCAGATGTCAACACACACTTTTCTAAATGAGGCTCTCCAGAAATAGTCAACATGCTTGTTAGACCACACAGTCAGTGGGTTTTGGTGGGAAATTTTGAGTTTTAAAAAAAAGTGATGAGACACAAATATTACAAATATTAAACATCTTTATAATTGTTGGAATGCTGTTCAGCATTCCAACTATTGTTATCCTGTTTTCTTTAATTCAGTGTGGCAAAGCACACTGACTGTAATCCTGCGGGCTTAATAATAATCTTTCTTTATCCAAAAGTTTGGCACGCTTCTCCTCACACCGCGTTGCCAACAGCGGCACGAAAAGTATATCCAAACATGCGGCCCGATCGAGAATGGTATGCTATGACTTTTATAAGAGATTCGCCCAGCGGTTTTCCCGAAAATCCCAAAAAACTGAGCAAAATCGCCCCATTGACTTGAATGGGGTTTCGGCGTGAAGAGAGCAAAAAAACCACTGAATTTTGGACCCATATTGACAAGCCATATATTAACGTAGAAAAATGATTTGAAGTTTAAAACGTAGACCAAACGCTGGACGTTATTGAGCCAAATAGACATTTTGATAGCTAGCACAGTTTTCATGAAGTCGCAGATTAAGTTTCAGGAAAATTTTGGATCCATTTCAGATTTTATAATGGGTGTGTATTGCGCAGCTCATTAAGGGCTAGAGTGAGGGCATAATTGTCAGAGTGGAGCGGAGCAGAAAAATATTCTGTGATTTCTACAAACAAATTGCTCAGAGTCCCACAATTTTCACTCTTCATGCATTATTTTTTGCTAAAAAGTTAGCTAATCGTGTGCTGGTCTAGAGAAATGACTGTGGAATCCAGCACATTTACACATTTTGCACTACAGACCTTAATTGACAGGAAAACCAGCGTTCTGCTCCATTAGACTCCATGTTAAATCTGACCACTCATTTCTCAAAGAAAGCAGACGGTACCACTTTTGTATATTGCTCTGGAGCTCACATTTTTAACACCACAAACATAAAAAACACATCATCGCGTTCGGCAGAGTATTATCTTTCTCACGGTATCCATATTTTATTGATTAGTCTCATGGTTTTGGTATAAAGGGCATATGTTCGACAGGTAGCTTTGTTGAAAATCACTGTTCACTCTAATCTCTCACACAGGTGCTCCAATCACCAACCAGTGCACCCAAGCACACAGGTGTTTCTATGAGCTCGTTAGTGATGTTTATAAACATACAGAGGCACTGAGACACACACGCACACATGACTTGGAGATATGCGTGATGCTGCTCAGCCAATCAAATATGGGTATTCTGACAAGTTACCTGATTCCAGTGAGATGTACACACACCATGACACAAGTGGGCGAGACGAGGAAGGACTTGGCAGAGCAGGACAATAGTTACTTTAGCTGTAATTGTTAAAACATAGGACAATCTCCAAATGAGAAGGATTGCCAGAGAGATCAGAGTGTCTGTCTGTCTCTCTCTGTCTGGTTATCTCTCTCCATCTGTCTGTGTCTCACTCTCTCTCTGTCTGTCTCTCTACGCACATGACTTGGAGGGATTGTTAGACCTCCTTTCTGTCTGTCTGTCTCTCTCTCCCACTCACTCAGTCCATCTAACTGTCTGTCTGCCTGTCTCTTTCTCACACTCATTCACTCAGTCTATCTCTCTCTCTCTCTCTTTTCTGTGTCTCTCTCTCATACAGTCATTCAGGTCTTAGAGATTTTGAGAGGACTTTTCCATTTTTTAAGCTACAGAAACCGTTCGACTATCAAAATGTTCAGCTCTTTCAGGAGAGGGCTGATATGACTTTTCACATTTGTAATCTTTAAATCTTTTGAATTATTCAGCTTTTTGCAATTTTTTTGAATTGGATATCAATGGAGAAAATCTTCAAATCCTGTTAAACTTCTTCAACTTTCAAAGCCTTCTTCTTCCTCATACTTTCAGCTACAGACACCATAGTTCAACATTTCAACTAGAAGGGTTTTCAGCAGTTTAAATGCTTTCGGGCTTCAACATTTTTCAGACAGGTAGTCTCCCATTTCTGTATTTTCAGCAATTTGTAATCTTTAAACTTTTTGAATTATTAAGCTTTTTGCAATTTCTTTTTGAATTGGATATCTATTTTCAGCAATGTTTTCGCAATTAATTTCAGCTTTCAGCATTCCAACGTATTTTCAGCAGGAAATGCATTTTCTAGTTTATCATTACTGTTGAAATAATGTTTATTATATTTAAGAAGGAACAATGCACATAAATGAACATGAGCATCACGTAAATGAGCCAAACTGAGTCACTTCTCACTAATTCAGCCAGTGGAGGAATTTAAAGCGTTCAGCAACCAAAGATCAGTCAACTTCTCTGACCATCAACTCCACTTGATGTTGCTATCTCTACTGATATCAGGTATCAACACTTCATACTTTGTACTTTATGTTTATAACTTTATTGCACTACTTCAGCGCTGATGCACAAGTTCTGGAATGCTCCGTTTCTTATAAACAGTGAATCTTTATCTCATCTGCGTTCCTCACTTTGACCTTTACGTGCATTTACCTGCTCAGTTTAATTCAGTCATTGACACTTCAGAGGAGACTGACTCTCACAACAGGTTTCTTGTGCACCTTATTCCCAGAACGAGTTATTTATCTCACTGAGTCAGCGTCTGCAGGAATGAGCTGAGTACTTCAGGTGTTTTCTCTTTTCTTAAAACAGAAGTCGTCACGACGTTTGACTTTATGTGAAATGAACTTAGTTGCTTTCTTTCCAACTATTCTTAAAATGCTCCGTAGTCCTCCTTTCCTGCTATATACATGTCACCAAAGAATCATCTATATTTAGTTTCGTCCTGCTGCTCCTGGTGCTTTCTTCTTCTTATTGTTTGTAAAATGTCACCTGACCAACAGCAAATTGTTCATTTCTTTTTTCATTATGTATACATTTTTAACATTTCATGTATTTAAAAATGTATTTGAATGTTTGTAAACTTTATAATCTGAACTAGAATGAAATATAATCAGCTGCTCAGACATGCAGTTAATGTTAAAATGCATCTTTATTCTTTATTTGGATCCCATCAGCTTCCACAGAGTGGAACAAAACAAACAAGTCAAAATCAAAATGACCAAAAGACGAAACGAACCAAACTTAAACATCAGGACTACTGAGTGAAATCATTTCACACAAACAAAACAAGAAATGTAGCACTTGAAGTTGTTCAGCATATTTAATGAAGACAATGTACTTCAATTATTCTTTCTTGATTTTTGGGGTTTTCATCGAAGTTGCTTTAGATGAAAATGTCATCAAAATGATTATAATGCATTATATTTATTTTAAAACTTTTGACTGTAAAATTGCAGTAAATTAATGAAGTTAATGTACATTTACAGTATCTCTACTGTATCAAAAGAGTACAGCGACTTACTGTTATCAAAGCTTACAGCAATTTACTGTTGTAATTCAAACACAACAATATTTTACTGGCAGCAGTTTTAGAATTACAGTTACTTACTGTAATACAAATGTACAGTTATGTGTCAGCTATAAGCAGTAAATTACTGTGAAAGGAAATCAAGTGGGATGATGGGAGTTAGAATTTCACAATCAAAGAATTACAGTGTCACAAAGTTCAACCACAGAAAACAAAGCAGATTGTCAAACTTGCTAAAATGAAAACAATAACTGAAACAAAGATAAACATGTCTTTGGATTAATAACAGCAGCAGGATAGGTGCGGCTACACAGGTTAAACTCAGTGACTGTTCCCTTTGAAGAAATATACAATATCATGATTACATATCTGTTCTCTATATCTCTAACTGCTCTGTTCCACTGTCACACACACCTTCATTGGTAACATATTCAGTTTATCAGCAGTGAAAATGAATGGAAACATCCTCTCAGTGAAAGTGTGTGTGAAGGTGTGTATGTGTGTGTTAGTATCAGGATCAGAGAACGACAGCTTTCCTCTGTTCCAGTCCAGATTCACTCTGATCCTCTGGAGCTTCTTCTGCACTTTGAGATCAGTGGATGGAGCTGATGGTGACAGTGCTGAGTATTTACCTTTATAGAATGCTATTGTCCAAAATCCAGATCGTATTTCTCCCTTCCTCTGGACAGACTCTGCTAACACACCCAGAAACCAGCCTGTACTGTCTCCAACCTGGACATCCCAGCTGTGAGTCCCTGAGTTAAATCCCTCAGAGCCCAGAACAGACAAGAGTTTATCAAACCTCTCTGGATTATCAGGAAGCTTCTGTCTCACTCCTCGTCTCACACTGATCAGATCTTCAGACAGGATGAGGTCTGGACCAGCAGTGTTTGGGTCCAGAATCACAGGAGTGTAGGAGACCATGTCCTTCATCTTGTTCCAGATGTTGAAGGTCAGGTTGCCCAGGTGTTTGGCCTCGTCTATCAGAGCTCCTGAGAGCGCCTGTAGATCCTCCAGCAGGAGGCGCTGCTGGACTCTTTCCACTGCAGCCTTGTAGTTGTTCAGGAATGAGACGTCTTCAGCTCTCAGCTCGTCCTCTGTGGCTCTGACTGTGTCTGAAAGAGCTGCTATCTCTCTGCTCAGAGCCTCCATCTTCTCCTTCATCATCTGACTCTTCTGCTCCTCTTCCTCCCTCAGTGCAGCCATCCTGGCCTCCTCTTCCTCCTCTAGAAACTGGTGAAGCTTCTTAAACTGCTCCTTAATCTTCCTCTCTGTGCGTCGGGCCTGGACCTTCATGTGTTCTGCTGTTTGATCAGACTCCACTTTAACTTCTTCATAAACCTTTAACTTCTCCTTTAAGGGCTCCAGAGCTTCCTGAAGGTTCTTCTTGTGTTGTCGAGCAGCTTCATCGATGGGTCTGAATCTGTGGTCGCTGTGTTTCTCTGAATCTCTGCAGACGACACTAACTGGCTGCTGATTGTCCAGACAGAAGAGTTTGAGTTTCTCAGAGTGCAGACTGCAGAGAGGCTCTGAAGCTCTCTGATCTCTCTCCAGTGAGAAGGACTCACACAGGTTCTTTAACACCAGGTTACAAGGTGGTTCTCCCTTTGAAGATCTTCTCTTACAAACTGGACACTCCTGAGTTGGTTTCTCTCTCCACCAGCTCTTCAGACAGTCTTTACAGAAGCTGTGGCTACATGACAGAAGAACAGGATCTCTAAAGACCTCATGACAGACCGGACAGCAGAGATCCTCCTCTGATCTGGAAGCCATTTAGTCTCTGAGTGAAGCTGAAAACACAGAAAGTACATCAGTCATGGCTCCCCTCCCTCCTCTACTAACTTCACTGTTTTTAGTCAAACTCACATTCAGTGTGTGGAGCGTCAGCAGCTTGAAGCAGCAGTGTTGTAGTTTTCCTCTTTTCTCTCCTGTAGATGAACTCACTCAGAGGAAGTTGTTAGTTTGTTCTGAAGGTGAATCTGATCGTCTGTTTTCAGTCTGCGTGTCTCTCTTTAGTGAGGAAGAAAGACAAACTGTTTCCTGCTTTGTCTCAGGTGAGTCAGGTGAGGGGTGGAGCTTTGTCACACCTCCTCTGATGAATGTTGTTGGTTCACATGTAACACTGAGGTGTGTCTCATTCCAAAGTACTGATTCATTGCTGGATATATAGACAGATAGTTTGCAGCAGGCGTTTGCAAGAATTATGTCTCTGTTCAAATGTAGTCTGAATGTAGGTATACATTGGGAAGTTTCTTGTCAGGGGCAATATCTCCTGGATGGGTCTCCTAGGGCAAAGTGTTCCCTGGGGAAGGTCCATAACAATGAATTGTCCAGAAAGGAGTTGTAGCACCTCCACCCTTCTGGAGCCAGACCTGGAAGGGGAGCTTGCCGGTGAGTATCTGGTTGCCGGGCCTAGATGCATTGGGCTCAGCCGGACCCAGCCTAAAAAATCTACATGAAGCACACCACTCGCAGGGATAGGCATTGGAGTTGGGTTCTTGTTGAACTGGGCGGCAGAAAAACGCAGGAACCTAGGTGTGACAACCTCTGGCATCTTGGCTCTTGGGAAGTGGAAGTCATCTCTCTGGCGAGAAGGGACCTGGAGCTGCTGCCGGAACTGGAGCGATATCAACTAGATAGAGTTTGGATCAGCTCGACACATAGCACTGGTTCCGGAACCAAACTTGTGGA
This sequence comes from Pholis gunnellus, assembly GCF_910591455.1. Lineage (NCBI taxonomy): Eukaryota > Metazoa > Chordata > Actinopteri > Perciformes > Pholidae > Pholis > Pholis gunnellus. Next base: position 28,609,793 of record NC_136529.1, read on the forward strand.
GAGGCGCTGGACTTTCAGGAGTTGCCCAGGATGAGAGGTGCTGGGCAGGTGTGGGGATACTCACAAGCCCACGGCTGAAGGCCACTTTGATGGAGATTGCCCTGGGGATCCAAAGGGTCACCTCTATGAAACTGTGAGTAGCTGAGAGAAAGTCTGTGACAGTTGTTTGTGCTTATGCATCAAACAGCAGGTCGGAGTACCCGGCCTACTTGAAGTCTTTGGGTGGCATCCTTGAAAAGGCACTGACTCTGGACTAGTTCTGCTGGGGGACTTCAGGCTAATGTTGGCAACGATGGAGAAACCTGGAGGGGGGTGATTGGGAGGAACGGTCTGTCTGATCTGAAACCGAGTGACTTTGTGGTCATATCATCAGATCTGTGGCCATATGTCTTGAACACTTGGGTGAAGAGAGGAGCAGAGCTGGCAACTGATCACCACCTGGTGGTGAGTTGGATCAGATGGTAGGGGAGGCTGTCAGACAGACCTGGTAAACTCAAACTTGTAGTGAGAGTGAACTGAAAATGTTTGGCTGAGCACCCTGTTTGCGAGGTCTTCAAATTCCACCTCCAGAAGATATTTTGTGGCTGGGACATGGAATCCCATTGGACTATGTTTAAAGCCTCTGTGCTAGGAGGTCTGGCCCGAAGGTCAATGGTGCCTATCATGGCTGCAACATAAAAATCGCTGGTTGACACCAACGGTGAAGCTGAAGAAGGAGGGTTTTGGGGTTTGGTTGGCCCAGGGGTCTGGGGTCTTACTCTTCAGTTTTGCGCTGAAGTCAGGGACTGTCTATGTGGGGGACCGGGTTGGTTGCTCCTATTTTCGGGGTGTAAAACTCCTCAAACTCCCCGGTCAAGTTTATTTTAGGATGAAAGGGAGGCTCAACTGACAGTCGGACCTCAGATCCAGGAGGAGCAATGCGGATTCCAAAATGGCAGCAGAACATTGGACACGCTTTTTACCCTTGCAAGACTTTTGGAGGGGTCATGGGAATTTCCCACGAGAGTCTTCCCCTAGGGAGTCCTGTGTAGGGTACTGATGGAATATGGGGTATCGGGGTCATTGCAACAAGCCAAGCGGTCCTTGTATGACCACATTGAGAGACAACCCCGCCAGGGTTGTCCCTTGTCACCAAATCTGTTTGTGATTTTTATGGACAGGATCTCAAGGGGCAGAAGGGGGGGGGGGAGGTTTGGGGACCTCAGAGTTGCCTTTCTGCTCTTTGTAGATGATGAGGTTCTAATGGTTCCTTTAGAACGTGACCTCCAGCATGCACTGGGCTTGTTTGTAGCCAAGTGTGAAGCATTTAGGATGAAGTTTGAGGCCATTGTTGTCTGCCGGAAATCAGTGGATTGTGCCCTCTGGGTTGGGAGTGAGTCACTGCCCCAGGCGAGGGAGTTCAAGTATCTCTGGGGTCTTGTTTATGAGGGGGGGCAAAATGGAGTGAGAGATAGACAGGCAGTTCGGTGCGGCATCAGCAGTGATGCAGGCGTTTAGAGGACCGTTGTGGTGAAGAGGGAACTGAGCCGGAAAGAAAAGCTCTCCGTTTACCAGCCCATCTACATTCTGACCTTTACCAATAGTCATGAGCTGCTCAAAGATTTCAGGCTTAACCAAACCTCTATCCGTTGTTCGTTGTGACTTTAGAGGGCCGAAGGAAAAAGCTGTTACTTCAAGAAAGCAAAAACAAACAGAAGAGCTTTGCAAAAACAGACATAGGCAAAGACACATTTAAACAAAGAAAGACAAAGACAGATATGAGCAACAGGACAGCAGTGGCAAGTCAAGCACCACGGCAGTTAAACCGCATCCAAGTCGGGTAAGGACACATTTTTTCCAAATGATGAAGGTATCAGAACTAGTGCTGACAAAGTTAGTGGCTTGTAAGCCAACAGTCTAGAAAAAGGACCTGTAACTGAAAGCAGATTTTCTCAGTGCTATAATGCAGTCTCTTCTTGTGACTCCTCTTCTGATCTGATTTGTATTTACTCGTTGCCTAACAAAGCAACTGAGTCGGGGAGGAGCCATGCCATGAACATTGAGACATACATTATATTTGCAGGTTTTCCCAGCTAAGAAGGTTATATTTTTCTAGTATGTTACAGTGGTGAAATCTATGAAGTTTCTTATGAAGGGTTTTCATGGTTTGTTGATATAATGATTCTAGTGGCTTTAAGATTGAACGACTTGTCTGCGACCAGCTTGTTAAACAGTAGTATAGGTGTGAAATGATCATTGCATTGATGTACATTCCAGCAGCCTCAGTTGACATGTAGTTCCTGGTTAATCTGAAAATTGCTTGGTTGTACTTCACCCTGTTACAAACCCTCAAACCTAAAGTTTTGAAGGAAAGATTTAAATATAAAAAGATATTTCAGTTCTTTGACAACTTCTAAGCTTTGTCCAAGTACAAATATGTGTGGCTCAACAGTATTGCTAGCTTTCTAACATTTAGTTGAAGACAACAATGGTTCAACCATTTGGTGACATGGGCCGTTGCATTGGTTAAGATAGAGGCAACTTGTTTTGTTGTTTTGCTTTGTACATTACAGTGTCATCAGCATTCATTGGGAGTCAGTATCTTGGGGCATACAAATGGCAACATTAACGGATCATCAACATTTTGGGCCCAATATGGATCCTTGTGGGACACCAGTGGAAACGCTGAGAGCAGTAGACTGATGTGTCTGGTGATATGTGGGTCTCTCCAAAGCACAGGGACAATAGACATGACCAGCAAGGTTAGTTAACACCAACAGTGAGATGAATTTCTCTGTAAAACATGCTTTTCTCTAAGTCTGGGCTGTCATTCCTGTGGTTGATGGCCTTGCCAGCATTTTGTGTTCAGAGGTTCAGGTATGTTGACTTTGGGCCTGGACATTGGTGTTCGTCTCCAGATAGTAGAAGGCAGATGGCAATGATTTTGGTTCCAGTGTGGGTATAGTATTGTAATGACAAGGGCATGTTTCCCAAACCCAAGGTGTTTGTTGTTTTGATTAATGGATTAGGTTAGCAGGTGTTATTTACTGTGAGAGGTTTCATTAAAAACTGGTTTTGTATCAGGTGTGTCAGTTGGATAACAAAATATTAAAGTGTTACATATATCAGTAGATCTGTGACCGCCTTTGCTACTCGTTGCCGTCTTGCAACCATTTCATTAATCGGCTCTTCAGTTCATAAATCTTTTTTCCATCTTTGTTTCTTCTTTTTTTGCTTTCTTGCTGAGAGTTAGATGAGAAGATCCAAATGGCTACGACTCTCATCTGTACGGTAATGATGAAGCCAGCGGCCGGCTATCTTAGCTTAGCATGAAGACTGGAAACAGAGGGAAACAGCTTGCTCGGCTTGAGCGACTTCATATTATTACTTTATTATTCCCTAACTTCACATCTTATTCCCTTGTACCAAAACCTATGGCTCTGTATGTTACATAGTATTGTATTGGTACACCGTCACTACAAAGAAATATGACACTGTACATTAGGAAAATGAAGCCGCTCGTTGTGGTCTGTCACCGAAATCGTTGACAGACTCAAAGTCAGTTAAATTAATATTTAACCTTTGTAGACAATTTATAGTTCCACTAGTCCAATCCAACAGATGTCAGAAACACAACAAAAAATGAGCAGTTAATAACAAGATGGAGTGGTGCTGTGGGATAAACTGTAGGCAGTTGGCAGAACTCAACTGATGGAAACTGACTGAAACACTTTTACAAACAGAATCTTTTTTTATTTATTATATTAAATGATCAAATGAAAATTGTACAAATATTTCAGATAATTCCATATGTATATATTGTATACATTTCATATAATAAACATTGATTTGAATGTTTTGAAAGTATGAAAACTGACACCAGAATTTAAGATAAAGTTTGTTGTACCTGATCAATGATTGGCCCCTCAGACATGCAGTTATTGATAAATTGATTATTTAATCTGTATTTGTATCCCATCAGCTTCCATAAAGTGGTTGCTGGTCTTCATTGATCCACACACACAAGTCAAAATCATAAACAACAACTTAAAATTACAGATTAAGTGAAAATCATTTTATATATGCAAAGAACAATAGAAACAAAAAGCAGACTGTCAAAATGATTTGATGTCTGTCCAGCAGAAATCAAAAGGTTTCTGTGTCGACATTAACTGTCAGTGACTCCTCGGTCGGACAGGTCATTGCATAGAATTTAAGCTGAGAATCACCTCTCACACTCGCTTTTATTTCATACAGTGAGAGATTAAAACCCTGATGAACACTGTATGTGAAAGTTGTGCGTGTCTCTTTGGTCTCCGCTAACATGAATGGCTGAGCAGCAGCTGGTTGGAGTTCCTGTCACTTTCAGGCTCACATGACCACAATTCATTCTACATTTTGACTTAAAATAATGTATGAAGAGTAAAACTTGTAGGAATAAATAAGTTTAACGTACTTTTTTCGAGAGATTTTCCTTTCCACTGCGACGTCATCCACTCTAGCTTTAAACATTCTGTCCAATACACACCGATGTAAACATCTGAGAGGGACATTATTACTAAGCTTCAAAGAAGGTTGAATATTATTAAATGTTTCAATATGATTTTAAAGTTGAATTACACCCATAATGTATGAAAGATGTGGAACATTTAAACATGTTTAGAGTCTCTGGCTGAAAGTATGAGTTAGTAGATAATGCATGAAACTTTTAGAAATGTTTCAGTATTTCCTCCATTGAATATTACTGAATGTATTAAAAGTATAAATACTAAAAGTAGTAAATGTATTTTTCTAATCGTGGCGAAGGTTTTGATGTTTGAATCGAGTTTCTATGTTGAATGTCAATAAATGTGGCGGAATGAAAATAATAAAATATTTTTTGCCATATAGAACATCGGTTAATTCCAATAAATGCTTCCAGCATTCACACCAATAACAGAAATAAGTGAAACACAAATAAACATATTTGGAATAATGAGACAGCAGCAGGACATGTGCAGCTACACAGGTTAAACTCAGTGACTGTTCCCTTTGAAGAAATATACAATATCATGATTACATATCTGTTCTCTATATCTCTAACTGCTCTGTCACACTGTCACACACACCTTCATTGGTAACATATTCAGTTTATCAGCAGTGAAAATGTATGGAAACATCCTCTCAGTGAAAGTGTGTGTGAAGGTGTGTATGTGTGTGTTAGTATCAGGATCAGAGAACGACAGCTTTCCTCTGTTCCAGTCCAGATTCACTCTGATCCTCTGGAGCTTCTTCTGCACTTTGAGAAAAGTGTCTGGAGCTGATGGTGACCATGCTGAGTATTCATCTTCATAGAACCCTATTGTCCATAATCCAGACAGTATGTCTCCCTTCCTCTGGACAGACTCTGCTAACACACCCAGTAACCAGAGTTTACTGTCTCCAACCTGGACATCCCAGCTGTGAGTCCCTGAGTTAAATCCCTCAGAGCCCAGAACAGAAGGCAAAACATCAAACCTCTCTGGATTATCAGGAAGCTTCTGTCTCTCTCCTCGTCTCACACTGGTCAGATCTTCAGACAGGATGAGTTCTGGATGAGCAGTGTTTGGGTCCAGAACCACAGGAGTGTAGGAGACCATGTCCTTCATCTTGTTCCAGATGTTGAAGGTCAGGTTGCCCAGGTGTTTGGCCTCGTCTATCAGAGCTCCTGAGAGCAGCTGTGGATCCTCCAGCAGGGGGCGCTGCTGGACTCTTTCCACTGCAGCCTTGTAGTTGTTCAGGAATGAGACGTCTTCAGCTCTCAGCTCGTCCTCTGTGGCTCTGACTGTGTCTGAAAGAGCTGCTATCTCTCTGCTCAGAGCCTCCATCTTCTCCTTCATCATCTGACTCTTCTGCTCCTCTTCCTCCCTCAGTGCAGCCATCCTGGCCTCCTCTTCCTCCTCTAGAAACTGGTGAAGCTTCTTAAACTGCTCCTTAATCTGCCTCTCTGTGCGTCGGGCCTGGACCTTCATGTGTTCTGCTGTTTGATCAGACTTCACTTTAACTTCTTCATAAACCTTTAACTTCTCCTTTAAGGGCTCCAGAGCTTCCTGAAGGTTCTTCTTGTGTTGTCGAGCAGCTTCATCGATGGGTCTGAATCTGTGGTCGCTGTGTTTCTCTGAATCTCTGCAGACGACACAAACTGGCTGCTGATGGTCCAGACAGAAGAGTTTGAGTTTCTCAGAGTGCAGACTGCAGAGAGGCTCTGAAGCTCTCTGATCTCTCTCCAGTAAGAAGGACTCACACAGGTTCTTTAACGCCAGGTTACAAGGTTGATCCTTTGAAGATCTTCTCTTACAAACTGGACACTCCTGAGTTGGTTTCTCTCTCCACCAGCTCTTCAGACAGTCTTTACAGAAGCTGTGGCTACATGACAGAAGAACAGGATCTCTAAAGACTTCATGACAGACCGGACAGCAGAGATCCTCCTCTGATCTGGAAGCCATTTAGTCTCTGAGTGAAGCTGAAAACACAGAAAGTACATCAGTCATGGCTCCCCTCCCTCCTCTACTAACTTCACTGTTTTTAGTCAAACTCACATTCAGTGTGTGGAGCGTCAGCAGCTTGAAGCAGCAGTGTTGTAGTTTTCCTCTTTTCTCTCCTGTAGATGAACTCACTCAGAGGAAGTTGTTAGTTTGTTCTGAAGGTGAATCTGATCGTCTGCTTTCAGTCTGCGTGTCTCTCTTTAGTGAGGAAGAAAGACAAACTGTTTCCTGCTTTGTCTCAGGTGAGTCAGGTGAGGGGTGGAGCTTTGTCACTCCTCCTCTGATGAATGTTGTTGGTTCACATGTAACACTGAGGTGTGTCTCAGTCCAAAGTACTGATTCATTGATGCAAGTTTTATTGGAGCTCAGTTGTATTTTGTGACGTACTGTAATTATCTATTTTAAAAAGCCCTTTTCAAAAGTCTGGCTCATTCTGAGGTAACAAAGACACAATGATTCTTATCTTCAGGTGATTACACACTAAAGAAAACATACTTAATGGTGTTATATTCCCAACAGATGCCCTTAAGGCTGTAACACACAGTTTCTTTAATTTAATATTTTGGTCCTAAAAATATTATTCAGCGACGGTTGTATTTAGCTCCACCCTCTCTTGTCTCTTCTGGTTGCAAAAAAGCAAGATGGCGACGGCCAAAATGCTGAAGGTGAATCTGATCGTCTGTTTTCAGTCTGCGTGTCTCTCTTTAGTGAGGAAGAAAGACAAACTGTTTCCTGCTTTGTCTCAGGTGAGTCAGGTGAGGGGTGGAGCTTTGTCACACCTCCTCTGATGAATGTTGTTGGTTCACATGTAACACTGAGGTGTGTCTCAGTCCAAAGTGCTGATTCATTGCTGGATATGTGGACTGATAGAGTGCAGCAGGCTGTTGTAACAGTTATGATGTGTTCAAGGTTTGAATGCAGGTTGAAAGAAGTGTTAGAATATAACTCAGTAAAATCCTGTGAATATTCTGGGAATGGGGGACGATGGAACGATAGCAGAAAGAGGGCTAACGTGGAATATTGTTGCAGAGGGGCAGTATGTGCAGTAAAAGTCTTTTAATTTGTGTGAATAATACGTCAACTTAAAGATCAGAGCCCATCTATCTCTATGAGCCTCACACTGAATCTGAGACGTTTTTATTTCCCGGTGCAGAAATACGAATCCCCTCCACACGAGGAGAAGAGAGCGTCCGGTTTTGGGCTCCTCGGAATTGCAAAACAATAACCAGGTCGGGAGTAAGTGAGAAAGTGAGGGAGTGAGGGAGTGCAAGTATCTCGGGGTCTTGTTCACCAGTGAAGGTGAAATGCAGCGGGAGCTGGACAGACGGTTCGGTGCAGCGTTGTGCTGAAGAGGGAGCTGAGTCATGTTTTCTGTTTATCTGCATTTGGGTCGTCTTTGAACTGTGAAACCTTCTCAGGTGCTACGTCTGTCACAAAGCAGGTCAGATGGTGGCAATGAGTCATAAAGACGACCATAAGCAGATGTCAACACACACTTTTCTAATTGAGGCTCTGCAGAAATAGTCAACATGCTTGTTAGACCACACAGTCAGTGTGCTGTGGTGGGAAATTTTTAGTTTTAAAAATAATTTGTAAAAATGTAAATGTATTGTGCATTAAACACCTTTTAAACACAAGTGATGAGACAAAAATGTAAGAAATATGAAACATCTTTATCACTGCTGTTGAAATAATGTTTATTATATTTAAGAAGGAACAATGCACATAAATGAACATGAGCATCACGTAAATGAGCCAAACTGAGTCACTTCTCACTAATTCAGCCAGTGGAGGAATTTAAAGCGTTCAGCAACCAAAGATCAGTCAACTTCTCTGACCATCAACTCCACTTGATGTTGCTATCTCTACTGATATCAGATATCAACACTTCATACTTTGTACTTTATGTTCATAACTTTATTGCACTACTTCAGCGCTGATGCACAAGTTCTGGAACGCTCCGTTTCTTATAAACAGTGAATCTTTATCTCACCTGCGTTCCTCACTTTGACCTTTACTTGCATTTACCTGCTCAGTTTAATTCAGTCATTGACACTTCAGAGGAGACTGACTCTCACAGCAGGTTTCTTGTGCTCCTTATTCCCAGAACGAGTTATTTATCTCACTGAGTCAGCGTCTGCAGGAATGAGCTGAGTACTTCAGGTGTTTTCTCTTTCCTTAGAACAGAAGTCGTCACAACGTTTGACTTTATGTGAAATGCACTTAGTTGCTTTCTTTCCAAATATTCCTAAAATGCTCCGTAGTCCTCCTTTCCTGCTATATACGTGTCACCAAAGAATCATCTATATTTAGTTTCGTCCTGCTGCTCCTGGTGCTTTCTTCTTCTTATTGTTTGTAAAATGTCACCTGACCAACAGCAAATTGTTCATTTCTTTTTTCGTTATGTATACATTTTTAACATTTCATGTATTTAAAAATGTATTTGAATGTTTGTAAACTTTATAATCTGAACTAGAATGAAATATAATCAGCTGCTCAGACATGCAGTTAATGTTAAAATGCATCTTTATTCTTTATTTGGATCCCATCAGCTTCCACAGAGTGGAACAAAATAAACAAGTCAAAGTCAAAATGACCAAAAGACGAAACGAACCAAACTTAAACATCAGGACTACTGAGTGAAATCATTTCACACAAACAAAACAAGAAATGTAGCACTTGAAGTTGTTCAGCATATTTAATAAAGACAATGTACTTCAATTATTCTTTCTTGATTTTTGGGTTTTCATCTAAGTTACTTTAGATGAAAATGTCATCAAAATGATTATAATGCATTATGTTTATTTTGACTGTAAAACGTTTGATGGTAAAATTGCAGTAAATTAATGAAGTTAATGTACATTTACAGTATCTCTACTGTATCAAAAGAGTACAGCGACTTACTGTTATCAAAGCTTACAGCAATTTACTGTTGTAATTCAAACACAACAATATTTTACTGGCAGCAGTTTTAGAATTACAGTTACTTACTGTAATACAAATGTACAGTTATGTGTCAGCTATAAGCAGTAAATTACTGTGAAAGGAAATCAAGTGGGATGATGGGAGTTAGAATTTCACATCAAAGAATTACAGTGTCACAAAGTTCAAACACAGAAAACAAAGCAGATTGTCGAACTTGCTAAAATGAAAACCATAATGAAACAAAGATAAACATGTCTTTGGATTATAACAGCAGCAGGATAGGTGCAGCTACACAGGTTAAACTCAGTGACTGTTCCCTTTGAAGAAATATACAATATCATGATTACATATCTGTTCTCTATATCTCTAACTGCTCTGTTCCACTGTCACACACACCTTCATTGGTAACATATTCAGTTTATCATCTAAAGTGCTAATGATTGGAAACATCCTCTCAGTGAAAGTGTGTGTGAAGGTGTGTATGTGTGTGTTAGTATCAGGATCAGAGAACGACAGCTTTCCTCTGTTCCAGTCCAGATTCACTCTGATCCTCTGGAGCTTCTTCTGCACTAAGAGATCAGTGTCTGGACCTGGTAGTGACCATGCTGAGTATTCATCATTATAGAACTGTATCATCCATAATCCAGACTCTATGTCTCCCTTCCTCTGGACAGACTCTGCTAACACACCCAGACAGCAGCCTGTACTGTCTCCAACCTGGACATCCCAGCTGTGAGTCCCTGAGTTAAATCCCTCAGAGCCCAGAACAGACCATTCTCCATCAATCCTCTCTGGATTATCAGGAAGCTGCTGTTCCTCTCCTGGTCTCACACTGGTCAGATCTTCAGACAGGATGAGTCTTGGACCAGCAGTGTTTGGGTCCAGAATCACAGGAGTGTAGGAGACCATGTCCTTCATCTTGTTCCAGATGTTGAAGGCCAGGTTGCCCAGGTGTTTGGCCTCGTCTATCAGAGCTCCTGAGAGCAGCTGTGGATCCTCCAGCAGGGGGCGCTGCTGGACTCTTTCCACTGCAGCCTTGTAGTTGTTCAGGAATGAGACGTCTTCAGCTCTCAGCTCGTCCTCTGTGGCTCTGACTGTGTCTGAAAGAGCTGCTATCTCTCTGCTCAGAGCCTCCATCTTCTCCTTCATCATCTGACTCTTCTGCTCCTCTTCCTTCCTCAGTGCAGCCATCCTGGCCTCCTCTTCCTCCTCTAGAAACTGGTGAAGCTTCTTAAACTGCTCCTTAATCTGCCTCTCTGTGCGTTGGGCCTGGACCTTCATGTGTTCTGCTGTTTGATCAGACTTCACTTTAACTTCTTCATGAACCTTTAACTTCTCCTTTAAGGGCTCCAGAGCTTCCTGAAGGTTCTTCTTGTGTTGTCGAGCAGCTTCATCGATGGGTCTGAATCTGTGGTCGCTGTGTTTCTCTGAATCTCTGCAGACGACACACACTGGCTGCTGATGGTCCAGACAGAAGAGTTTGAGTTTCTCAGAGTGCAGACTGCAGAGAGGCTCTGAAGCTCTCTGATCTCTCTCCTCTAAGAAGGACTCACACAGGTTCTTTAACACCAGGTTTAAAGGTGGATTTGACCTTGAAGATCTTCTCTTACAAACTGGACACTCCTGAGTTGGTTTCTCTCTCCACCAGCTCTTCAGACAGTCTTTACAGAAGCTGTGGCTACATGACAGAAGAACAGGATCTCTAAAGACTTCATGACAGACCGGACAGCAGCGATCCTCCTCTGATCTGGAAGCCATTTAGTCTCTGAGTGAAGCTGAAAACACAGAAAGTACATCAGTCATGGCTCCCCTCCCTCCTCTACTAACTTCACTGTTTTTAGTCAAACTCACATTCAGTGTGTGGAGCGTCAGCAGGTTGAAGCAGCAGTGTTGTAGTTTTCCTCTTTTCTCTCCTGTAGATGAACTCACTCAGAGGAAGTTGTTAGTTTGTTCTGAAGGTGAATCTGATCGTCTGTTTTCAGTCTGCGTGTCTCTCTTTAGTGAGGAAGAACGACAAACTGTTTCCTGCTTTGTCTCAGGTGAGTCAGGTGAGGGGTGTCTCAGTCCAAAGTACTGATTTATTGCTGGATATGTGGACTGATAGTAGATAGGTAGGCTGTTGTAACAGTTATGATGTGTTCAAGGTTTGAATGCAGGTTGAAAGAAGTGTTAGAATATAACTCAGTAAAATCCTGTGAATATTCTGGGAATGGGGGACGATGGAACGATAGCAGAAAGAGGGCTAACGTGGAATATTGTTGCAGAGGGGCAGTTTGTGCAGTAAAAGTCTTTTAATGTGTGTGAATAAAACGTCAACTTAAAGATCAGAGCCCATCTATCTCTATGAGCCTCACACTGAATCTGAGACGTTTTTATTTCCCGGTGCAGAAATACGAATCCCCTCCACACGAGGAGAAGAGAGCGTCCGGTTTTGGACTCCTCGGAATTGCGAAACGATAACCAGGTCGGGAGTAAGTGAGAAAGTGAGGGAGTGCAAGTATCTCGGGGTCTTGTTCACCAGTGAAGGTGAAATGCAGCGGGAGCTGGACAGACGGTTCGGTGCAGCGTTGTGCTGAAGAGGGAGCTGAGTCATGTTTTCTGTTTATCTGCATTTGGGTCGTCTTTGAACTGTGAAACCTTCTCAGGTGCTACGTCTGTCACAAAGCAGGTCAGATGGTGGCAATGAGTCATAAAGACGACCATAAGCAGATGTCAACACACACTTTTCTAATTGAGGCTCTGCAGAAATAGTCAACATGCTTGTTAGACCACACAGTCAGTGTGTTGAGGTGGGAAATTTTGAGTTTTAAAATTAATTTTTAAAAATGTATTGTGCATTAAACACCTTTTAAACACAAGTGATGAGACACAAATGTAAGAAATATGAAACATCTTTATCATTGCTGTTGAAATAATGTTTATTATATTTAAGAAGGAACAATGCTCATAAATGAACATGAGCATCACGTAAATGAGCCAAACTGAGCCACTTCTCACTAATTCAGCCAGTGGAGGAATTTAAACCGTTCAGCAACCAAAGATCAGTCAACTTCTCTGACCATCAACTCCACTTGATGTTGCTATCTCTACTGATATCAGGTATCAACACTTCATACTTTGTACTTTATGTTCATAACTTTATTGCACTACTTCAGCGCTGATGCACAAGTTCTGGAACGCTCCGTTTCTTATAAACAGTGAATCTTTATCTCACCTGCGTTCCTCACTTTGACCTTTACTTGCATTTACCTGCTCAGTTTAATTCAGTCATTGACACTTCAGAGGAGACTGACTCTCACAGCAGGTTTCTTGTGCTCCTTATTCCCAGAACGAGTTATTTATCTCACTGAGTCAGCGTCTGCAGGAATGAGCTGAGTACTTCAGGTGTTTTCTCTTTCCTTAGAACAGAAGTCTTCACGACGTTTGACTTTATGTGAAATGAACTTAGTTGCTTTCTTTCCAAGAGTTAGATGAGATCATTAAAACAATTCTCGTCTGTACAGTAAATGTGAAGCCACTTCGCTTAGCTTAGGTTAGCTTAGCTTAGCATAAAGACTGGAAATAGGGGGAAACAGCTAGCCTGGCTCCGACCTAAGGTGACAAACATCCACCGACCCAGACCTCTAAAGATCACTGATTAACATGTTAAATGTCGTTTGTTACACCTGGAAAATGGCGATTTGACATTTTTTACATTTGGTGTAAGAATGCTGTAAGTACGTGGGATTTCATCCAGTCCCTGAATGCAGCGTCTGGCCCCGGAGAAACATCTCAAATCCTCTTGTTCCACTAACGCGTTGAACAGGACCAGGTCAGTACCAGTTGGTGCACGCGATCATGAAACACATGTTGTCCACCTTCCTGTTTCCCATCAGGCACTGGGGCAGCTCTCCAGGTGCGTCTGTGGGCGTGAAAGGCATTAAACAAAAACAATATTATCTTTTTGACATTTTGTTTCTTTGTGACGTTTCGTTCTAGGATCAATGAAGAGTTGAAGAGGACTTCTCTGAAACCTCATCAAGTCACTCTGGAGGAAATAAGACGCAGTGAGTGATGGTTCGTTTGCACTTAAAGTAGAAATCTGGAATATTTTCTGTTAAATAAATGTCTGTTAGTATTGATTGAGCTCATGCTCCTCTGAGGGAAGCTCTTACATTTGCAGTATTCAGAACTGGATGTCTGTGGAGACAATCCCTGGAATAAATCCACAGTTTGGATCTCTGGGAAGTGAGAACACACCTGAAACTATCACCGCCACAAACGGAGATCTGAAGATCTTAAATTAGGATGAAATTAGGATGACGTCTGAACGGACGTCTTTGTCTTTGCAAACTTGCATTTGTTGAAGGTTAATTTAGTAGAAATATTCAGATCCTGCATTCAAAATCCTACTTCAGTCAAATTAAACTGATTTAATCTTTAAAAACATATTTTATTATCTTATTACCTATTATTACATTTAAACTTAATCTGAAAGGTAACTACAGCGGTGCAGTAAAAAGTACAATATTACAACAAAAGTATGAAGTGAAATGAACTTAATCACGTAAAGCGGTTATATGTTGATGAGTTGTGTGAGTTTACCTCCAGCAGCAGCTTCTTGATGTTTCTCAGGTTCCTCTTCTTTCTCCTCAGACGTCGTCTCGTGGCTCTGATCTCCTCCCATCATCACAGACTCACCGACACAGCAGGTCACCTGAACCACAGCTAGAGGTTTAAATAGGCGGTTACCACAGAGACCAGAACTACCACAGAGACCAGAACTACCACAGAGACCAGAACTACCAAAGAGACCAGAACTACTAAAGAGACCAGAACTACAAGAGAGACCAGAACTACCACAGAGACCAGAACTACCACAGAGACCAGAACTACTAAAGAGACCAGAACTACCACAGAGACCAGAACTACCACAGAGACCAGAACTACCAAAGAGACCAGAACTACCACAGAGACCAGAACTACCACAGAGACCAGAACTACCAAAGAGACCAGAACTACCACAGAGACCAGAACTACCAAAGAGACCAGAACTACCACAGAGACCAGAACTACCACAGAGACCAGAACTACCACAGAGACCAGAACTACCAAAGAGACCAGAACTACCACAGAGACCAGAACTACCACAGAGACCAGAACTACCAAAGAGACCAGAACTACCACAGAGACCAGAACTACCAAAGAGACCAGAACTACTAAAGAGACCAGAACTACTAAAGAGACCAGAACTACCACAGAGACCAGAACTACCAAAGAGACCAGAACTACCAAAGAGACCAGAACTACTAAAGAGACCAGAACTACAAGAGAGACCAGAACTACCACAGAGACCAGAACTACCACAGAGACCAGAACTACCACAGAGACCAGAACTACCAAAGAGACCAGAACTACCACAGAGACCAGAACTACCACAGAGACCAGAACTACCACAGAGACCAGAACTACCAAAGAGACCAGAACTACCAAAGAGACCAGAACTACCACAGAGACCAGAACTACCACAGAGACCAGAACTACCAAAGAGACCAGAACTACCACAGAGACCAGAACTACCAAAGAGACCAGAACTACCACAGAGACCAGAACTACCACAGAGACCAGAACTAGGAAGGATTCGTCAAAATCCAATCAAACACATCTCAGTTCAGCTGATGGGATCGTCATTAACACTTTGCATGAACCGCTTCCCGGTGGCCTGTAATACATGCTGGACCAGGTCTCTGCTGGAGGATCTGGGTCTGTCCACGGTGGACCGGTCTCTGCTGGACTCTGAGCTGAAGGAGGTTCTGGTGAACCCGCATGAGTTCATCTGGTTTCACCAGAATCCGACCCGGTGGCTCCGATGACGAGCATCAAGAATAACTCTATAGAAACAGACCATCTTCTCTCTGATGGTCTCTTTACTGATGGAGGTCTGATAGAGGATCAGGACTACACTGAGCCTGGTTCACATAGAGGATCAGGACTACACTGAGACCGGTTCATATAGAGGATCAGGACTACACTGAGACTGGTTCATGTAGAGGATCAGGACTACACTGAGACTGGTTCATGTAGAGGATCAGGACTACACTGAGACCGGTTCATGTAGAGGATCAGGACTACACTGAGACTGGTTCACGTAGAGGATCAGGACTACACTGAGACCGGTTCATGTAGAGGATCAGGACTATACTGAGCCTGGTTCATGTAGAGGATCAGGACTACACTGAGCCTGGTTCATGTAGAGGATCAGGACTACACTGAGCCTGGTTCATGTAGAGGATCAGGACTACACTGAGCCTGGTTCGTGTAGAGGATCAGGACTACACTGAGCCTGGTTCATGTAGAGGATCAGGACTACACTGAGCCTGGTTCATATAGAGGATCAGGACTACACTGAGCCTGGTTCGTGTAGAGGATCAGGACTACACTGAGCCTGGTTCATGTAGAGGATCAGGACTACACTGAGCCTGGTTCATATAGAGGATCAGGACTACACTGAGCCTGGTTCATGTAGAGGTGGTGTCTTTATGGTCTCTGGTAATATGACAAGTTTAACAAATGAATTCATCGTCTGAATCCTTTGAAGTCTACGGTCCAGGACACGTGGCTCTAGAGGCTGCTGGGACGTTTCTGCAACAACAACAGGAACAAAATGCTGCTGAATATGTTCACACGGAGGCTTCACGGTGACAGAAGGACAAATAACCAGCGCGGGTGGAATAATGTCCGGCAGTAAAGACGACAGACTAACGGATTCACAGATGTGTCACGACTTTGAGGTTCTTTGGCTCTGAACCGCAGAGCGCTGACGAGTGATGAGGTTCACATGGAAGGTGATCGAGGCTTCAACTTTTAATCCAGACCTCAATATGACATCAGAGGAGGGGGGGTCAAATACAGAAGATAAGAAACATTAAACACTCTTTACTACGCGTTGATCTGAGCCACACACACACACACACACACACACACACACACACACACACACACACACACACACACACACGCTTCATTCATGAATCCAAGAGCATCTCCATCAGCATTCAGAGCAGTCACCTCACTTCCTCTCCTGCTAAATATAGCTCTCTCTCTCTGTCTGTCTGTCTCTCTCTCTCTCTCTCTCTGTCTCTCTCTGGTTCTCTCTCTCTCTCTCTCTCTCTCTCTGCTGCCCTTAACTAAACCTAATCTGTCTTTTTAAGGACTCAACATGTGATCCTCGGTGTGCAGCTGCAGGCTTCTTCGTCCTCATCTTTCCCTCCTTGCTTGTGTGACTTGACAGCTCAGGGTTTTTGGTTCGATTCCCACTGGAGACCACTCCCCCCCCCCCCCCCCCCCCCCCACACACACACACACACACCTTATTGCTCCTCTTTCACTGCAGTTGATGAAAACACTTTTTGGCATGAATAGAGTTCACCCCAGTGGGAACTAATTAAGACAAATAATCTCTCACCAGCAGATTAATTACAGCCTATCTGCACTATTGATTCCCCGGAAGTGGGAGTGAGTTTATTCTTCCTCCGCTTTAAGGGAATGTGCATCACTAAATCAGGACAGCGTGTTATCAGCTGGGAGACAGAAAAGCTGAACTATGTAATAAAACCTGATTTAAAGTGCATGTAAACCTGCAGCCTTCAATGGGGGAACAGCACCAAACTACTTTATAGTGCAATCTATTCCATATCTCATCACAATAAGGTTTGTTTTGTTGTTGATATATTGTATTATTCACGTGTGTTAGTGTGAACATTCAGCGCTGAGAGCTGACATGTTTACAGCACTAAGAGCTCCGCCTACACTATAAATACATATAAATATATATTTAGAGAGAGAGAGGCGTGAGCTGCTGTCGGTGACATGAATTAATTGTATCCCACCTAATCCTCAGAGACCCCCGTCCGTCTCCGTCAGGCCGCCGGTTCCGATTAGTTTGCGTGTTTCCAGGCAGAGAATCCCGTCGGACGTGTCGGCGGAGCTGGCTGACTCCGAAGATCGTCTACACAGGAGACAGGGATCACTCCGCGCGGTATATATCGGGCGAGCTGCAACTGCAATGTTGCTGTGATGGAGGAGGAGCAATATGTTGTTTCTTAATGTGGCAGTGAACATTTAAACTCTTTATATTTTAGTTGTTCATTTAATAAGAGTCTACAGTATCTATGCTTAATGTATATAAAGCAACCTTAACCATTCCATATTTCCACCATTGCACTTTTGTCTCTGGAGCCGGCGCTGTCTCCTTTGAATTACAATCATTAGTATTGGCTGATGTTTTTTCGGGGGAGACGTACGAGTAATGCTGCATGGATTACATCATTTACATTCAGATCAGGAGACAACCTCCGGTTCATTAAAGTGAAGCCAAAGCTTCATGTGTTAAAGCTGCATTCTCTCTAGTGTCCACCAGGGGGCGACTCCTCTGGTTGTATAGAAGTCTATGAGAAAATGACTCTACTTCTCTCTTGATTTATTACCTCAGTAAACATTGTAAACATGAGTTTATGGTCTCAATCTCTAGTTTCAAGTCTTCTTCACTACAGCATGATGTTCATTTAGTCAATGATGGTCCATTTAGAGTCAAACAGACCATAAAGCAGGGGATGCTTTAGGGGCGGGGCTACACAGTGATTGACAGATTTACCAGAGACGTATACGAAGTCACTCCTCCTCAGTCCAGATATGGTCACTTCCTTTTCACTGGTTGCAAAAAAACAAGATGGCGACGGCCAAAACGCCGAACTAGAGGCTTCATAACATCAGTCTACAAACCAATGAGTGACTTCACAACGACTACGTCCACTTGTTAAATACAGTCGGTGGTCTTAACTTACTATTTACAAACGTTATTGTTGTACATCCTAGTTAACAGTCTGGTGTGTAGGATCTGGCCCCACCTAGTGTTGAGGTTTCAGATTGCAACCAGCTCAAGACCAACAAAGGTTTCCAATGTTTGGGTTTGGGTTCGGGTCTGGAGGGCATGATTTATTTCCACTTACAGAAGCTCTATTCTCTATTTCTCAAGTCAAAGGAATGCCTACAAATCTGAACATTAGGGAAAAACATGAAAGTTGCCAAGTAAAGAAACTAATCCTGTAGAGCCTTCATCGTATTTTATAGAATGGTTCTGCAACGTTCTTCATCATTCTGAAACAATAACACAACAAATGTGAGGATGACTAGAAGAGATGTCCCAGTGACCTTTATCTTTGACCTTTGACCTCCAAAATCATATCACTTCATCGTGGAGTCCAGGTTGACGTTTGTGCCAAATTTGAAGACATTCCCTCCTAGCGTTCCTGGAAAAAACATAATGCCTGTCGCCGACGAACACTTCCAATAAATCATAAATCTCCCCTTTGAGCTGCTTGTCTGAGTAAATATTAGACTTTTATCAGTTAAAGACTTCTAACCAGTTAGCATGATGGCTAACTGATAGCTAAATCATTTGTGTTCGACATTAAATATCTGCTATAAATGTGTTAATAATTTAAAACGTTAGGCATTTAGAAGGAAAATAAAGTACAGATGTTGAATGTGAGCTGACAGAAATAAGGAGGAGTGAGACCTCCTCTCCTCTCTGAGCGCTGACGCTCTTTGTCTCCTCCCACAGTGACGTCACGCAGGTGGCGAGCTAATGGAGGTGTCAACAAACAAGGACGTCACGCGGGAGCGGCCGCCGTGATTGGCTCAGAGAGGCCGATTCTCTCCCCGGTGCTGCACGAGGAGCCGGGAGGAGCACGAGGTGCCGCGCTCGCGCTCTCGGTTGCCATGCAGGTTTATCACAGAAGAAGAAGAGAAGTCGGTCTGGAGACTTCTTCTTCTTTTAAGTCCCCCTCTTTCACGTGCGCGCAGACACGAGGGGGCACACGCACGCACGCTGAGCATTGGGGGCTGAAAAACATCAGTTGTGAAGCAGCAGATTTAAAAACATGCATAAAGATAAAATAATGAAACTACAAATGATGCATAATATAGTTAAAACAGATGACTTGTGGGTAACAATCATCTCTGCACATTGCACATCTTCTTTATACTATAAACAACTACACATGTGCTGCATGTTTTTATTACACTATTTTCATATATTTATTAGCAATATTTCAAAAAAGATTAACTATTATTAATGATCATTCATTATTATTTATTATTAATAAGTGTCATGAATTATGTATTAATTTGTATTATTGTTTATTATTATATATTCATATTTGTTATTATTCATTACTATTCATTATTATTAGTTGCCATTAATTATTTATTATTTATTATTTATTATTTATTATTTATTATTTATTATTTATTATTTATTATTTATTATTTATTATTTAGTGACGTTGCTGTGCTTCTATTTCTATTTTGTGTTTATTGTTTTGCACTGAAGCACCAATGACCAACAGCATCAGTAAAAGAGTCTGTCATACAGTTAACTAACATAATATAACTTCTAGCTACTGTTTTACTATATATTTTTACTGCTTTAATAAACCATAAGACATGTTGTTGTGATGTTTGTTGCTCTGTAACTATAATATTTTATGAGAAAATTGAATAACGAATAACATTTATTATGAATCATGAATCATGTTCTCAAAATCAAAACACAGAAAAGTTCAGTGCTGGTGTGAAAAATACTTCTGATAGAAACATCTAAATACACAAACATTGCAGACATGTACTCAACATAATGGTACAGAGACAAACCAACATTAATTAAAATGAACTAATTAAAATAATAGAATTGGGATAAATGAACTAACTAAAAGCGTAAAAAGAAAAATAATTGTTCTTTCAAGAGTTCACCATTTGTATACGTTGATATATTCTTTAAATTCACATTAAACTCTAATGTCGTCACTCTGCCCGGATTGTGTTTTTCATAACCACGTGCTACGTCCTACGTCACCACGTTGACCCCGAAGCGGAAGTGAACACGTGTGGTTGAAGAGAATCACCACGCATGTTGAGAGCATCGTACTCAGGTAATAATATATATATATATATATAAGTTGTATGTATAACACATAGTATATAGTAGTACCTCTAAATACCTGTAGTTATAGAAACACACATCACGGTGTATTAAGAATAAGATGTGTGTTGATATAAACATGTTTTCCTCTCTGGCTGCTAAACGGTAAACTTCTGAAAGCTAACCGGCTAACCGTAGCTAACCAGCTAGCATTGGTAGTCACAGCCGCTAAACTCTTGTATTAATTAATTAAGACTAACTTATATGACATTATTACCAGCAGCTCGTGACCAAAGCTATGTGTTTTTAAAACACGTGACACGTTTTCTTCTCTAGCTGCTAAATGTCAAAGCTAACTAGCTAGCCGGCTAGCGTTGGTAGTCCGGCTCAAGTGTCACTGTCGTTAAACTCTTATATGATTTAATAACTCTAACATGTGTGACGTGACCGTGCACACATCTACGTGCGCTGACGTCAATGTGACAGAAGGAAACACACCGTGACGATGAGATGTTGTGTGATTAATGATGATATTACACGATGAGTACGTGAACACGTTCTCTCGGTGGTAGTTCAGAAGACACCAAATGTTCATGTGTCGGTCACGATCAGCGGTTCGACTCCAACAGGATCCATAGTTCCACGTTTATGTCACGAGACCACTGATGATATGTTCGTAATGAAGATGGATGATGTCTCGTGGTGATGCTGTTTAAATCCTATATGAATGCTGCAACAAGCCTCCATGTCATGTTTCTACAGACTGCACAGTGTAGAATATAATTAACATGAATAAGATGAATGTCTCTCGTCTTTACTATCAAACATAAGCGATGTGAGATAACCTACAGTGTTGAATCACAAGTTAATCTGTAGATCACAGTTTACACAGCTGACAGTCATCTGTAAGCTGTTTGAGCTCAGTATATTATTATATATATATATATATATATATATATATATATATATATATATATATATTAAACTGTGAAAGAGGAGAAGCGATCAACGTGTTTATTTCCCGTTTATTGGGTGGGTCCTGAAGGCCTCTCCTCCACACATCTGTCTCACTCACTGGAGCATAAAGAGTTCATCCACAGCAGTTAAACTCACACCGGCTCAAATACCACAGCCGCTGAACTGGTGATTGTTTAATTAACACTAACATGTATAACGTGACTACTAGCAGCTCGTCACTGTGAACACATCTGTGTGTTATTGTTATTAAAACGTGTTGTTGTTTCAGGATCACAAGCTAACCCTCCTCCTCCTCCTCGTTCTTCGTCATCATGGCCGTCAGAGCATCTTTTGAGAAAAACAACGAGATCGGCTGCTTCGCCAAGCTGACCAACACGTACTGTCTGGTGGCGGTCGGCGGCTCGGAAAACTTCTACAGGTGAAAACATTTAACTTCTGTTTTATTACGAGTAGATTTTGATCAGGCGGCCGCATCGCTCCGCTCAAGTCGGTTTGTGTCACGTTAGCACGTTAGCGTGGAGGCTAAAGTTAGTTTCAACGGCCGTGACGTCATCAAAGATCAATCTGTGCAGTTTGACTTATTACAGACAATAACGAGACGATAATTCATATTCAGAGTGAGACGATGAATCTGCTTAATGCAGATTATTATCGCTATGAATGTATTTGTTTGCCAAAGAATTATAAAAATCATCTCCAACGCTTTAATTCCAGGTAATATATCTTTAATTAACATTCGCTGTTTAATGTTTAGTGTGAGAGGGTTCGTGTGACGCTGTTGTGGTGGAGCGTCATCGACAGCTGACGTGTGTGTGTGTGTGTGTGTGTGTGTGTGTGTGTGTGTGTGTGTGTGTGTGTGTGTGTGTGTGTGTGTGTGTGTGTGTGTGTGTGTGTGTGTGTGTGTGTGTGTGTGTGTGTGTGTGTGTGTGTGTGTTGCAGTGTGTTTGAGGGGGAACTGTCTGAAACCATCCCGGTGGTCCATGCCTCCATCGCAGGCTGTCGCATCATCGGGAGGATGTGTGTGGGTGAGTAGTGATGACACACACACACACACACACACACACACACACACACACACACACACACACATACTAACAACACATCGATCCTTTACAGCAACACTTTCCTTTCATCTTTTGATTTGAATCTTTCCTTGTGTTTCCTCACTTTGTCTCCGTTCCTCCTCTTCTCGTGCACCGTGACCTGAACGCTGCACTAAACGTGACACAGAGTGTCTTTACGTGTGTTTGCTGCTCCTCAGGTAACCGTCACGGCCTCATGGTGCCCAACAACACCACGGACCAGGAGCTGCAGCACATCAAGAACTGCCTCCCGGACGCCGTGAGGATCCAGAGGGTGGAGGAGAGGCTGTCTGCTCTCGGCAACGTCATCGCCTGCAACGACTACGTGGCTCTGGTCCACCCCGACCTCGACCGGGTGAGACACACACACACACAACCCTAAACCATTTTATCCATACTAGCACTCTTATCTCTACTGCTTATTGGTTCAGTTCCTTATTAATCGCTGTCTCTCTCTGTCTCCCCCCCCTCCCTCTCTCTCTCTCAGGAGACGGAGGAGATCCTCGCTGACACCATGAAGGTGGAGGTTTTCCGTCAGACGGTGGCTGAGCAGGTCCTGGTCGGCTCCTACAGCGCGTTCAGCAACCAGGGCGGCCTCGTCCACCCGAAGACGTCCATAGAGGACCAGGACGAGCTGTCGTCTCTGCTGCAGGTCCCTCTGGTGGTGAGTTCCTGATCCACCAATCAGAACGCAGCAAGAGCTGTTTCCCTTAAGAAGAGGATCAGAGAACACTAGATTACCACTAATAAGATCCAAACTTAAAAACTCTTCTTCATGACGCTAGCTTTCAGAAGTCTTCATCACTGACAGTCTGTCACTGTAGACACGCCCCTAGACACGCCCCCTACATTATCAAGATGAACGTAAACAAACAACATGGCTGCTGTTAGAACTCACAGCTGTTGAGAGAGAGAGAGAGAGAGAGAGAGAGAGAGAGAGAGAGATCATCTGATCGATCAGACATGACGACACACACACACTCTATATCATGCACTATATTATATATATAATAAATATATATATATTAGAGTGATACCGTCTGTGTGAGTTACCTTTAACCCTGAATCTGACTTCCTGTCCAGGCCGGCACGGTGAACCGGGGCAGTGAGGTCATCGCCGGCGGGATGGTGGTGAACGACTGGTGTGCGTTCTGCGGTCTGGACACCACGAGCACCGAGCTGTCCGTCATCGAGAGCGTCTTCAGGCTCAGCGACTCGGCCCAGCCGTCCGCCATCGCCACCAGCATGAGGGACTCTCTGATCGACAGGTGAGACGCTCTTCATCCTCCTCTTCATCGGTCACACCTGGAGACACAGAGAGTCTACAGACTCTATGATTTAATCTGAAAACAGCTTCAGTATCTTCTGTGATTTTAAACGTCTCCTCTCGTTTCTCGTCAGCATGGCGTAAAGCGCCTCATCAGCGGTTCCCTGAAGGTCTCTGCTGAGGGTCAGACGCCCTCACGAGCCGCTCTGCCTGGTTTCTCTGCAGACGTCCTCTCACCTGCTGCCATGATTTCTACCGTTTCTGTCTTTTTGTTTGTAGCGTTTGGTTTATTCTGTCTAAAACGTTTCCTCGGTTTTGTTGTTTGCAGAGTTCTTTAACGGAGCGACTGTTGTTCTCTCTGAGGATCTGATGTGTCAGCGTTTGTGGCACTAACATGAAAAACCTTTTTAAACAAACGGGTCGGAGTGAGAAGCTCCTCCCAGTTCGGACGGAACAAAAGCTGCTGTTAGGAAAGATCTTAGAATCACATTTATTTCTGTGCCTCATCAACGTCCCCGTAAACCTAAAGTCAGTTCAGCGTGATGAACCGCACCAGCGTGTTTATGACATCATCACTCAAAGATCTTCTTTACTCAAAGATCTGACGTTAGACGTTAGTGAGGACGTTATTGACGTATTAGAGAGAAGCTTCATGAACTCCTCTCAGGCGAGTGAAGCGTCTGATGTTTGTGAACCAACAGGAAGGACGTCTTCGTCTGTCGTGTAAAATGAAATAAATCGTCTCTTTTTATCTGTTTGTGTTCTTTGGAGCTTCACAATGAGTCAGTGAGGTACTCGTATGTTTTACGTTCCTCTATATTTCAGGAGATATTGTTTTTTTATTCGAGAGCTACTTTTCAGTTTCAGGTTTTTCATTGAAACATAAACTAATGAAACATTCATAAACCAGCTGGAGTTCCTCTAAACCTTTAATTTGAAGAATCTCGGCTCATAAATGTTTAGTTTCGTCTTAAACTTCGTATCGAGAGTTTTACAGAGAAACAGTTTGGTTTCTATTAAAGAAACAAATATATTTACTACAAACGTCTTTGACGTTAGATTCAGTTCATGGTGTTTAGATTTGATTCATTCTATAATATTACATTATTTATAGATGAGCTTCTGATCAAACTTGTTCCTCTTCTGGTTTCAACTCCACAGACTTTAAACGAGATTATTTTATGAACGCTAAACATTCTGATTCTAAACTGATGGTTCAGGTTAATCTCTTTTATGTCTCTTATGTGACACAAAGTCTTCTGTTTGTGTTTTGATGTGAGAAACGTTTCTGCTGCCGTCAAAGAGTTAAAGTTTAAATAAATACCAATAAAATACAGATTATTGTATCAGAACTTCTTCTTCTTCTCGTCCATTAATCTTTTCTGGCGACCCTCTGGAGGGGCCCGGCCCTTATGTTGGGACCCTCTGGACTAAACTAGTTCACTGTATATAAAGTACTTCATATATAATAATATATATATAATAATATATCAGTCACAGGAGACATTTGTCTGCAGAATAAGTACATTTGATACTTTTAAACTTGACCTCGTGATGAAGTATTGTGACGTGTGGAGGGCTGTAGTGCCCCCTGCTGGTAAACACAGAACATCATTTAATAAAAGAGACTTTACATGAACAACAATGAGACAAACACATCTTAAAGGCAACTTTTTTCATTTATTGGCAACTGCTGAGACAGATGTTGCATCAATGCGTTTATATACAGGATGTGAGGAAGCCTGAAGAACTACAGCTGGATTATAGGGTCGTTTATACGCAACACATCTCTCATTAAACATACACTTATTTTCAGTTTTTGGTTTCGGGAAACATCTAAAATGACTTTTTTTTCTCTTTCTAAATCAAATAATACAATTATATGAATTGCGTAAAATCAATAAACATTAATACAAAATAAAAGTAAAGTAAAAACATGCAGGTTTGTAGTGCATCACGACCGTTTCTGTCTATAAAGTCTCAAAGGAAGGCAAGACGAACACAATAAAACATCGTTATATAGATACACTCATAATTCATAAATTCTATGCCAACTCTTCTTTTAATATTTGTATTAATTTATGTGCAAAAGAAGCTCATTCATTTCAGACATTTAATACATTTTTTAATCATGTCTAATGTTCGTGACGTTTTATTACAAGCTGTGCAGCACGAGGGGGAGGGGGGGGGGGGGGGGGGCTGTGTTGCAGGTGAGTGATTTGTGCTGACGGGGCAAAAAGATTTCAGTCTGTTAGCATGCTGTTGACCTGCCTGTGGTTGGTGATGCTAATTTTAATGCTAACTTCCCTTCTGTGACGGAGCGGTTGAGTTACTCTGGGGGGGGGGGGGGGGGGGGGAGATATTGCACATGTGAAATTACTGTTAATTTCAGAGTATTACAGTCATTTTTTGTTAGCCTGATTGTTAGCTTCTGGACTAGCTTCAGGCTAACGGTGTTCATGAAGGATTCAAACAAACTGAGAACGAGCGACGTAACACAAACTACAACTAAAGAGGATGACTACAAAATAAAAACTACAATGTGAGTTAAAAACAACAATCACTGCCGACCTAGCGTCTAGCTTTGCACTACTGCTTTTAGAGAAGAACGAGTCAGGAAGTATCAGACATCAGTGACATCATCAGCTTCTCATGACATCACCGGACTCTTGACCTGGTTTCAAGTTTAGCTTCGTCTAACACACACACACACACATGTCTGTTTCTTCTTTTTTTTAAGCATGAAAATGTATTTTAACTCTCTGGTTTAACTCTCCCATTGGTTGGTTTTATCCCAGTCTGCGTGGGACCAAAAGAAGAGAGGAGAGAAAATCAAATCAGGTGTGAGTCTGACTTCTAAACAGTGAGGACAGGAGAGAGACTCACACGGGACGTCCTGTGGGTTAATAGTGTTGTACTGACCAATAACAAGAGGGGGCGGGGCTACGGCGAGAGAGGGGGAGGAGTCACAGGACGGGTTGCTGCTGCCTGGGCTTGCAACGCAACAGGATGGAGGAGGTTGCTCCACCATCTGCCTCTCTCTCTCTCTCTCTTCTCTCCCTTCTCCTCCCAGCATCTGAAGATGCCCCCCCCCCCCCCCCCCCCCCCCCCCTCACCCCTCCACATCCCTCCCTAGCAGCCGAAGGTCTCCTGCGAGGCGTAGACCATGTAGAGGAAGCCGTCCTCGTCTCTCTCCTGCTCGTAGATCTCAGAGATGGGCGTGGACACGGACACCATGCTGTGCTGGTTGACCAGCAGGAAGAAGGCCTGAGTGGGGTTCAGCTGCAGCCGACGCCTGGGGGGGGGGGAGAGAAACATGTAATAACGTCCTCCTTCCTCCTCCTTCTTTCCTTCTCCTCCTTTCTCCTTAAAATGTAAGGATGCAATCATAACAGTAAAGTGAGGCATCACTGGCTATAAAGTATCCAGTTTTCTGACGTCTAAGTGGTCAAAAGAAGAAGAAGATGAAGAAGAAGAAGAACTGGTTTTCCATTCTGCTCATTGTGCCTCCCTCCCTCCTTTCCTTCCTCCCTCCCTCCTTCCTCCCTCTGCTCTTCCGGCCCGTGACCAACCAATCGATGGCGGTCCATCCTCCTCCTTTAGGACAGGAAACCTCTTTCAGCGCGGGTCCTTCTTATTGATCGGTAAGATGATCTGACGGGACGTAAAAGGAGCCGCAGAGCTTTACTCTAATGTTATTAATATTAATGTGTTATGGTTTGTACTAATGTATTATTAGAAGAAGCTGTGGAAAAAGGAACGACAGCACCAACAGAGGCTTATTGCTCATCTTCATTCATAAAATAGAAACCGTGGAGAAGATTCTCAGAAAGATTCCTCTCCACGCAGCTCTAGTGGGAGGAGCTACGATGTGAGGGGGAGGGGCCACACGGCAAAGAGGAGGAGGAGCTACGTTAGTCAAACGGAAAGCACCTTTGGTACTCTGTTGTTTTGAGGAAGTGACTTCGACAGAATCAAAGACCAATGAGTGAGCAGGGATTAAGAGGTTGTGACCAATAGGAGAGCAGCAGTCTCTCATCTTCTTCCTGTTTGTGAGCTCAGAGTAAAAAGCTGAATAGATCTCTGCATGTTCTCTCTAAGACATGAGAGTTTAGAACTTATTGAACGTGTGAATGGAAGCTGGAGAACGCTGCTGGAGAACCCTGCTGGAGAACACGGTGACCAACATGCAGAGAACGTGAGACGACAGCCGGTGAGTGTTCGTCCACTAAAACACATCGAGGTGAAGTTTGTTGAGGTTCTCACGTCTCACACAGCGTGTGTGTTTAATGTGCATTCATATTTACCATCATCCACGTTTTAGTGGT
Organism: Pholis gunnellus; assembly: GCF_910591455.1. Lineage (NCBI taxonomy): Eukaryota > Metazoa > Chordata > Actinopteri > Perciformes > Pholidae > Pholis > Pholis gunnellus. Next base: position 28,637,815 of record NC_136529.1, read on the forward strand.
GAATATGATGAACATAGAGGCATGAACAGGTTCTAACCCAGAGAGAACCGTTACAACATCAACTCTTCATCACTACTGGCCTCGTGTTGGTGTTCTGACGAGTGACACAGAAGCTCTGAAGCTACTTGTTTAAAGTACCCAGCAGACCTTTTTAATACGCAACTTCAGCCAAGAGACTCGTTTCCTCTTGAGGATCACAACAACCTGTCAACAACGTCAGGTTTCATTTCATACTCATTCATGAATCTAATCGTGTTTCAGCTCGAGTCAAACCTCTCGGCTCTAGAGATCCTCAACACGCCGCTAATTTGTGTGATCGGAGGAATTTGTGTCAAATGACCTGATTTACAGAAATAACTGCTTTTTATATTTCTGCCTCATCAGAGTGAAAGATAACGAGCAGCGACGACATCGACCCGCTCACGTACAAGAGTCCAATCTGAACTAACTTCTGTTGTTCTACGTCTGAATGTAAAGAGAAGCAGAGGATCGTACACACACACACACATAAACATGTTTATGTGTGTGTGTGTGTGTGTGTGTGTGTGTGTGTGTACCTGATGATCTTGACCAGCTCGCTCATGTTCACGTGGTCCGGTACCAGGAACTTGGTTTTGTCCAGGACAGGAAGCTGCTTCTCTCCCTTGTATCTCTCGATGATCACCTGCAGCAAACACAACGTTCTGTGAGTCGCTCTGTCACGAAGTCGTACATCCTGAATGAACGCACACTTCACACCACAGCGTGTGCTAAAAGTCAAATGTTAACGTTGTGATCAAACACACGAGTCTATTTTATCATACTTTGATAGAACCAGGATCTGTTTGCAGTCGTTATGCTAAGCTAAGCGGTAGCTTTATATTTACTGTACACAGTCTGACTTGTAGTATAATGTATCTTTGTCCTGTTTACGTGTGTATTTCACATTATTATCTGTATATCGTCACCAGCGAGGTGCGATGTGTTGGAATCAGCAGCAGCAGCTTACGGGGATCTTGTTGGGGTGCTGATCCCGGATCTGCTGGACCTCTTTGCACCGGTCAGCTGTGGGCAACAAAAGACGAGTTCATCAGCAACAAGGAGCTCACATTTAAATAAAAATAGAAGTCATCTTTCCCAGACACGGAGCTGTGAGTTACAGTCTGGTTCTGGTTACTTTAGTTCACAATGAGGAATGTGTTCAGAACAAACAAACCCTTACGGTATGATTTAGGACTTCTGTTTATTCAATTTAACCAAAGCACACTAACAACAGCAAATGTTAAGCAGCCTGAATAGTTCACGACAGAAACGCACTGAAATAAAACGACAAATATACAAATAAACGTGTGAGCCGAACGCTAAGCTGAGGGTTTGTAGTTTAATTTGGTCTTTTCCCTCAGGGGGGGGGGGCAAAAGCATATGGGTCACGTATAAACAATAATCCGTCCTCATGATTAATTCATGAATTTCTGGCGCTGGAAGAACAGGAAGTGAGTGAACGTTTAGATGAAGTGATGACGGCTGGACCGGCAGATGAAAGTAATTCATTTAGAGTTTGTGTTGTGAGACGATGAAGAGTTCACAGTCAGCTTCACCAGCAGCTCAGTGAGCCGCTGGCTGTCAGAACATAACGACACGCTTTCTATTCATTGAGTCAAGAATCGTCTTGAACAGAATCTCTCTCTAATGGTGCGATAGCCAGAGACTAACTCCTACATTATACATCGACATACTGTGTCTTTATAACTCTTATCATTTTACTTACAAATGAATGTTTTCATTCTCTGTGTGGACTTCATTTGCATATCATCTGTTAGTTAACATTAGGGCTGCAACAACGAATCGATAAAATCGATACAAATCGATTATTAAAAGACTTGGCAACGAATTTCACTATCGATTCGTTGTGTTGCGCGATTATTACGCCACTCAACAAGTGGCGGAGATGTGTGAGTGTTCACAGCAGCAGGAATAACGGAACAGGACTCCTTGACCGGCGTATAAACGTTGCCACGACAACACCGGAAGTTGATTTACGCGATTTGTATTATTTTTAGTTTATTTCTGCAATTATAATACATTACATTTACTGCCATTTTGGGTTCCTTGTGTTAAACTCGTAACCGTGTTGCCGTTGTTTTACTTATGATAGACGAGCTTTTGTTTTTGTAACGTGACCATTAAACCGGAAGTTAAGCGGAGCTCAGAAAGATGAGAAATGGCGGGAGAAAACAGCGAACTTTTTCTTCCCCGTCTGTTATTCTACTGCTGGTCCACCAGAACACGGTGACGTTTATTCAGTTCAGAGGCGTGGGTAAACCCGCTGAACCCCACTCCTGATATTAGTCCATTTATTTTTTTAAATAATGACTTTAACAGCTCAGGGATGTTCAACCTGTTTGTGCACTTTGTGAAGATGTGTTGCTCTGTGAATGTGCACTGTCAGTTCTGTTTTTGATTAAAGGGTTGGAAATTAATGCTTTTTTGTTTTTTTTATCCGATTCATCGATTAATCGAACAAATAATCGACAGATTAATCGATTATTAAAATGATCGTTAGTTGCAGCCCTAGTTAACATCTCTTTTCTTCTGCAGCTTTAGTCTCTTTCACTTTGTAATGTTTTGAACCTCCTCACTTAGTTCACAACAGACACTTCTCTCTGGAAGAAAAGACATATTTCAGGAAACATGAGCTGCTTTAGTTTTAAATCTCTGTCCGGGGTTCAGAGCTCAGATGGTTCTGAGGAGCGACGGTGAAAGAACTCTTTGTTTTCGGTTGAGGGGGTTTGTTTCCTTCTTCTCCCCCGGCTAAGGGAAGAGTCTGAGTGTTAGAACATTCATCTAATGATACTGTTGGTTCAGGCTAGATCAAATTTAAAAGATATCACAATTTATAATCCAATTCTCTTTCTGGCTTTGCATCAAAACAGTCAATGTTCCGTTCATTTCTTGAGTATCTGCTTCTTTTAAAGAGTACTTCTTTCACTACCGGCTCTATTACTCCTGCTTATGATCACACTCTAGGTTCAGACTCATCCCGTGTGCTAACAGTGTGTAACGGTGTATGACGCTTTGTCTGTAAACAGACCTGACAACCCTTTGTTTACAGCATACTTTGTACCCAACTACTAATATTAAACTGAACAATCCAACTAGTTAACATGACATCTGTTTCTTTGTTATGCAACACCATGGTGATGTGTGTCAGTGTGACACAGAAGGGAAACAGGTCAACAGACCCAGCACTGCTCTAGATTATCACTATAAAACATTATGATGGTGTGTAGCCTGAGAGGACCTTATAAACAGGTTATAACCAAACACAACAACACATTCTTATCCCTCATTTCTGTGAATAAGCAGCTTATGCAACAGAGAGCGTGAGCTCCTCCTTCGCAGAGGCCGTCGCTCAGCATCAAGTTACAACATGAATCAGTGAACACGTGTACCGAGATAATGTGTCAGCACAAGTTGTTTTCCTTTTAAAGCAAACACTCTATGTTTACTGCTAGCATAGCATAGCCCAGCTAGCTTACCCAGAACAAGCTGGTTATGGCCTTAGTAGCTTCAAGGCTAATGTGACCGTGACCCAGAAGGCTTTTAGACATTAGCAGCCAAAAGAGATCAACAACAGGACAACAAATACTGTCATTTTATCTGATATTTAACATATTTTAGCACCAGAAAAAACTAATCTTTTCTAAACTTGACTTCTTGAGCTTCTGTCCCATGTTGTTAACAATCTGAGCTATAAAAACATAGCTTTGTAACGGCTACAACACACACAACACACAAGTAAACACCATGTAACTACACTTGTCAACAGACATGCTAGGTGGCTAGCAGGCCGGCTAACTACTTAGCATGCTACCTAGCTTAAAACAAAACGCCGCCTCTGAGGTGGTTTTTCTTACCAAATGTCCTCCTTTGTTTGAAGGGTCTGTCGGACGGCATCTCTGTCGGCGTTATTACACAGTTATAAACTAGTTAATTGTGCAGTATAGCTGCTTTATAACGTTCTGTTGAGTGTCTCTGGTGGTCTCTCTCTCTCTGTCTGTCTCTCTGTGTCTATGTCTCTCTCTCTCTCTGGTCTCAGTCTGAAGCTCCGGAACAAACAAAGCAAAGTATAAACCGAGGCGCTGACGTCATCCACTGGATTTAAAGGGGCCGTTCACCAGTTAGTCTCTGAGCGTCTGTATTACACCTTTATTAACACTGTCACTTTAATTACGATAGTTTGACCGTTGAAGCTATAACATGTTTAGATATTTCATATGTAATCAATTCAGCGCTTTCAAAAATATGAAAACATTCAAATATACAAACATGTACCCAACATAATGGTACAGAGAAATAAGAACATTCATTTAAATAACGTCAAATCATAATAATAATAATTAGTATACAAAAACAGGGAGGAATGTACTTTAATAATATAACATAATAATAATATAAAAACATACATTATACTAAGGAGTTGACTGCAGTTTTATTATTATAATTATTAGTATGAAAGTCTTAATATAATATTTAAATTTGCATAAATATCTAGTGAAATGACTTTTTATGTATATTTATCATTATCAGTGCCTTTTGAGTACCCTTTAAAAAAACATTGATTGTTATATTTAAACTGTATATTTGTACACTCGATTTAGATGTTATTAGTTTAACACAATATATGTTGTTTCATTGAAGTCCAACAAGTAACTGAATGTATACAACAGTAGAATAAATGCATTAAAGATTCTGGTTCATGATTGCAAAAACTGCATTTGTTTTCAACATCTGAGAATTCAGAGAAATACAGATGTGTTGGATATATATTTAGTAACATATTAATGTAGACTTTATTCTTATTGGACCTTCAGCGCTGAGTCATTTACTGACAGGAAATGATGCAAGACTTCTGGCCAGCAGTCAAACCTGTTTTGGTAAAATAACGCTGATGCTGCGTTTGTTTTTACAGCTGAAACATGTTTTTATCTCATTTTACGGGAATTGTTTTTACAATAGATATAGTGTACATATTTCATAATATTTTTATATTTGTGTTGTGAATGTTTCTATTTGTTTCTTGACTTTGTTTCATTTTATGTACAGAGCGTTTCAGCCTCTTTTAGCTCCTTGTTTTGGTTTAACAGCCCGGGAATGAGGCTAAAAACATGCAAATGAATGCTAATGTAGCTCTTTGTCTGCTAAATGTGAGTAAGCAACTGTTGGCTAACACGATCATCAAAACCACGTTATAGGTGATAACATGCACAAATGTATTATGAGACAATGGGGCCCTGGGAACAGACATGTAAAGGGTCCCAGAGACACAGTTTTGGTCATTTTAATCTCTTTGTCGTCTCTTTGAATCTCATTGCATCTCTATTTGACATGATTTTGCATCTCTTTGGCATCGTTTCTTTTCAGACATTTTGAGTCTCTTCGTAGTTGTTTTGCACCTCTGTTGCTGTTTGGTTTATTTTTAGACATTTAGCATAAAGTTGTAGTGGGTTTGCATATCTTTATTTGTTTAAAGACTCGTTTTGCGTCTCTTTGACGTCACTTTGAGACTTCCCATTAAGAAATATTAGCAGCAACTTTAAACAGAAGCTCAGGTCCAGGGGCCTCTAACCTGTAGCCGAGTTCTCCTGCTCACAGAGCTGTGCCGCAACAACTACAAGTACCAGAATGCATTGCGTGCATGCTTCTAACACCCGAAGATCCCCGACCATAATCCTCCACACACCGCTCCACTGAGTTTGATTTAAGTGCCAAACTAATAATATAAATATCAGCAAAATGTAAATAAAGTACACGACAACACAAAAACATTTAGAGTTTTTTAATTTCTTAAAAATAACCATCAGAACCTTGACGCAGCAGAGAAGCGTTCGTATGTAAATACTGGACTTCAACATCTTTTGCCAACAAAACAATAAATAATCTCAAGTGAGAAACATCCTCTAACTTAAAGATGAGCTCTGGTTTCTCTCTCGTGTACACTGTGTACTTCACAGCTGTCTAGTTTCAAGGTATTTTAATAGGTGTGTACTTCTCACTATGTGCTACAAATACCTGTGAAATAAACACAGCGACATGAAGTACAGTTAGAGAGACGACGCCCAGCTGGAATGCTAAAACATGGAAAAAGAAATGTGCCTGTCGTCTGGTTCACACGTCTCCATTTAATTTCATCCACCAATCAGATCGTGTCGTTACTTCCTGGTACAGCAGGAGCATAAGGAGCTTCTGGTAAACGGGTTCGTTTGATTTTAGAGAGACAGAGACGATGTTTTTAAATATGAAAGAGAGACAAAGAGTGGCGAGTCGAGCTGAAGCTCCTCCTCCTTCAGTCCGATGGATTCTGAATGACGATCAAGAAATAGTCTTTATCTGAGAGGAGAAGAGACAAACATTAAACTCGATATAGTACTCAAGGGTTTCATGTTCGCTGCTGCTTGTTGGGACAGAAAAGTTCAATATAACATTTGTTTATCCACACATTTGTGTCTTTCTGAGTATTTGACGCCCGTATATGTTGCATTATATTTCAGATGTTTGCTCATTAACTGTAGAGGTGGTGGTTCGGTCCTCACGTCCAGGTGTTCTCACCTGGAGCGATCATGATCTCGTTCTTCTTGGAGCGGATGCGGAGGAAGGTGAGGTCGTTCTGGGGGTCGATGTCTCGTATGGTGCTCCTCGCCTTCATCACCAGCTGGTGGATCAGACCCGCGTACTGCACCGTGCTGGGGTTGTCCAGAGTCGTCTTCACGGGGATCCCTGAGAGGAACGAGGGTCATTTACATATTAATGTAAGACAACCAGATATTATAGACTTACTGATTCACAAAGAAGGTAAACAGCAGATCAATTAATCATAGTTATGATTAGGAAAGAGAGACAAAACGAGAGACGCACCAAGAAATAACGGTTGAGATGAATCATTCCTGATTGCTGCAGTTATTAATGCTGGTGAACCATCATTAATGGGTGGTGTTAGCTGGTTAAACATCATTAACGGGTGGTGTTAGCTGGTGAACCATCATTAACGGGTGGTGTTAGCTGGTGAACCATCATTAATGGGTGGTGTTAGCTGGTTAAACATCATTAATGGGTGGTGTTAGCTGGTGAACCATCATTAACGGGTGGTGTTAGCTGGTGAACCATCATTAATGGGTGGTGTTGTGGCTGTTGTGGCCTAGCCAGGGTTAAGGCTAACCCTGGTCTTTCTTGAATCGTCTCACCTTCTGAGTTGACGATGATGATTCCCTGAACTCCGTTCTGGCTCTGGATCCTCTTCAGAGTTTCCTCTACTTCAGCCTGTAAAAGACGAGTTAGCATCAATTAACACGGCTACAGCATCATCTAACACGGCTACAGAAGCGACTGAAACACCTCAGGTTAACACACCTATAGCATCATTTAACACGGCTACAGCATCATCTAACACGGCTACAGAAGCGGCTGAAACACCTCAGGTTAACACAAAACGATGAGACAACAACATCTTCACCAGTGAACCTCAGACTAGCTGCTGTCAACACCGTAAAAACCACTAAACCGAGCTAAACTGACAACGCCCAACTAGCATTAATAAGCTAGCCGCGGTTAGCATGTCATTAAACCTCTTTTTACCTCTAAATAGTCCGTCACAGCGGACATATGAACGTGTTTATGTAATAACCGTGTATGTGATCATCACTTCCTACCATTTTAGTGATATGAGGAGAGATCTGCGTCACAAACGAGTCTCCGAGCTCAGCAGAACAACAGCTAACGGCTCAGTTCTCGTTGCTAAGAGAAAACAACTGACGTCAACTTCCGGGTCAAGTGTCTTAATGTTGCGTTCATGGTCCTCAGCAGAAATTGGGAGACACAGCCGTCATGTTATACAACATAAATAAACACGAACTACTCTGTTATGATCCAAGTTTCTGAACTCTAAAAATACATTCTGTGGAGCAACAAGCGGCGGAGGAAGTATTTAGATCACGTACTGAAGTAAAATTACTCATACCACACTGTAAAAATACTCTGTTACAAGGAAAAGTATATAAGTATAATAAAATTGCATTGTAGTATTAAAAGTACTCAATGCAGAAAGTGACAATTTTTCTTCAACAATTATCAAAATAGCCAATTATTTTTCTATCAATCGACTAATTGATTAATCGAGCGTTGTGTTGTGAAGTTCAATTTTCAGCATAAACCTCACGATTCTTTTTCTATAGTTTGTGCGCAAAAGTCTTTAAGTCTTTGTAAAGTGAATGAGGTGGAGTAGAAAGTGGAATGAAAGTACTCAAGAACAAATTTGAGGTACTTTTACTTCAGTATAGACTAATATTTAATGAAATGTACTTGGTTACTTTCCACCACTGGGACCATCAAGGAAACATTGGGGAAAGAATTTTATATTTTAACAGCTGCTCACTTACGAGAGAAAAATGGACATTTAATATTATATAAAAGTTTTTCTGCACACTTTTTTTATTTCCTCTTCAGCCAAAAGAAAGTAGTGAAGAACATTCCAGATGTTATAAAACACTTTCTTATGTTTTGTGTTATTTTTAAAAACAACATGAATGATCTTTTTGAATGTTATTAATTAGTTTATTTTACTCAAGAAGAAACAAAACCGAATACCTCACGAGACGTTCATGTCTTTTTCTAATTAATGTTTCTCGTGAGGGATAAGAATGTAAACAATGTGGGCGCAGCCAGCTTCTCTCATCAAGTCAGACACAAACAGACAAGTCAGGACCGGAAGTCTGGAGATGTTGCCTTCAAAGTAAAACAGGATGAAAATAAATCAAGTTTTTACACAAAGGGACGGCTGAGTTCAACTCGAGGCAAATACAATTCTGTGAGAAAGAAAAACATATTTAACATTTAAGTTTGTATCTCTCGAAAAGTCCCTTTGAGATAAAAGAATGATCCACCTGTAAAATAACATCAGGTCACCAGATCCAGATCCATCAATCCAGGTCTTCATTAGTCTCTGTTGATATCAGATTAAGATTATAAAACATTCTTATCACCCAGTGCGATAATAAGATGATTTATTTTATTTATTTTATTTATTTTATTTATTTTATTTATTTTATTTATTTTATTTATTTTATTTAATTGATGTTTAATTTATCCGTTTTTTGTTCATTTGTTTATTTATTTACTAGGGGCAATGCACATTAATCTATATTTTAATTTCCTAGCTCGTTTTCGTCTCTTGTCCGTATACAAAATCTAAAGTACAAAAATTCATGAATTAAAAACAATGTAGTATTATGTGTGAATTCAAGAAAATGTACCAAAAATAACTATATTTAAAAGACCAACACTGAAAAAATGACAGAAAATTGTGATCTATTTTAGTTTAGTTTGCTTCTTATTCACGATGATGTGGTTCTTTGTGACATTTTATTTTCGTTAGTTTTATTTCACTATTGTAATGTTTTAAGGGTCGGCACAATAAGCTCATGCTTTCTAAATATAATTAACAAAATAAATATAGTATTGCAGGATAAAAAAATAAGATGCAGTTGTTGCAGTTAAAGTGAGAACCTAACCTTTTGTGTTAAAGGTCAGGTTCGTTACTTGTGAACCTATACTTTAGGCTTTTATTTTTTTAAATCACAACCGGAAGTTGTAGCTGCCTCTCGGTGACGCAGAGCGCGTGTTTGTTACGGAACTTCATTCACTTCACACGAGTCAGAAAGCGGAGAAATGAGCGAGCAGGACGAAGACCTCGGTGAGCAAAACACACACTTTTACACTTTATCTGCTTCTGCTGCTGCAGCTGCAGCCGGGTTACAGTGCTCTCACCCGGGCACACGTTTAGTGACCCACCCGTTGAACACGGTGTGAGGGAGGGAGGGAGGGAGGGGGGGGGGGGTTCTTTAGGGGTTATAATCGGGTTATAATCTCACCGTGTTTCTCCTGCTAAACGCAGATTTAACTGCAGTGAAGTTTCTCACCGTGTCGGTTTGTTTTCTGATGTTTTTATTACTGTGAGGACTCCTGTTGAGACACCGACTCACTGGTTTACTGGTTACACTGGTGGACCACCTTCATGGTACACAGGTGGACCACCTTCATGGTTACACAGGTGGACCACCTTCATGGTTACACTGGTGGACCACCTTCATGGTTACACTGGTGGACCACCTTCACGGTACACAGGTGGACCACCTTCATGTTTAGACTGGTGGACCACCTTCATGGTTACACTGGTGGACCACCTTCATGGTTACACTGGTGGACCACCTTCATGGTACACAGGTGGACCACCTTCATGTTTAGACTGGTGGACCACCTTCATGGTTACACTGGTGGACCACCTTCACGGTACACAGGTGGACCACCTTCATGTTTAGACTGGTGGACCACCTTCATGGTTACACTGGTGGACCACCTTCATGTTTAGACTGGTGGACCACCTTCATGGTTAGACAGGTGGACCACCTTCACGTTACACTGGTGGACCACCTTCACGGTACACAGGTGGACCACCTTCATGTTTAGACTGGTGGACCACCTTCATGGTTACACAGGTGGACCACCTTCACGGTACACAGGTGGACCACCTTCATGTTTAGACTGGTGGACCACCTTCATGGTTACACAGGTGGACCACCTTCATGGTACACAGGTGGACCACCTTCATGTTTAGACTGGTGGACCACCTTCATGGTTACACAGGTGGACCACCTTCATGGTTACACTGGTGGACCACCTTCACGGTACACAGGTGGACCACCTTCATGTTTAGACTGGTGGACCACCTTCATGGTTACACAGGTGGACCACCTTCATGGTACACAGGTGGACCACCTTCATGGTTACACTGGTGGACCACCTTCACGTTACACTGGTGGACCACCTTCATGGTTACACTGGTGGACCACCTTCATGGTTACACTGGTGGACCACCTTCATGGTTACACTGGTGGACCACCTTCATGGTTAGACAGGTGGACCACCTTCACGTTACACTGGTGGACCACCTTCACGTTACACAGGTGGACCACCTTCACGTTACACTGGTGAACCACCTTCATGGTTACACTGGTGGACCACCTTCACGTTACACAGGTGGACCACCTTCACGTTACACTGGTGGACCACCTTCATGGTTACACAGGTGGACCACCTTCACGTTACACTGGTGGACCACCTTCATGGTTACACTGGTGGACCACCTTCATGGTTACACAGGTGGACCACCTTCACGTTACACTGGTGGACCACCTTCATGGTTACACTGGTGAACCACCTTCATGGTTACACAGGTGGACCACCTTCACGGTACACCGGTGGACCTTCAGGAGGGTTATGTATTCCGTTTTTCTCGTATTTCTTTCGTTTTCATGAAGAAGAAGAAAACAGCTGTTTTTGTGAATTACAGAGATTCCTCAAAATCATTCATGAGAGTTTTATTTTATAGAAGTAAACGTCTCTGTTTATGGTTTTAAAGCATCAGAGGAGATTTGGAGCATTTCGATTGACTCTCTACAGCTCTCAACATGGCGACGACGAGCCGGTGCAAACAGCGAAAACGCTGAAAGAGCGAACTGTGTTTACATGAGGAGGAACCCGGAGGGTGGATGCTGTTTCCACGACGACGCTGTAGACCGGAGGAGTTACGTAGAGACCTGTCAATCACTGTGTAGCCCCGCCCCTAAAGCATCCCCTGCTTTATGGTCTGTGTGACTCTAAATGGACCATCATTTACTAAATGAACATCATGCTGTATTGAAGAAGACTTGAAACTAGAGATTGAGACCATAAACTCATGTTTACAATGTTTACTGAGGTAATAAATCAAGAGAGAAGTAGAGTCATTTTCTCATAGACTTCTATACAACCAGAGGAGTCGCCCCCTGGTGGACACTAGAGAGAATGCAGCTTTAACGCCCCTAAAATGAATAATCTATGTTGTCAAAAAGGAAAACTTCGATATTTCGGGAAATACGCTCATGCACTATCTTGCAGAGACTTTGAAGAGACTCATATGTCTGTAAAATAAGTGTGAAGCTAAATTAGCTTAGCATAAAGGGCCAAACAGCTAGCCTGGCTCTGACCAGAGGTAAGAAAATCGACCACCCAGCAAAAGTCAAAGTTAAATTAAACGTGTTGTATCTTGTTTGGTGTGAAACCAGCAGAGAGCAACGTAGTTATTACTGGTCATCAGTACACGTCTCAAAATACTACTTCATACTTCATACTAAAACTTCATAGGAATACATCATGTGTTTACTTGTTATCGTATATCTCACTGCTGTAATATGAAACCTAACCGAGCTTTGACTTCCCAACCTGCAGCAGCATCAGATAAAGTTAATCACAACATAGCAAAGAATATAATGTCTTTATACAACAATCAGTGGAGTATTACATAAATACACACAATAGCGCTCTGATTAAAACACTTCCGATACGGCGTGCAGCTATTTAGACGCCTGCGTCACGATTGTTGTTTTTCATTTCGACGTGTTTTCAGATAAAAATACAACAGTCGGTGCGTTTGTGTCACGCTGGACAACAATACCTCCGACTGGAGGATAAAAATATCAGCGAGAAGGTGTTTCCCTTCAAAAGATCTGGGGTGAGATGGACGGAGTGTGAGAACGGAGTGGAGGGAAGGAGGGAGGGAGGGAGGGAGGGAGGGAGGGAGGGAGGGAGATAGAGACTCAAGAAGAGAGAGACAAATAAAGAGAGAGGGGGGGGGGGGGCTGAGACCGGACAATGCATCTAAAATACTTCAGTGAACTCAACTCAACACAAAGATCTCCTGCTGCACTGAACTACACACACACACACACACACACACACACACACACACACACACACACACACACACACACACACACACACACACACACACACACACACACACACACATTTACATTAGGATTGTTTGCGTATTTTTACTGTACAGATTTGTAAAGTATTTTTTCTCAGATTCATTATTAAAATGTTTGTAGTATTTTGTCATATTTGAAGTGTGTACTTTTTTGTATTTTTTCAGATTTTCACTGTACTTATTTTAGAGTATTTTCTTATATTTTCATTGTAAATATTTCATTAAATGTTGTATTTTACTGTACATATATAGAATTTTTTCATATTTAAATTTCTTTATAGCAATTTTTCACAGATTTGTTCTTTAGTGTTTTGTCACATTTTCATTATACATGTTATATTTTTAATGTACGTTTTATAGTATTTTTCATATTTTTTGTTCAACATATTTTACAGTGTTTATCATACTTTTATTGTACATGTTTAATATAATTTGTCATATTTTTATTCTAGTACATATTTTATACTATTTATCATATTGTCAAAGTTACATATTTTAACAGTATTTTTCACAGATTTATTGTTGATATTTTATAGTATTTCATATTTTTACTGTACATCTTTCATGGAAACAAACATGTGAGAAGGTCAGAAGAACCGACGTCACGGTCTTATCGGACAGACGATGATTCCGGCGTCTCAAGAAACAATCGGCTCGTTCTTCACATGTTTCTCAGCCCGGACGTTACTGGATCAAAGGAACTGTAATTAACTAATTATGAATTCATTCTGAACATTAATTAATCAGCAAACAACTATTTATTTGTGGTTCCTGAGGAGACAAAAATGAAGCTCAAAGTGGAAAGCTGCATTCTCTCTAGTGTCCACCAGGGGGCGACTCCTCTGGTTGTATAGAAGTCTATGAGAAAATGACTCTACTTCTCTCTTGATTTATTACCTCAGTAAACATTGTAAACATGAGTTTATGGTCTCAATCTCTAGTTTCAAGTCTTCTTCAATACAGCATGATGTTCATTTAGTAAATGATGGTCCATTTAGAGTCACACAGACCATAAAGCAGGGGATGCTTTAGGGGCGGGGCTACACAGTGATTGACAGGTCTCTACCGGAGACATATACGGCGTCTCTACGTCACTCCTCCTCAGTCCAAATATGGTCACTTCCTGTTCACTGGTTTGTGAACATCGTGAGTGTGACTACGTTGACTTCTTATAAACAGTCTGTGGGTGAGATGCATCAGAGGAACACAAAGAGGACACAGTAGCAGCATTAGTTTGTAACATCAGTGTAAAGTTAACATCTGTGGCACTTTGCACAACAGCACTGAGGTTTGAACACAGGGAGTGGTTCCTGAAGTCTTCTGCTGACAGGCGGACTGAAAGCCTCGCTCCACCTTTAACTCCACCCGCAATGCAAATATGAGGGAAACGCCTGCAGCCGCCTCGCTGACCGACCTCACGCTCTCTGCTTCAGTTTAACACTTTATGGAAATTATTGTTTTCCAGGGAGTCAAACTTCAAAATAAGAGTTGTTTGACAAAACAATCCCGCTTACTTTCAACCATATATCACATGGTCTTCATCAGAGAGCTGGATCTGTTGCATTCAAGCTGCTACGTAGCTGCAGTGGTTCATTGTTCTCTGTGGTGTTGTTTACCCAGAATGCAGCAGTACTCCAGGGCTCAACAGTAACGATTAAACACACACATGATGGAAGCAGCTCAGACTCGAGTCTTCTTCCGTCTCCTCTCTGCACAGAGCTGCACATGCTCAGTGTGGACGGAGCAGAAAGACAAAGTCTGTGAGCTGAAGCTCTACGAGCTGCTATGATTCTATACTTTCCAGTGCAAAACGTTAGACTCCATTCAAACTTCTCTCTCTGCTACCCTGAGCTCCACATTTTCCGCTGTACTGGAAGATCATTATGTGGCTCTGAAGCTCAGCAGTGGAACGTCTGAAGGACTAAACTGAGGCCCAGTCTGTGATTTGAACCAGTTTCCTGCAGAAACACTGTCCTTCCTCTTCAGCACGGACGCTTTCTGTTGTTTGCAAATGAGATATTTTATGACTTGAAAACATCTCAAGTGTTTAAGGAAACAGAAAATGATGAGTTATAGCTTCACATTGAAGAGACGGATTCAGAGAGAAGGTCTGAGGAGCTCTAGAGGAGCAAGCTGAGTCATGTTTTAATGAACATGCGTCATCGTTCACTAAACCGGTTTCCAGCGTCACGCTTTGTTCTATTCATTCACCGTTTAACAGCAACACGAACCATGAACACCTCATCACCAACAGACTAGCTATGAGAGAGAAGCCTCCACCTCTTCTTCACCTCTTCTTCACCTCTTCTTCATCTTTTCTTCTCAGGTGCTTTTGATCCCAACATACCAGAGGAGGGACCTTCAGCGCCTCCTGCTGGCTGGCTGCATGACGTACACGGATACCAGGGCCACCGAGGAGGAGGTGAGTCTTTAGTTCTGTTCCTTTAAAGTTACTGTGAGGAACTTCTAACTGGTCCTGAACCGCTCTCAGTGTAGTCCTGATCCTCTATATGAACCGGTCTCAGTGTAGACCTGATCCTCTATCAGACCTCCATCAGTAAACAGACCATCAGAGAGAAGATGGTCTGTTTCTATAGAGTTATTCTTGATGCTCGTCATCGGAGCCACCGGGTCGGAACTCATGCAGGTTCACCAGAACCTCCTTCAGCTCAGACTCCAGCAGAGACCTGGTCCACCGTGGACAGACCCAGATCCGGCTTCACCTGCAGCCTTGGACCTGCAGTCGGAGTTCCGGAGGGAGGAGGAGAGCTCAGCTCCCGGCAGCAGCAGCAGCGTCTCCTCCTCCTCCTCCTCCTCTTCCTCCAGGAGCAGAGCTTCTCCTCTCTGCTGGAGACCCAGGACGTATTGTTGGACCCGCTGGAGGGAAGGGGGGCACGGGAGAACCAGAACCAGGACTGATAGGGTCAGACAGTCAGACCTGCTGCAGTAGAATGAGAGGTTTTCTAAAGAGTCTGGCGCTCAGAGACACTACAGCTTTAGACCACAGGGGGCGACAGAACCAACACACAATGAAAGCTCCTCGTAGTAACTTCATCCGTGTTCTTGTGTCTGTTCACCTCCAGAGGGTGAGAACCCGTTGTGTCCACCCCCCCCGGCCTACACCCCCCAGCCTGAACTCAACAAGAGCACTTTGGTGCCCGACGTCAGGTAACGCACACAAATAACACACCTCATTCATTCATACGACACTCTGCCGATGAGTCTGTGCTTTGTCTTTAAGACAAAGATACGAAGGCAGTGTGTGTGTGTGTGTGTGTGTGTGTGTGTGTGTGTGTGTGTGTGTCCTCCAGGGTCCCCACAGTGTCGGAGGACGTGGCTCGGGACGCCCTGCTCAAGTTTGTGGACACAAAGTGGAAGTACAGCTCCAAACCTGCCAGGAACCTGACCTTCAAAGAGCTGCAGCCCGTCATAGTGTACAGGGTAGGAGCGCACACGTCTCCTCTAATATCTTCATATCTCACCGTGAACTCATTCCAGAAGCTCATCGTGTGCAGAGGTATTCAAATGCAAACCACGCACGGTGACGTCAGAGTGTCTTTATATTCTGAGAGAAAGCGTTGAGTTCCTCTTTAAGCTCTTCATTTACTGGGAATCCATGAGACTGACTGCGTGACTGTCGTCCTCTGCAGTATCGACTGGAGACCTACGCCGAGACCAGGACCAGCACCTGGCAGTTTGAACCCTACAATGGTAAGAACAGCTGAAGAACATTACCTTTTGCTCTTAACGTGGACAAAAAGGAGAAAATGATTCCTTTATTGTCGTTCCTGACATGCTAACATGCTCACAGGGCTGCATGGAAGACGCAATTGTGGATTTTAGCAGAAAAAGAATCTGCTTTGTTCAGCAGGGTTGTCTTCACGTAAACACCGTGATTTCTGAAGCGTAAACACAATTACCAGAAGTAAAAAGTTAACGGTGTAAAGGTGGACTATTCGTCTCATTTAGACTTATTTAAGACACGTAAAAGCTTTTAAATTCACCACGGGGGTGTTTACTGACCTATTTAATATCAGGACTAAATATTAAAATGTCTTCAGCTTCTTAAACACAGACCTGAACTCAGACTTCTAACCAGAAACACATCGACTTTGAATGTAAAGTGTTTAGCAGGCGTAACGTTTAGCATGTTCACCGTCTTAGCTTAGCGCGCTAACATGCTAATATCTAGTTAGCACCAAACACAAAGTGCATCTTCATTTTGTGATGAATGATGTCGTCCTGTCTCCTAACAGGACAGGCGGTGGACGGTCCTCAGTACGGTATGAGTCCTCCACCGTGGGACATTCCTATGGTGCTGCCTCAGAGATACAGCGACCGGGTGGAGAAGGTCCGCGTGCCGCACTCGTCCATCGTGAAGGTACGGCGTTCTCTCATTTCCTCATCTGCTATTGTTGTACTCTTTACGTGTCCTTTGTATTCAAAGTAATGTACATGTGTGTGTGTGTGTGTTTAGCTGTGTCACAAGTGCAACGGCTGTGGAAGAACTCGCTGTGGACCCTGCCACGGGAGAGGCCAGGTGAGATGTCTTCACCGCACATTTCTCTGTAGAGCTTCTCACAGGAGCAGGTTTCACGTTTCTTTGTTCAACATGAAGATAAACGGTCAGTGGAAGCTGTTCAGTGCACCTTCACCCACGCTTCTTCTTCCATCATGTGATCATCATCGTGTGATCATCATGTGATCACATGATGATCGCATGATGATGATGATGATCACATGACGATGATCATCATCATCATGTGATCATCATCATGTGACTCATCGTGTGATCATCATCATGTGATCATCATTGTGTGATCATCATGTGATCATCATCATGTGATCATCGTGTGATCATCATCATGTGATCATCATCATGTGATCATCATGTGATCATCATCATGTGATCGTCGTGTGCTCATCGTGTGATCATCATGTGATCATCATCATGTGATCATCGTGTGATCATCATCATGTGATCATCATGTGATCATCATCATGTGATCATCGTGTGATCATCATCATGTGATCATCATGTGATCATCATCATGTGATCATCGTGTGATCATCATCATGTGATCATCATGTGATCATCATCATGTGATCGTTGTGTGATCATCATGTGATCATCATGTGATCATCATCATGTGATCATCATGTGATCATCATGTGATCATCATCATCTACGATACACAAACCGCCACATTAGAGCTGCATCGATTGATTGATTTCCATTAATAATTGATTCATTGTTTTGTTTAAATGTCCCTCACAGTTACATAATTGTTTGTTGAGTTACTCAAAGATATTCACTTTACAATCACACGAACCAAACAAGAGCTGCACAAACGTACAATAGAGGAGATAGAAAAGATAAATAATACATAAACGAGGAGTCGATTATGAAAATACTTCTTCGACGAATCGTTTCAGCTCTAAACTTTGTTGTCAATGTTTTTGGAAATGTGCAGTAAAACGCTTATTATTATTATATTTTATCTGCAGGAGATCATTTTACAATGTAGATCTTAGTAAAAAAACGATATTGTTCTTGAATGCACGATCCTCCAAAGGAAGGCCAGATTATGTGTATAGACCATTTCAGCAACACGGCAATTCAAGTGTGCAAAAAGAAACCGTCACGTAAATACAATTTAAAAAGTGTCATTTAAGAGCCAAGAGCATCTCAAATAAAACGGAATGAGACGTATGAAACGGAGTAAACGGTGCCGTGTGAGGAAAGATGAAATAATACTCAAACAGAGGTAACCAGATCCTCATTGTATCTCTTAGCATCACTCACTGCAGCTTTAGGCCCAATCACAGACCTCCTCACGATGCAAACGCACCTTTAACCGCTCGTCTCACTCGACAGAAGCGCTGCACGTTCTGCCACGGACACGGACGCTCCAGGAACAAGCGCTGCACCTCCTGTCACGGCCGAGGTCGCAAGAGGTGGGTGGTGTCCGTCCGCCGGCTCCTTTCTCCTCTTTCCTCAGAACGCTCCTCTCCGTCCTGCAGCCGCTGAAAAGAGTTTAAACTAACACACGTTAAAGCAAAAACTAACGCACGTTAAAGCAAAAACTAACACACGTTAAAGCAAAAACTAACACACGTTAAAGTAAAAACTAACACACGTTAAAGCAAAAACTAACACACGTTAAAGTAAAAACTAACACACGTTAAAGCAAAAACTAGCACACGTTAAAGTAAAAACTAACACACGTTAAAGCAAAAACTAACACACGTTAAAGCAAAAACTAACACACGTTAAAGTAAAAACTAACACACGTTAAAGCAAAAACTAACACACGTTAAAGCAAAAACTAACACACGTTAAAGTAAAAACTAACACACGTTAAAGTAAAAACTAACACACGTTAAAGCAAAAACTAACACACGTTAAAGCAAAAACTAACGCACGTTAAAGTAAAAACTAACGCACGTTAAAGCAAAAACTAACACACGTTAAAGCAAAAACTAACACACGTTAAAGCAAAAACTAACGCACGTTAAAGTAAAAACTAACGCACGTTAAAGCAAAAACTAACACACGTTAAAGTAAAAACTAACACACGTTAAAGCAAAAACTAACGCACGTTAAAGTAAAAACTAACGCACGTTAAAGCAAAAACTAACACACGTTAAAGTAAAAACTAACACACGTTAAAGTAAAAACTAACACGTTAAAGTAAAAACTAACACACGTTAAAGCAAAAACTAACGCACGTTAAAGCAAAAACTAACACACGTTAAAGCAAAAACTAACGCACGTTAAAGTAAAAACTAACGCACGTTAAAGTAAAAACTAACACACGTTAAAGCAAAAACTAACACACGTTAAAGTAAAAACTAACACACGTTAAAGCAAAAACTAACACACGTTAAAGTAAAAACTAACGCACGTTAAAGCAAAAACTAACACACGTTAAAGTAAAAACTAACACACGTTAAAGTAAAAACTAACACACGTTAAAGTAAAAACTAACACACGTTAAGTAAAAACTAACACGTTAAAGTAAAAACTAACACACGTTAAAGCAAAAGCTAACGCACGTTAAAGTAAAAACTAACCGACATTAAAGTAATGTTTACATGTGTAAGCATTGTGCAGGAGCTAACAATGGCTCTGGGATACGTCCCCTGTTAGATATCAACAGTCATACATAGAAATGTGCACTTTACATGTTTATGTTTACAAGTTGAGACGCATCACAGTGAAATATGATCCATCTTTTCTAATTAAAGTCAATTACTGTGTTTTTTGAATAATGATTATTTTGATTGTAGTGATGAAAGTAGTTTATTTTTACAAAGAGATGGTCCTCTGTATTTCAATGAATATTAATTTAAAGGAAGTCCGACTCAGACCACTCAGGCCAGTGTGCTGTGTGGAAGCATCTTTACGCGTCTACACTTTATTCTTTCTGTACTTTCCACCACGCCGTCACGTTGTCTCTATTTATGTGTTGCTCAGATTCTTTCGTGTTTCACTGTGACGTTGATGTGACAGAATAACGTTGGGTCCGTCCTGCAGGTGTTCCTTCTGTCAGGGCCGCGGCTACAAGACCTGCTGTGTTTGTCACGGCAGCCAAAACCTGCTGCATTTCATCCAGCTCACCGTGACGTGGTACGCCAAAGCGTAACGTATTCATCACAATGTCTTCTTCTGCACGTCTGCTTCTGTGTGCTGACTCATGTTTCTTTGTGCTGACTCATCAGTTTCTGTGTGCTGACTCATGTTTCTTTGTGCTGACTCATGTGTTTCTGTGCTGACTCGTGTGTTTCTGTGCTGACTCATCAGTTTCTGTGTGCTGACTCGTGTGTTTCTGTGTGCTGACTCATGTGTTTCTGTGTGCTGACTCATCAGTTTCTGTATGCTGACTCATGTTTTTTGTGCTGACTCATGTGTTTCTGTGCTGACTCATCAGTTTCTGTGTGCTGACTCGTGTGTTTCTGTGCTGACTCATCAGTTTCTGTGTGCTGACTCGTGTGTTTCTGTGTGCTGACTCATGTGTTTCTGTGTGCTGACTCATCAGTTTCTTTGTGCTGACTCATGTGTGTCTTTGTGCTGACTCATGTGTGTCTTTGTGCTGACTCATGGGTTTCTTTGTGCTGACTCATGTGTCTGTGCTGACTCATGTGTGTCTTTGTGCTGACTCATGTGTGTCTTTGTGCTGACTCATGTGTGTCTTTGTGCTGGCTCATGTGTCTTTGTGCTGACTCATGTGTGTCTTTGTGCTGACTCATGTGTGTCTTTGTGCTGACTCATGTGTGTCTTTGTGCTGACTCATGTGTGTCTTTGTGCTGACTGATGTGTTTCTTTGTGCTGACTCATGTGTGTCTTTGTGCTGACTCATGTGTTTCTGTGCTTGTGTGTGTGTGTGTGTGTGTGTAGGAAGAACGACATCAGTAACTTCATTCCAGACCGCCAGCCGGACTTCCCCGACAAGAAGTTTGAGCAGGTGACCGGAGATCCTTTCTTCGTCGATGAGAGTGTTCTGGTAAAAAACTAAACTTTTATTTCATTTTGATAATTAATTAACATCCGATGTGAGGAATGATCTGCTGAGTCTCGAGTCTACTTTCAGGTGTACCCGATCCAGGGTTTCCCCGATCAGGAGATCTGCGATGCTTCTACAAAATTGATTAACGAACACCTGAACCGCTTTAGTTCCACCAGCCGCATCCTGCAACAGGTACAATAAACATGAACAAATACACTTCAGACGCAGAAAGACTGATGAAAAAAACTACAAAGAGACTCGAAAAGACTACAAAGAGATGTAAAACGACTACAAAGAGACGTGTAAAGACTACAGAGATAAACCGACCTCCTCTCTGTTTGACTCGTTGGTTCATTCCCTCCTTGAATAAAACGACTTGTGTCTCTTTGCAGCGTCAGACCATCGAGCTGGTGCCTCTGACTCACGCTCTCTACACTTACAGCGGAAACAACTTCAGCTTCTTCGTCTACGGAGTGGAGAACAAAGTCTTTACTGCCAAATATCCCTCAGCGTGTTCTATTTTATAAGAAACACACAGACTGACTGTACGCGTTCATGTGTTAGTGTCGAATACATTTCATGTATTCCCCAAATAATTCATCTGTTAACGTCAAATATCAGCATGGAGTCCAATTCAATACGGTGCCTTAAACGACCCAAAGAAAGCCTTAATGTCACATTTATATATAAATATACTGTATACGTATATAGTACACAATGTCTGTCACAGTTTACTGCCAGTATGTTCCAGAGATAAGATGAAAACAGACTTTCTATTCCAGTAATCTTTCATAAAGTTTTATAAATGAGTCAATATATTTAGATTAGATTTCTGTTTTCTTTGTTTGAGTGAATGTTTCTTCGTCTCTCAGCTCAGGTCTGGTCCACATGTTCAGTTTGTATGTGCAGCAAATATTCATTCATCTTTCATAACGGACAGGTTTGTGTTTCTGACGATGTCTCAGACGATTTTTAACCACTTTAGATTTTATATGTAAAATAATGTTTTAGTATGTGAGTAAGTGAGTTTATGGAGGCGGAGCCTCTTCACCAAACCTCATCACATGTTCTGTGTTTCTCCACTTTAATAGTTATTATTTGATACAACATAATGAAACCTGTATGTGTTCATTAAACATGTAGAGTTCTGTCTGTTTGAGTCTCTGTGTGAAGAACATTTGAAAAGAATCATTTTAACACGACTTCTTTTGTCCGTGTGGACTTATATGTATGTCTATTATATTATATTATATTATATTATATTATATATATATATATATATATATATAGATGTGTGTATTATTTGTAAAATATGTGTCACTGAAACAGCACAAGATGTACAACGACCAGGAACAGATTTGTGCTCGAATGTTTAAGTGATGAAATATTACTTTTCTTTATTTTCTAGAACGATGAGTTCATTTAAATTGAAACAGTTTGAGCTCAAATCGTCTGATAATTCTCTGAAGATAGATTTCAGACGCAGATCAGCAGCGTGTGTCGAGCGGTTCATAAATAAAGTCCAAAAAAAATCAATTCAAAATAAGTTGTTCAGTGAAAACGCTTTATTAACTGTTATTTATTACAGAAGTTGGTGCAGCTTTACAGTCAAATTGTATTGACCCCAAATGCAGAAATATCCAAATACACGTTTATTTGTATAATAGTTGAACTCTCGTGCAGTAGCGCGTCTGTAGAGGAGCTTTGTTTCTGCCTCTTCCACCAGTTTAAACACGAGTTAAGTGAGAATACAGGATTGTAAAGAAACCTGGCAACCCTCCATCCTGCATCACCACACGGTGCCCACGAGAGGGCGCTCTGGTTCATTACATCATGACGTCTGACGGTGTGTTCGGGGACATCATGTGATGTGGGAAATATAGCAACTTAAGAGCCAAACATGTATTTAAATATAAAAGATATCCTGAAGCGTAAAGTCTCCCTGAAAGTTTGAAAAGTTTCTTTTGTTGAACTGACATTCAACATGCAGGAAGGATTCATCGTAACTTATCCCAACACGATGCAAAGATTCAAACACATTCAACATCAAAATTAACCAAAAATAATCATGAAAAGCAAAAACACATCAATCATTATTTAATACAAATTAAAATATTCTCCCACATCAATAACAGCTGAAATAAACTCCGATGTCTTTGATTTCTGTGCAGGTTTCTACTTGAATTCATATTTATGACTGAATATGATTTACATGCAAACATGTGATGATCTCTGATATTAAGATTTTATTTCAGTAAAGAATCTGAATTCTTCTTCCAACACCGATCGTCACCTTTTATACCAAATGTTTTTCTTTTATCACATTAGACAAAATAAAAACATGTTTTATATGAAATAATGTCTTTTGTTTCTCTTTTATGGACAAAGTGTAATATTGAAAACATCATTTAAACTGAGCTTATATTTCTTATTTTAAAGTATATTAATGTTTTATTTGCCGCCAGTTGTTTTATCTAAATGTATCTATTTTTAAATGTACATCATTTGAAGTAAAGCACTTCGAGCTGCATTAAACAGTATGAAGTGTGATCTTCCGAGCGGTCCGTGAAGGCAGCACCAGCGGGCTGAAGGAGCGCGTGTTGTGTTCAGTGTTCAGTGTTTATCAGGTGAACCCACAGGGACCGGACCGGGACCCGCTGCGTGGATTACAAAGGGACCGACACCGATCCAGAGTCCGACTTCTGCTCGGTGAGTTCAGCACAACAACACAACAACAACAACACAACAACAACACAAGAAGAAGAAGAAGAAGAAGCTTTATTCTGAAATGTTTGTGTGGATGCTGCTGCTCAGAGGAAATACCGACTGAATGAATGTGACTCTGTGGAAGAATATGTTGATAATATTTCATAGTTTGCTGGTTTTTAATCTTTAATCTTCTCACAGATGATGATGTTCAGTTACTTCAGGAGGAAAACAAACTGTGAATCTACAGTTTATTCAATTATTGATTTCCTCACTTTGAGCATCATCACTTTTATTTATTTAGAACTTTGTGTGTAAAACTTTGGCTCTAAATTTAAATCAAACTGGAAGTTAAACTGAAAACTACTTAAAAAGCACATTTTAAGAACACTCATCCTGGTGTGTGTGTGTGTGTGTGTGTGTGTGTGTGTGTGTGTGTTCACACTGAGGGGTTTTGGAGGTCATTGAGAAGTTTCCAGGACGTTGTGTTGAGTTAAGGGAGGAGCTGCTGTGGTCACTCAGGGTTTAGAGGTTCTTGGATGTCTGGATCATTGACAGAGTTCCAGGAGTTTTAGAAAGTGTTTTTATGATCATTGAGGATGTTTCAAGGATAGAAGTTGAGGTTTTTATGGTCATCAGGAGTTTCCAGGAGTTTTTGCAAGCCTCCAGGTGGTCATTGAGAAGTTTCCAGAACCTCCAGAGCAGATGCTGTGATCATCGGTCAGGTTCCAGGTCATTGGAGGGTCCTGGAGGTTATTAAAGGGGTTCCAGGAGGGTCAGCTTGTTGGAGTTTGGCCTTTGAAATGGTTCAAGGACTCCTTAAAGAAGCTGATGAGAGTTTCAGGGATTCTTGTAGGATATTTTGGGATTATTAATGAGTTCCCAGGAGTTTTTAAAGGTGTTCTTGTGAACATTGATGAAGTTTCAAGGACAGAGGTTGAGGTTTTTATGGTCATCAGGAGTTTCCAGAGTTTAGCTGTTGTTGAGGACATTGAGGGTCCTTATGGACGTTCTGTTGGTTCAGTGAAATAGTTCCTGGAGTGTTTTTAAGGTGCAAGAAGAAGAAGAAGAAGAAGAAGAAGAAGAAGAGTCTCGTCCTCTGACGATGAGTTCAAATACGTCTCACAAACCTCCAGCTGAGTCTCTGAGTCGACCTCCCCCACCTGTCACTGCCCTTCCTGTTATGGAGCCCCCCCCCCCCCCACACACACACACACACACACACACACTGCTGTACAATCTGTGAGTGGGACTGCTGTTTCCTGTGTGTGTGTGTGTGTGTGTGTGGTCGTCCTGGCTGCATTGTGTCATTGTGTTTCCTCTGATGTTGTAACACTGATTCACACAGTGTGTGTGTTTGTTTGTGTACTTTAAGAACAGTATTCAGGTAGTATTTCATGTTTGTGCCACAATACTTCAGGAGGAACATTTGTACTTTGTGTTGTATCGTGTTGTTTCCAGGGATTTGATTGCAGTTTTAAGGTCCCGTCCCTGATTGGCTGCTGCTGTGAGTCCTTCTGTGACTCAGAGAACCCGTTCATGAAGGATGAAGCTCTTCAGCTGACAGACCTGGTGCACATTCACAGGAGGCCTCTGGTGGTTGAACCTGAGACCTGTGTTGTCTGATACGTCTCCAGACGTCTTCTTTCCTGTCTAGTCTTCCAGCTCGATTGTCTCTGAAATGTGTTCCTGGTTCTCCGTGGACGTATCTCGTCTTCTCTTTCACGCATGTTGTCCGTCCGTTGTGTTCTTCTCTCTCTTCGTCTTCATCGTTCAGGCTCCCCGAGCTGTTTCACGTCCTGATCTGCTTTCTTGTTGAACTCTGCAGCAATGAATCACATTCTGAAGCCGTCGGCTTCTTCTTCTCTCTGTTGGATCATTTTTTAGAACAAGAAACGTTTTCTTGAAACAAGTATCGGTTCATGCACACTCTCCTCTTTACACACAGACTTATGTATATATAAAATATACATATATATATATATATATATATATATATATATATATATATATATATATATATGTATATGTATATTTATACACATATGAATAACAGTAAAATTCCCGTCATCATGTCCAGAATCTCGAGTCTTTACGTTAAGGTTGATTGTTTTTTCTCGTCTTTTTTTAACTAAGAACGATAAAAAACGAAAAAAATGAAATAAAACCATTAAAACAGTTTCCAATTAATTTACTGTTGATTAGGAACAAAATCCTACTCACGATAAAGATGTTAAATATTCAATAAACACACAGTACTGGTTTGATATTGTTTTATCATCAATCTTGTTTTTAAATGACAGATATACATTATTCTATAGAGATCTCACTGCAGATGTTTTAGTCTTTAACACCTCACATTATTAATATCTGTCATAATAACATCAGTTATGAAATCAGTTAGCGAATGTTTTCAGTTCAAGACCCAAAATCTATAGCGACGGCATCATCGGGCTTAAAAACTAAGATTTGTGTTATTATTATTATTTATTTAAGTTCCTCTGTTAACAGCAGTTATCTTTACTTATCAGTATTTAATCTATTTATATATAATATAAATCACTTGTTGGGATCAATGAGCTCATTTATTTACTCAGAGACGCTGTGAGGACGTCCGTCATCTTCCTCCTTAAATCACAAGAGTCTTCATCGTTCACGGAGGACGAGATGTTTATGAACAGAGAAGGTTAAAGGTCAAAGAAAAGCTTCACAGAGATCAGTGTCCTGTTAGCAGAACCACACACACACACACACACACACGCACTGATGAAGAGCCCAGAATAACATCCTCCTCTTCCTCCATGAAGGCTCTCGTCGGATTAAATAAATACCTCCTTCCTCCTCCAACCCACAGATATCCAGCTTTGGGATGCACACACACACACACACAGACACACACACACACACACACACACACTGTGAGGTCGAGAAGTTCCCCTCCTCTCAGCTCTCCAGCGCTTCACCACAAAGGACACAAAACACACAACACACCCTGAAGAAAGAGACTAAAAGAGTCATTCATTGCTTCATTTGAGAAATGTAATGTTGTTCTACCTCAACACTGTGTGTGTGTGTGTGTGTGTGTGTGTGTGTGTGTGTGTGTGTGTGTGTGCGTCCCTCCCTCCCCCGGCGTTGTGCGTTCACCGCCGTAGAACGGCCTCATTGTGACTGATGCTCGTCAGGACGCTCTGAGTGTTTGCTTGTTGTTCTTTCCTCCTCTGCTGTTTCCTGAGTGTGTGAGAAAGAAACAAAGATGTCCGCCTGATGCGTAACATGTTGCATTTGACTTTTACTCACTTCTCCTTCTGTCCTCTCTTCTTCTGTGGAAGTATTTTGGGGTTTTGTTGGTTGAATGAACTAAAGTGATAGAATGAAATAAATAGAGAGAGAGCGGCAGACGTAGAATCTGTTACAGTTAAAGGAACATTTTCTCTCATTTCTGTTTGTTCAGCCCGTTAGCTTAGCTTAGCACAAAGACTGGAAACGGGGGGAACCAGCTAGCCTGACTGTTTCTTTAATTGATGAAGAAGATATAAGACGTCGATGTCTGATTATTTGAGTTTCTTTGTAACATTGTGAGTCATAAACGGTCGACGTGTTGCTGAGCAGAGTTCAACGTGTTGAGCAGAGAGCGGACCACCCAGCGAGGCTCCGGGTCAGACCCGAGGTTCAGGGTCCAGTGTGGGTCACTGGCCGGGTTCTAGTGGAGGCCCCCCCCCACAGAGCAGCTCTGATGATGTCACTGACTACATGTGGAGCAGGTCCTCTTCAGTCCTCCATGTTTCTACAGTAGCCCAGAGCGGACAAACTCTAGACGCATAGACTTTCATGTTTTTATATGTTTTTATATAAGTATTCGTATTCGTCGTGACGTCGCTCATTAGTTTGTGGACTGATGTTATGAAGCGATTTTCTCCGTCGCCATCTTGTTTCTATCATCCAGTGAACAGGAAGTGACCATATGTGGACTGAGGAGTGACGTAGAGACGCCGTATACGTCTCTGCTAGAGACCTGTCAATCACTGTAAGCCCCGCCCCTAAAGCATCCCCTGTCTGTTTGACTCTAAATGAACTTTAACCCTCTGAACCCTAAAACCCGCCGGACAGATTGTTGTTGTTTTTAAACGTCTCGGTTCTCACAGACAGAAGCTGTAAAAAGAATCGTTATCGTCAGATTTTCATCTTTCCGACGTTTCTTGAATACATCGCGCGTGACGAACGAAGTCTCATTTAAAACCTCTCCTCGAATAAACCCTTCACTTTGACCTTCATCATCATCACCTGGAACGATGAACACTTTAATACAGAGACAATAAAACATCGACGACGTCTTTACGAACGATGCCGAATCCAAAAACACAACCGTTCCAACGTCTCTGAGTCAGAACGTCTTCACTTTATAAACGTGAGCTCAGTGATGACCAACGTGTTCTCCTCTAGACGTGAGCTCAGTGATGATCAACGTGTTCTCCTCTAGACGTGAGCTCAGCGATGATCAACGTGTTCTCCTCTAGACGTGAGCTCAGCGATGACCAACGTGTTCTCCTCTAGACGTGAGCTCAGCGATGACCAACGTGTTCTCCTCTAGACGTGAGCTCAGTGGTCGGTCTGTTGGCGTTTCATTGGACGGTCGAGCAGTGAAACATGAATCATTAGTTCACTGATATTAATCAAAGTCTTTTATTCTGCTTAACGTCTCAGAGAACGTCACAGGGGGAGAACCTGAAAGTCACTTTGATGGAAGGTTCCACAGAAGGAACCTCAGGCCCGTCCAGCTGAGAACTATTAGAGAACGAGTGAGATGAGACGTGATGACAGGAAGAACGTCTTCATCTGATCCGAACGCAGCCGATCGGTGTTTAGAGGACGAGGCTCGTCTGTGACTCATTCTCTGTGTTGGTTCTCTGTGCTGGTTCTCTGCGTTGGTTCTCTGCGTTGGTTCTCTGCGCTGGTTCTCTGCGTTGGTTCTCTGCGCTGGTTCTCTGCGCTGGTTCTCTGCGTTGGTTCTCTGCGCTGGTTCTCTGCGTTGGTTCTCTGCGTTGGTTTTCTGCGCTGGTTCTCTGCGTTGGTTCTCTGCGTTGGTTCTCTGCGTTGGTTCTCTGCGTTGGTTCTCTGCGCTGGTTCTCTGCGTTGGTTCTCTGCGCTGGTTCTCTGCGCTGGTTCTCTGCGCTGGTTCTCTGCGCTGGTTCTCTGCGTTGGTTCTCTGCGTTGGTTCTCTGCGCTGGTTCTCTGCGTTGGTTCTCTGCGTTGGTTCTCTGCGCTGGTTCTCTGCGTTGGTTCTCTGCGTTGGTTCTCTGCGCTGGTTCTCTGCGTTGGTTCTCTGCGTTGGTTCTCTGCGTTGGTTCTCTGCGTTGGTTCTCTGCGCTGGTTCTCTGCGTTGGTTCTCTGCGTTGGTTCTCTGCGCTGGTTCTCTGCGCTGGTTCTCTGCGCTGGTTCTCTGCGTTGGTTCTCTGCGCTGGTTCTCTGCGTTGGTTCTCTGCGCTGGTTCTCTGCGCTGGTTCTCTGCGCTGGTTCTCTGCGCTGGTTCTCTGCGTTGGTTCTCTGCGTTGGTTCTCTACGTTGGAACATCTGAAGTTTGAGCTCTCATTGAAAGTTCAGCGCTTCAGTGGACACGACGGTTTCTCTACAAATGATATTTAAATAATCTGTAGATGATTCTTATTGTGCTCATAATGAAGTCGTCTGTGGACGGTTTTCATTTCGGTGCATTAGTTTTCATAAACGATGGTGAAGAAGAGCTCCAGCAGCTTTACGTCTTATTTTATTATCACTCTTCTGTCTTTAGTTCCTCTATT